>NW_017728943.1:2334016-2365874 GCF_001723895.1 Crocodylus porosus | reverse complement strand
GCTGCACCCCGCCCCCCACACCGCCGCCCAATCCCCGCGCAGCAGCAGCTCCCGCCGGCCAACCGGGAGCGCCCGCAGCCACGTGGGGAGAGGAGGGCCCGCCCCTTAACCCTGCTCTGCCCGGGGACTTGCTACGTCTGCGCGATGCTGTGACCCTGCGCGGATCCCCCCAGCCCCACTGGCTCTGTTGCAGCCCGCTCACCCCCACAAGCTGCCCAGTCATTTGGGGGCCCCAAAGGCAGTGCCGGCGCAGGGGCCTGGGCTCCCGGCTTTGCCACCTGCAGCGCCCGCCTCTCCAGAGCCGGGGCGTGGGCCTGCTCCCCCACCAGGGCACCCCCAGCAGATGAAAGGGGCAAGGCCCAAGGCGGGCAGGGGCTCAGGTTGCAGCCTCGTCCGTCCTTCCCGTCAAGGGCAAAGGCCCAAGCAGGAGATCGGCACCGGGCTGGGCGCATGGCATCGCCTGCTGGGCCCTGGCACAGGGTGGGAGGGCCAGGACAAAGCCTGCAGGGCAGAGACAGGGTCTGCCTGTGGGGGGGGCAGATGGTCTTTGCGTAGCGGCTCGCTAGCCCGGCGAGGGGTGCTGCAAGCCGGAGGGTGGTCAAACATTGGACCAGGTGAGTCAGAGAAACCCACATCTCCATCCTTGGAAGTGTTCAAGAGCAGGGGGCGGACGCCTGGCTGCGCTGGTTGGCAGGGTTGATGCTGCCCAGAGCGGGGGCCTGGACTCGGTGAGCTCCTAAGGTCCCTTCCCACCCTCGTTTCCTACGGTCTTGTAGGGGATGGAGGCAAAAGCCTACAGGTAAGGAGCAAGGTGATCACCTGTGAAGGCAACTGCCCAGCCCTGGGTTTGTGCCACAGCAGAGCGCCCCTTGGGATTGCAACTGGCAGAGGACACAGCACCAGGCTGGACTTGGGCTGGCAAGATAAACAGCCAGAAGTTGGGTACCTTTGCAGACTGGCTGAAGCAGAGGTGTGCAGCAGAAGCTCTTGCAAGCAGAGGACTTGCTTCCTTAGCTCCTGACTTCAGACTAACCCTGCTAACTACCTCACCAGGGAAAAAGTGTCGGTACCTGACCCCCACTAGTGGCCACGCTACTTATAGCCCCAGTGAGGCTTTGCACTGCACTGCTATCCAGGCCTAGTGCTTTGCCTCCTGGGGCTGGGAGGGGAGATGGAGCCCAAACCAAGGCAACTGCCAGTTACAAACGAAGGAACCATTTTTATTGGACACTATCATAACCACTCAAGCATATTTACAACACGGTGCTGTGACGCAGGACCTCCAGTACCATAAAGAGAAACTCCAGTGATTGACAGCAAAAAAAAATAGATACACTCTTAATAATTTACCCCCCCCAGCAGTGGGCATGGACAGGAGCATTGGGAGTGTAGAGAGTGTGCGAGTGCAGCCAGGGTGCCACCACCCTTGCCGGTCCATGTATTGTCAGCCAGGGGCCTGGCCCTGTCCAGTACTAGGCATGCCCAGTCCCCCCTTATCAGACCATGAGAATGAGAGCTGAGCCTTCCTGCAGGCCAGGGCTGGAGAGCCCAGCTGCAGGGTCGGGCTGAGGAAGGACTGCCTAAAGCAAGCAGAAAGGAGACATGGGGTCAGGACCTGGAGAAAGGTCACCTAGATGAAGAGTGAGGACATGGCAGGAGCTGCTCCTGGTCTCATGCCACACTGAGTCACATATACCAGGCCTGTGTGGCCAGGCTCTGTGCTGGCTGTAGGGTGCTCCAGGGAGAATGGAGAAGCAGAGGCTGGGACCCACAAACTGGGGACAGGTGATGGAGGGCACCGAGTGCTGTGCCCAGGGCAGCCCGCGTTGGATTTCACCTCCCAGCCCTGTGATGCCAAGCTTCAGGTTCATGGACATTGCTCTTGGTTTGTTTCTACCAGGTCCCTTCTGATGAAGCCTGTCTGGCCTTGCAAAGCTGAAGGAGGTTTTCCTAAGAGTTGGCATGCTGGGCTGCACTGGCTTGGCTCTGCCCCTGCCAAGAACCACTGTGATGTGCCCATAATGCTTTGCCCTTAGCACTTTCTGGGCATGAATGCAGGCAACAGGACTCAGACCAGACATGTGACAATAGGGAAAGCCCTGCCATTTCTGGCAGAGGTCAGAGAGGAGAACCAGAGGAATAGCCAGCCTGCCCCTCAAAAAAAGCTGCTCCCCAGGGAAGGGGCTGGGGCTGTCTCGGAGAATGGTACCGGGAGTTCTGACTTGCAGTGCTCCAGCAGCAAAACATCCAGTGTCCAGCACGGAGCGAGAACAGCCATGAAGGAGCTGAGGGCACTGCCTCAGCTCCCCCCACCACAGAAGTACCCCCAAAGAAGCAGGAGGCTTAGCAAGGGGATTTTGAGAATCAGAGCAGTCCACCTCCTTTGGTTGAGCTACAGGGAGATATTAGAGCTAGTGGTTAATAGGAAAGAAATTTGCCCCAGGGTTGAATGGGAATGTTGGCATGTTCCTGAGGGCATGAACACCACTTGCCCCCAGAGGCTGGGGGGGGCACAGCAAGCTCCCACAGGCAGCAGCAGCACTCGGCAGCAGGAGCGTGGCAGCGGCAAGTGGGGAGCTCCCACAGGCAGCCGCAGCACTGCCTGTGGTGGGGGGTGGCAAGCAATGACTGCCCACAGGTGCTGCCAGCAATGTCGGCTGTGCCTTTTCACAGGCGGTGCATGGTCATGTTCAGGGGGTGCACATGCACCTGCATGCACCCTCCTATGTATCACCAATACCTGGGGGAAGCAGCGAGAGAAACAGCATTTTAGGGAAGGGAGAATGAGAGTATGTGTGTATGCACGTAAGCATCTGTGCGGGGGAGAGCACCTCTGTGTTCACATCAGTGAAACAGTGCAAGAGAAACCACATGTGACAGTCCACACAGGCATCCAGGTGTAAAAGAATGAGAGAGGGATGGGGAGGGCCCTGGGGCATTACTGGGTGTGACTTCATGACAGTGCTGAGCTGTGTAACATAGTGCATGGGCTGCTCACTATCTCCACTCAGCCCCAACATTTCTTACAGATCATTAGCAGCAGGCTGGGATTGTGCGAGGGGGCTTAATGGTTCAACAGATCATCTGTGCACATGTGCAACAGCAAGGGAAGAAGTGCTGTCTGTACAAAAGCATCAGGGCACACATATGCAATGGAGAGGTGCACACAGGCACAGGTGGGGTGGGAGTACTGACGGCACACTTCCTCAGCATGAGTGCACTTTGAGTCGGTGACATGGGACAGAGAGTGTCCTCGTCTGTGGAGGAGTGTGTAAGTGTGAGGGAGAGAAGGCATTTGTGCAAAACAACAAGTCCCTCATGTTCCCCTAGCCAGGCATTGTGTCACACTGCTGGTCCCCAGGATGGTTCTAGGTGGCTCATTCACATGCTCCTCCAGAAAGCTTTGTGGTTGCCATCTCCTGGAGTGAACAGCGGGCCCCTCACCGGTGTGGGGATGGCCCCAGGGCTATTTGAATGCAGTAGCAACGTGGTCACAATGACTGGCTGAACAGATGCGGGCCAAGGGCCCTGCGGGGAGGGTTCAGTAGTATTTCTCTGACTCCTGCCAGTTTGTTACCCAGTGTTTCTTGTGCTTCCGTGGCAGGAAGCCGTCAGCGGGCCGGTAGCGCTCCTCCTGGCGGATCCGCACCGCATGGTACTTGGGCATGAGCCGGTAGTAGCGGGTCCGCTTGAAGAAGTTGCACTGCTCGGAGGGAAGAGACGGGTTAGTACCAAACTGCTGTGGCCAGGGAGCAACCAAGAGATCAGCACCATGAAACCAGACAGAGGCTGACAGAGAGAGGGTGAGGGAGAGAGAGATCAGAGAAATCATAAAGTAAGACCAGAACAAGCAGAAATGGAAATCAGAGAGAGAGGAATCAGTATCATCAGAGGGAGAGATCAGAACAATCAAAAAAGTAAAATTAAGAGAAATCAGAGAGCAAAAGCAGGGCAATCAGGAAGAGAAATGGAATCAGAAAGAAGAAGAGGGAAAAAATGTCAAAAAGAAAGAAAAAAACTGTGACTAAAGGAACAGAAAGAACAGCAACAAAGCCTGAGGGCAAAGGAGAGAACTCCCCCAGCAGGAGACAAGACTCCAGATGCTGTGCTGAGAAATGGGTGGTCAGTGAAGCTAGAGGAGAAGACAAACATCAGTGTGAATCAGACCACTGCACAAACAGACGTAGACAGCCTGGCAGGGACTCAGTTGTGAGCGACTCTGAACTGCTGACCACGAGGCTACCGGGTCTCCACACCCATTCATTCTAGGTTTCAGCTCCCCATCGTGGCATGGCAGCCTCCTCAGCCATTGCCCCTGCCCTCTCTCAGGACTCCCCGGCTCTACCCACTGGAGCAGGTGTTTTGGGTGGGTCAGCAGTGGGTTTTGTGGGGCACAAGGACAGTAATGTCCCTCAGTGTCTCCAGTGCAGGTGGGCAAGTGGGGAAACTGGACCGGCAATGCCAATGACCACCCCTCACAGGCAGCTCCCTCTCCCTCCTATACACCCCTGCTTGGGCACTGCATTCTCCCCATGTATCTGCATGAGCAGGGACTATAGGTGCCCCGAGGTAGAAGCACAGCATGGGAAGGAGTTTCCTGGGCCACAGAAGGCAGTACCCTGCATTGGCGTGTGATCATCTACCCATGGACTCCCCCAAAGCAGCATGTCAGACTCTCCCCCCAGTCACCAGAACAGCAGCTGAAGCACCGAGGACACCTTACAACCAGCGCCAGGTAACAGCAGGGAAGCGAGGGGGCTGCCAGTGCCCTGCCACAACTGTGACAGGGAAGGAGTTAACATCTGCTCAGAGGATGGCCCCATGCTACAGAGAAAGGCAGAACCCCCAGTCTGTGCCAGTCTGACCTGGGAGAAACACCCCTTCCTGACCCCAAATGTGGCTGTGGGTTTGACCCTGAAGTGGAAGAGAAAGACACTCCAGCCAGTCCCTCTGGGTTTTTTTTTTTTAAGAACCAGCAGGAACATCTGTGCATCAAGCAGAAACCCCAGCCTTGGCTGAGGCTAATGTCCTAGTCACAGTGCCTCAGAGGAAGGCAATGCCCTAGCCACAGAAGCCAGCAGCATCCATGAAAGGGAAAAAATTCCTTCTTAGCTTCAACTGGTGACCAGCAAAAGCCCTCAGAGGCCTAAGTTTGTCACACACCTACCTCACTACTGTTATCTCCCAACCTGGGGACTGCAGAACACAGAGCTGGGCATTCTCTTGCAGGTTCTGAGCATGCAGATGTGCAGCATTTACACTGGTGTAACTTGCATCACTCTGTATCCCGGAGCAAGCTAACCCAGTGCTCCAAGGACTGAGCCTCTGGAAGCAGGGGTCTACAGCAGGCCCTACTACATCGCCTTACTACTGTCATGAGAAAGCTAGTAATATCCTGCTTGCGCTGTTCATGAACTACCCTGGGAAACACAGCAGAGTTGCAGACACACAGGCCATGTTTACAAGAGATGCTTACTGTGCAGTAGCTCTTTACTGCTGCACAGTAGCTTGTTACTACTGTGCAGCAGTGTCGCTGGGCATGAACCATGTGACGCTACTACGCAGTGGTAACAAGCTACGGTGCAGCAGTAAAGAGATATTGCGCAGTAAGCATCACTAGGCAACCGTGCCAGGACACAACTGCACAGTAACACTGGTTACTGCATAGACATTTAGTATGTGGTTATGCAAATGCAAAATGACTGTGCAGTAACACCTGTGCAGTCAGTGCCGTGCATAAACGTGGCTACTATCTTGTAAACTCATGTAACTTATTGGGCTGTGTAGTTACTCATGACTTTGAAGGGTTACTTTACTCCACAGTGGAGTAACAGACACCAACCAGTGCAGAACTGTACCTTGTGTCTGCTCCACATTTACATCAGCATGAGGGCAGATTATACCAATGTAAAGCTGCTGTGTGTCTGCTTCCTGCAAGCAAGACAAATTACAGACATGGGTGGGATCTCATCGAGTGAAACGGACATACACACGCATGCGCACACGCACATGCGTGCACACACACACAGAGCTACAACCTGCATCTCCCTGGAGCCTGAACAGGACTCAGCAGAGTGAGGCAGCACAAAGAGGAGCTGGGAAAGAGTGGAGGGGGATTAGGGATCAGAACACACCAGCTGAAAGATGCAGTCAAAAGCATCGACCCCTGGAAAGCAGGGGATGAAACCGGACTACACACATGAAGATTCAAAAGGCCCCTTGGAGAGGAGAGAGAGAGAAGAGAGCTGCCATCCAGGTAGAGCAGAGGGCAACAGGGGAAAGCATCACAGGGACAGGGTGCAAAATTAGGTATGGGAGAGGCCCCACCCCCTTGTGCCTTGCCCCGCCCCTGGGTCATTACCGAGAGGCTGGAGCAGGCTCTCAGAGCAAAGGGGCCCTGAGCTAGTAGTCGTCAGTCAGCCGCTCCGTTTCAGACGGCTGGATCTTCATCTCCGCCTTCTGGGCCTTGGCCTCATACATGGCTCGCGTGTTTGCCCTCCGGAAGAAGCCACACTACAAGGAAGCAGGCAACACTAATCAGGGGTGGTGAGGTGGCCATCAGGAGGGAATGCTCCAGCCCAGAAGTGGCCGCATCTTGTGGGAAGGTGAAGGGTGGATCTCTGCCTGCACTGGGTCTCAGGAAAGCAGTGACATAATTCTGTTCAATGGACACGCTGTATGACCTCCTGGATCACTTGAACTTCACCCTGACCCAGTGCAGACTGGACTCTCTTCAGGGCACTGATGGTGTGGTGGGGGAAGGGGGACCACGCTGAAGTGGCTCTGCTCCCCTGGATCAGAGGTGCGCTTAGCCCAATGCAGCTTCAGGCAGAGCTGGTGCAACTTGGAGGTTACAGGAGGTATGTCCTACCACATCTGCCATTATTGGTGACATGCCAGTTGCAGATGCTTCTCTGCACCCTGCAGCCCCACAGGCAGAGCTTGCAAGGAGGTGTGCAAGGCCCTGCCTTCAGCCTGGACCGCAGTTGAGCTGAGGCTGGAGCAGTCGTGTAGGCCGAGTGGTGGTAAGGAGGAAGCCCTGGGATTCTGTTGGACTTATAGCAGAGCAGCCCAGGGACTGCTCCAAGCTATACCCGTCTGCCGGGGTGGGGAGGGCAAGGGCGAGAAAGAGACCATTCTGCAGCACAGAGCAGCCTGGCCTGCCCTCCCCACTCTGGGACATGTGCTTGGCATGCTTCAGTGCGGGAGGGAAGGAGGGCTGTAGAGTGGCAGTATACTAAGGCAGCGCCCCAGGAACCCCGCTAACACTGGGGGCTCCCAGGCAGGCTGGATTTTGTTGCTCCCTGCTAACCAGAGTGGGGGCTGCTATCACTGTGCCTGCAAAGTGCTCAGCGAGGCTGTGGAAGCTGCCGCAGCACAGTGCCAGGGCCTGTGAGAGGTTATGTCTGCAGAGACACCTCCCATTGCACAACAGGCTCAGGATTCTTGCTGGGCAGGGACAGGGGCGACACAGCTCAGGGGTTCCCAGGAACAGCCCATGTTCTTGGCTCTGAACACTTAGAGGCAAACTGGTGAGACACCACAGGGTCAGGCAATTGCCCTGAAGATCCTCTCCTCCACCCCTGCCACTGAGGAGCAGCCTTGCAGCTCATCTCCTTCACAGCACATCAGTCAGCTCTGCCAAGCTAAGCAGGGTTTGCCAGAGGGGTCCTGGATGCGAGATAGCTAGGAAGTGTTGGTTATGTAGTAGGGGTCACTGCTCATGCTGAGTCCTATACTTTGGCCTGGAGACGAGAAGCACTGAAATGTTGTCAGGCATGGCACAGAGGACCTCACTGAGTTCCCATGATGTTTGTGCTCGAAACAGGGCACTAACCCCACCCCAGCATGGCCGATTACATTCAAATCTCCCTAACTAACTCTAACTGCCTCTCTAGGTACGATCCAACAGCATAACCGAGTCCCATATTCCACCCCAGAGGTGGCTGTGTCGTAGTGGTAAGTGCCATTGGCAATGGGACACTGTGAGGGAAGGCTGCAGGGTTTCCAGCCTAAGATATTCAGGTTGGGAGCCTCAGAAGTAAGGGTTCTGGCCATGCTGGAAGCAGGGATGGCAATATACAATACTGCGTCACCAGCTGCTTAGGAGCATACATCCATCAGTGTCATAAGTATGCCAAGCCTCAGCCCAGATCCCAGGGAGGTGCCACTCACTCCTGGCCATTCCTGTATCCACCTGGACACAGGATGGGCACCCTCCTCCCCTGAATTGAGTCACTGTCCCTTCTCTCACCTTCCAGAGCAGGAGGACGATCAGCCCCAGCAGCAACAGCCCAGCTCCCACAGCAAAGAGCACCAACCACAGCGCAATCTCCGCCGGCTGCTCCTCTGTCAGCTCTGAGTCGATGTCCACAATGAACTGGAAGCCAAGCCACATGCTCAGATGGGGGCAGTTGTGAAGCTGTAACTACAGCTACTGCGAGGCAGCCTGTGTCTGAGTGCCTGACTGGCACTGGGGTATCCAGCAGCTCCAGTGCAAGCTGGGGGGTAAGCACTGGCTGCTGGGGGAGCTTCTACCTACTGAAGTCAGCAGGGGACACTGCAGTGGCTGTGGGGCACTCCCAGATACCCCAGCCATTCCCTGTAAGTGGCATTGCAGAGACACTGGCCGGGGATAATCCCAGCCTTTCCCAGCATGGGACACTGGATTTAAAAAGGGCACATGCATGTTAATGGGCCCAACACAGCTGACTCACCTGCACTGTGTGGTTCTTCATGTTGATGGTGGCCACATTGGTCCGGAGGAACAGGGTGGCTTGCCCCTCCACCTTGATGCGGTCATAGCTGCTGTACTCCTGTTCACCCAGATGGACACAGGAGTGAGGTAGGGGAGGGTACTGCCCTCAGTACTGTCCAGGCTGGGCCAGAAGTAGCCCACAGCTTTCTCCCACCCGCTCTAAACCCACAGACCAGATGTGTCCAACTCCAAGCAGGTCTGGCAGGGGCAGGGAGAGCTTCCTCTGCACTGCCCTGCCCACCCAGTCCCTGGGCATGGGCAGGGGGCACAGCCTCTGTGCATCACTCTGACTCTCACTCCCTCTGCTGAGGCTGCTGGGAACAGGGGCAACAGTGCCAGCCATTGGAGTGAGAGATGGACACTGCCATGAGGGACTAGGCCAAGACCTGCCAAACTCATTGAATACATGGCACGGAGAGACCCTTTGACCTGAAGACTGGGGCAGAGAAGCCAAGACACACTGAGGTCAAGATTTGGAGGGGATCACCTGGATGGCTGCCTGCGAGAGAGGGAAGACTCTCCCCCCAGCCTTGTGCCTTCTCTTGTAGCTTTTGGCCACTCCCTACCCTCCACCAAACTCTAGCTGGGTACCTGGGCAGTCAGACCCAATGCGGCCTCAGACTCTCCCCCTCTTCCCCTCACCCCAGGTGTCTTGAGGCAGGGAGTTCCACATAAGCTGCCCCCTGTGGAGTCATCGTTTCCTCTGGGTGCTTTGGGGTAACTAGGGGGTGAGCCTGATCTGCCTGGCAGGATCCCCCCATCCAGCTGGGTCTCTGTGAGGAGAGGAGCAGGGGCTGGGCACAGACCTCGATGAAGGTGCTGTTCCACACACGTGCTCGAATGCTGACAGTTGTCAATGTCCTGGTATCATGGAGGGGGCACTCAATCCAGATGCAGCGGGATGTGCCCAAGGCACAGCTCTGCAGGAAGGAACAGAGACTGCCATGTTAGTGGGGCAGCTCAGGCAGGACAAGCCAGTCTGGGGTTGGGTGGGCCTACAGCCCAGTGGCATGGGACAGGCTGGGCTTGGGGCCCAGTTAGGTGGGTTTGGTCTGGCCCAAGGACCAATGCGGTGTAGACAGGCAAGGACCCTATCATGATGCACTCATGCTGCTGTTATGCCCCAGCAGTGGGCTCCAAACTCCAGTCGCTTACGGTCCTGGACAGGGGTAGCAGCTCTCTGTCCATGGAAGACACTGCTGCCAGCTCATGGGCTCAGCCATAACTGTGCAACTGTGTCATGGACCCTTTACGGGCTCCAGCAAACAGATTTGCCCTTCAACTCCACCATACAGGTTGCGACTTCTGGGACACAAGGGCCAGGATATCTTTCTATCCCTCTCTCTGGAACCATAGGGCAGGGTCAGTACCAGGGGTACACTCTCCCCATGGTCAGGGAGGGCTCAGCCTGCTGTGGGGCAGGGAGTGGGGGACTCACCAGTTGCGCTTGTGACCTGGCTTTCTTGGCAGCAGCTAATGTGATGGGGAGCTCGGTGTGCAGTGCTGTCTCCAGCTCGCGTCTCCGCCGGGGTGAGGAGACATTGTCCAGAAGCTGTAGAGAAACCGAGCTAGTGAGGGCCCCGCCAGACACACAGAGCCTGCCCCCAGCTTCCTAGGGCAGTGAAGACCAGCAGTGACCAGCTGACCACCTTGCAGGGCAAAATCACGGCTCTTGTCATGAGGCAACTGCAGTGGGACCATAGGCTGCCCACCCTGCCTACAGGTTAGTGCTGCCTCCTGCAGGCTGCCATGTGCCATTGTGGGGCTGCTGAATGCAGCTCAAGGAGAGAAAAAAGAAAGGGGAGGGGGAAGAAAAAGGGAGCAAAGGGCAAGAAGAAGGCGCAAGAAGAGGGAAAGAAAAGAGGGGAACAAGACAGCAGGAGGGGACCAGGTTACCAGGCCACAGTCCAGGACTCACGGTGAGGTTGAGGGGGTTGATGACATCCCCCGGCGGCTGGCAGCGTCTGCTCTCATTGCCTCCGATGAGAATCTCAGTGGGGTACAGCAGCCACTTGCCATTGGGGATCTCATAGGGCCACTCGAAGCCCAAGATAATGGTGCCCAGGGAGCCCAGCATCTCCCCCTTGGTGCTCACCTGCAAAACAGAGCCTGGGTGGGACTCAGGCCCCGACTTCTCCCCGCAGCCCCAGCCCTAGACCAGGAGCAGCATCCTTACCTTGAAATCAAACCTGACAGGGCTCCCAACATCAGCCTCTTTTTTCATGGCCGACTCCCCCACCACTGTTCCACTGAAGTACGTCTGCACCTGGGAGGGTGTCCTGTTGGGGCAGAACACATTTTATGAATGAGGCAGCAAAGGCTGGGAAGGCACTGCAGGGGGCATCTGATGGAAACAGATGAGTCACAGATTGCTAGCCAGTCTTGCTCGGGTTGGCATGAGGCCAGGCCAGGGTGTGGGGTTGGGAGGCTCCAGCCAGCCATGAAGTAAGAGCCATGGACCGCACACACAACAGTATCCTGAGTAGTTATCCCAGCAGGCACTGCCTCAGAGAAGCTGAGCCCTTTGGACCTCAAATCCTGCCCCAGCTCCTCACGGGGATCCCACTCTTGGGAGGGGCAGCCATGGGGTCCAGTGCAGAAGCACTCTGATCTGCACACTCTTGGCAAGGCCAGGTACTTTATTGAGAAGAAGGTGCCAGGGAGAGGCTTGGACTCATGAAACCAGGGTCTGACTGGGCTGGGGGATGGTGGGGAACCCAGAGATACGCACACGGAGAGAGTTGGGTGGATGGTGTAGTCAAGCAGCAACTCAGCCCACACTGGCCTCAGGTCCTCCTGGTAGCTCAGCCTGCCGGAGACAAGGCAGAGGCCACATTACATCAGTCTATACCTCAATTCTTGCTGCCAGGTACAAGGGCTGAGACACCCATACCTGGCACTCACAAAACAGACCCGTGCTGCAAGGGGAGGAGCGGGGCTCAATAAGGGGTGCCCTCTGTTCTGAAGTAGTGCCCACCCTCATACCCTAGCACGGCCATCATTCAGAGTTAGTCCTGGCCCCTACTGAACAGAAAAGATCCCTTGCCATGTTTGTGCCCCTTTTGAGGCTGCCCCACTGTGCCCCTTTTGGGACTATCCCACCAGTGTCAGTGGGATGCTGTGTTCTCCTAGAGCAGTGGGAGCCAACCTTTGTGGGCAGGTGTGCTACAAATTAAAGCTCCATGCCCTCCCTAACTACCACTTTGATTTCCTTCCCCTGCCTGATTTGCTGCTCTGCTTTCTGCTTCCTGCCTGGCCTGCTGCCATACTGCCTGCCTCCCCACCCTCCCCCTGCTCTGCCATGTGCCACATGCAGGGTCTGCCCATGCCACTTGTGGCACCCATGCCGTAGATTGGCCATCCCCATCCTATAGCATTGTATAGCGCCACTAAGCGCTGTTGGTCTGTGGTCACACTTCCTCAGAGGCAGCTGCCAATCTGCAGTAGGTCATTCCTGGGAACATGGGGCAGCATGTTGTGAGAAATGGATCCTTCACAGCCGAGAGGCTGGACACTGCTTCCTACTTCTCTACCCTGACAACTGTTTAACCCATACCCCCAGCCCTGGAGCCAGACCCAGTTCTCTCCAGCCCTGGCAAGGGGACTCACGTGGACAGCTCGAGCTCCACCATGATCTCCCGTGTGTCCAGTGTGATCCCGATGGCCTCAAAGGTGATGGTCAGCTCCATCTGGAACAGAGGGGACAGATGCTACCAGGCTGGCATAGGAGTGGGTGGGAGGGGGCTGGGCCTGCAAAGATGCTACCAGGCTTACCCAGCAAAGCTGCCTGCAGTATCTATCGTGCTGCAGACACAGCAGTCACCCATCCTAGGTACACCGCTGCAAGGTCTTGATCCCAGGACCACAGGGCACCTGCAGCCACTCACAGACTGCCTTGCCCCCTAAAGGGGCTCGCTGTGGTGCAACCCTCCCCCCTTAGTCATCCCCACTGGTTGTGTTCCTGCCCCATGCCCAGGGACCTTGGCATCCCTACTGAGACAGAGTCACCTTCTGGTTCCTCTTGAAGGGGTTGCCCAGCTCACACAGCACTGTCTCCTCGAAGGTACAGGCACCGCTCTGGGGTGGCAGAAGGGAGAAAGCAGGCCTCAGTCAAGAGTCCCCTGGCCCTCTCCCAGAAGCAGGTCACAACTCCCAGCAGCTCCATTCCTGTGCCCCACACCCCACCTGAGCACTCAAACTGTGATACGCCCCATCCCAGAGAAGGCCCCCTGCCCCACCATACTCCCCTCTAGGGAGGGGAAGCCAGCCTCATATCCTAGCCCTGGTTTCCCCCTGGGTTAACCAACCCAAGCTAGCGGTATAGCCTGCTTGCAAAGCACCATGGCAACTATGTGCCCAGCCATGGCCTTCCCTAGCCCTGCTTGGAAATGGTGCCCATCAGTGGAGCAGAGCAAGGACTCTGAACCCCATATAGGAAATCAGCCCAGAGCTTGGGCAGACAGACAGACAGAGGGTTCATCTGTCCTGGGGCTCAGGTCTATGCTGCCCTTCTACACAGTGTCAGGGGGTGAGGCCTGGCCTCTGCTGGACAGTAAAGGGGATGGGGATGGGGATGGGGATGGGTCCTTACAGGGCGGACAGAGGAAGGCAGCAGGGTGGGGGGCACAGTAATGTTTAGCAGGGCCTCGTGGGCATCCTCGCCATTGGCCTTCGTCGTGGGGGTGTTGGTGATGACCACGCTGAGATGCAGCTTCTTGACGTCCCGGCTGTACTGTAGCATCTGGGTCCCATTCATCCTGTGCCAGGGAAACATCAGCATGGACTTCCTCAGAGACCTGCCAAGAGGGGCCTCGCTGGCTGGGGGGTGAGGGGGGGGGGCCCTTACCACAGAAATCACAGGGCTGTAAGGGACCTCCATAGGTCACCTAGTCCAACTTCCTACATGACAGAATCATCCTTATCCAAACTATTTCATACAAATCCATAACCTAACCTCTTTGTAAAACTAGTATCAACCCTGACACAACACAAGACCTAGCACCCTAACCTGCCATGGGTAAAACATGGCAGTCAATACAGGTTTCCCTTGCTTTATGCTGTACATGCGTTCCTGGAAAACAGCACATAACTTGAATTCGCATAAAGGGAACCCACTTTACAATGTAACACATAGGGACAAATTCCAAGACCTCGACTGTACTGACCCCCAGACCCATTTCTACCACTTTTACAAGACAATTTTGGTAGTCACCAACAGCACACAGTACACACAAGCACAGGGCACTATCATAATGGGGATGGCAACTACAAAAACACGTTGCAGACCATGATCAAGGAGCACAGATCCACAGAGGTGACTATAGTTTGGTGTGCATCGCTCCCACAATGCACCGCACAAAGCAGTTAACTGCTGGCTTCCACCACACTAATGGCATCAGAGTGAATTTATCTCGCATATAACAATTTTTTAGTATAAAAAGCGTTATCACATAAGAGTGAATTTGCATATACAGAACCCGCGTAAAGTGAGGGAAACCCGTATCCTGCTTCTATAAAAGGTTATAAATATGTGCTTGAAGAATCCCTGGCAGAGGGCCAGGCCTCCTGCTACACAGAAAAGCAAAACCCCCCAGTCTGTATCAATCTGACCATGGGATGAAATACCTTCCTGACCCCAAATACGGCAATTGGTTCGACCCTGAGCAGCAGGCCAGGACACTTTAGCCAGTAATCTCTGGCTTTAAATCACAGCAGGAGCGCTGGCACACCCCAGTCAAAATCCACGGCCTTGGCTGCAGCCAGAATCCAATGGCTCTGAAGAAAGCTTTAAAAAGCCCCACACCTAACACAAGTAGCAGAAATGGAGGGACAGGAGGGGCATGGATTCCCTTCCAGCCCAAACTTACAACCCACAAAGCCCAGAAGTATGTGAAATAGCCATAGTAGAACATAGGCACAGCGGGGCCTAGATCATCCCCAACCAGTGACTGTCCAACCTCTTCTTGAACAGCTCCATTAAGGGAGAGTCCACAGCTTCCCTAGGTAGTCTGTTCCACTATTCTAACAGTGAAGACATTTTTCCTGATATCCAGTCTAAACCTACTTCACTGTAACCTCAAGCCAATGGCCTGCATCCTGCTCTGATGACAGTCAGATGGGAGTGGAAGTGTGACACACAGGAAAAGAGACCCCCACCCCTCACACAGATGGGGCTTGGAAGAGACCCCCTCCACATCCCAGGGTGGGAGGTTAGGCAGGTCCGAGCCAGCTGGGGGCACAAGGCTGGGACCCCCTCCCCCATCCTTCACCCTGAGGCTGGTTCCCTTGAATGCTTACTCCTTGTGCCCCTCCAGGACTCTTATGGAGCCCACCTCTTTCATCCTCACCTGGACAGCAGTTGGCCCTGCTCAGGAACAAAGGCGGCCGTCAACTGCAGGTTGCTGTTGCACTTGTTGTCAAGGCCACACTCCTTCTGGAAGTTGATCTGCGGGCAGGTATGCTTGGTGACTCCAGCCCCTGCCCCGCTCTGAGTCCACAGCCCCCCAGTTGCTCCCCCAACACCTGGCACCCTGCAGCCAGAGCAGCTCTAATGCCCACCCTCAGTAGGAAGCTGTTATCCTCTTGCAGTTTGACCCCAGCAGCACCACCAGGACCAGCAGGGGGTGTAGGGCTGTTTCCATTAGCAACGGGCTGGATCAGCACCCCCACACACAGTGCACACTATCCAGAGCAGAGGAATTGGGGGGTAAGACAGGAAGTACCAGTGCCAAGGACACTGCTGCCATGCACTGTTTGGCCACCAGGGGGTGCCAAGGGGCTGTTGCAGGGGAGGTTTAGCATCTGGAGGGGCAAGATGGGAATGTCTTCTCCCCCACCCCACACTGGGGGACCCTCCAGGGTGAAGAGGATGCTTTCCATCCCCTGGGCCTTCACGTTCATGCCCTCACTGCTGAGGGCTCCTTGCAAAGTTGAGCTGTCTGCCAAGCTGCAGGCAGTTTATGGTCCCAGGAGGTGGACGGTGAGACGCATTTAACCCAAATACCAGGGCTCATCACTGCTGCAGAGTGGCAAGCCAGAGCAAAGCCTCGGAGTGGAGCCCCAAAAGCCTCAGCAGGAGCAACAGTGGCTCCAGCCCATGGCAAAGGGTTCTACTGCTGTTGTTTTACACGTGGCGAAACTGAGGCACAGAGGTTGAGACAGTCAGACTGACCCAGGGTCAGAGACGTAGAAACAGGAGCAGAACCCACAAGTCCTGGCTGCTGGTCTGCTGCTCAGCCCCTATTCACACCAAGCCAGCGTCAGAGCTGGAAGTGGAACCCAGAATCCTGGCTCTGCCCCCTTCCCATACCCCAATCACAGCATCAGAGCTGGCAAGGGAACCCAGAAGTCCTGCTTCCCTGTCCTTGCCCAGATGCCAGCCACACAGGCCTTTCCACCCCACACTCTGGTATGTGCTTCAAGCAAGCGCCAACAGGCTCTGCTCCCCTCTGCCTGGCCCGGCCCTGTCCAGCCACTCCCCACTCAGGCTGCCCCACCTCAGTGTGGTTCTCCCGGGGCTGGTCCTCATTCAGGACAGGGTAAGCGTTGAGGGAATACAGTCCCAGTTGGAAGTCCCGTTGCTTCTCCTCCAGCGAGTAGTTCATATGCAGAGCAATGGGGTGCAGCTTGTCACGGATATTCTCCTGCAGAGTGGACAGCAGGGGGCAGTGGCTGCTGCTGGCTGGGGCACCCCCCGCCCCGGCTGAACCAGGCCTGCCAACAGGGACATCCTGGAAGCCAGGTCATCCATACATCCCTCACCCCCAGGGCAGACAAGATCCCTCCCCAGCACACTCAGCCCCTGTCAGGGGTCCTTGGCTGCCAGCCACAAGGGGACAGTTCTTCTCCATGTGCTTCCCTGTCCACTGTGTCTGAAGCACACCAAACTCATCACAAGTACCTCCCTATTGGGAGGGGGTGTGCAACCACCTGGGGTCACCACAACCAGGCTGGACACTTGAACCCACAGCCTAGGACATGCAGATCTCACAGCCCATGGACCCGGCCAGCTATATGGAATTGAGGAGAGATAAGAACCCATGGCCTGCTGGGTTACAGAATCAAAGAAAATTAGGATTGAAAGGGAACTCAGGAGGTCTAATCCAACCCCCTGATCCTAGCAGGATCATCCCAGTCAAGCCTTTGTCTAGGCAAGTCTTAAAAACCCCCAAGAATGGAAATTCTACAATCTCTCTGGGTAACCTGTTCCAGTGCTGTAAACCCTCCTGGTGAGAGTTTTTCCTAATATCTAACCTAAATTTCTCTTGCTGCAGTTTGACACCATTGCCCCTTGTTCTGTCATCCTGCACAACTGAGAACAGTCCAGGTTCCATCTTCTTTTGAACCATCCTTCAGGTAGCTGAAGGATGCTATTAAATCCCCCCTCAATCTTTTCCCTTCTGCTGACTAAATAAGCCCAGTTCCCTCAGCCTTTCCTCAGAAGTCATATACCCCAGTCCCTGAACCATCTTTGTTGCCCTCCATTGGACACTTTCCAATTTTTCCACATCCTTTCTGTAGTGGGGGGCCCAAAACTGGACACAGTACTCCAGATGTGGCCTCACCAGTGTCAAACAGAGGGGAAGAATCACTTCCCTCAATCCGCTGACAATGTGCCTACCAGTCCAGCCCAGCATGCCATTTAGCCTTCTGGCAATAAGGACACACTGCTGTCTCATATTCAGCTTATAGTCCACTGTAACCCCCAGGTCCTTGTCTAAGGAGCTGCTACTTAGCCAGTCAGTCCCAAGCCTGTACTGGTACATGGGATTGTTCTGTCATAAGTGCAACACTTTGCACTTGTCCTTATTGAACTTCATGGGATTTTTTTGGTCCAATCCTTCACTTTGAGTCGCTCTGAATCTTGATATGCCGCCTGTGATTCCTACCCCCCTTTCCCACACCCCCATACACTCCATGCACTGGGCCCATGGTACACCCCAGCCCAGCTCTCTACTCCCAGGCCCATTTTGTGCCTGGCCACAAGCTCTCAGCAGGGCATCACAGAGACCAGGCAACCTGTGCCAGCCCCACTGCCATGCCTTAGCAAAGCAGGGTCTGCACCACCCTTTTCTTACCAGCAGGAGGAGCTCCAGGTCCTGGCACTTGGTGTCTGGCATGGAGAAGATGCCCCTGTACACAGCAGAGTTTGTCTCAGCAAATCTCACCCTGATCGGGCGCCGGTCCCTATCAGCTTCTAGAGTGTAGAGCAGATCTGCAGAGAGAGGGAAAGCAGAGCTGGAGATGGTGTTGGCATGGCAGCACTGACTCTGCAGAGTGGCAAATGCCTGCCAAGATGCACAGTGTTCTTCACACCATGCTTGCACACAGACCACTATACACATGTGTGCACAAGCCAATGCGCCCATCCCATTGCATGTCCACCACTGCACAGACATGCACACCTCTGTGCATGTTCACATTCAGACCACCACATATCTTGCACATACCTGTGCCATCGTGTGTACATGCACCACAGCATGCACTGCATACCTGCTTGCACACCAGTGTACACTGATACATGCATGCACCACTGCATGCATGCCTTCACGCACCACCCCATTGCTTATATTGCACATTTTCGCACACACACCACTGCACATTTTGCAGTGTACACTCAGTGTTGTTATTACTTAAATGCATGGACACACATCACCCCCTCCCCACTACAGAGTACCCCCTCCCTCCCTGACCCACTCACTAATTTGCTCCTTGTATCGGGGGTCTCCAGCACTCTGGTTGTAGGAGAAGCAGACCTGCACCCGGATGCTGCAAAGGACAGAAAAAAGAGTCAGAGGGACAAGAGCAGCCAGCAGAAACCTTTCTGCTCTGGCACCAGCCATTGAACTGCCTAGCCGCCACGTGCTTCAGGATCACCGGGCTCTCCCTGGCCATGACCTGCACAAGCAGCACCATGGAAAGCTGCACCTTGGGGCACCACCCCACCGCCAGGTGGGCAATCATGGGAGGAGGCAGCCCTTACCAGGAGTGGGGGTTGCACTTGGCTGGGTCTACCAGGCTTGGAGTCACTGTGAAGGTCTTGTTCAGGATGTTGATCACAGGACGAGCTCTACCACAGGGAGAGACAGACAAAGGGAGAGAAAAGCATCAGCTGAGCACCCATCAGGGCCGGATGACTGTTTTTGTCACAGAAGTGACCCCCAAAATCTCCAGTCACCAGTGTCCAGGGTTGCTTAGCTCCCCTTGTTCTGCCTGTGGGGCTGTCCAGGGCACAGTGGAGGGCTTAAGGAGGCAGGGGCTAGGGCAATCCCCATCCCATCCTGCAAGGGGACTGCATAGGACCCCTGGAGCCTTGCCCTTGGAGATTGTTGGCTCCAATCCAGCAATGGTCAAATGATACCCTGGTCAGTCTGGGGCCTATGTAACAGTACCTGGAAGGGCAGGCGTTACTGCTTTCAGGACTCACCCAGGCTCAATGGGGGACAGAGCTGGCTCTACAAGGTACTCTGTATGGGGCAGACTGGTGGGGGGGGTGCCACTGCCCAGGGTATCACCTGTGTGAGCATCTCCCTCTAGTGGCCTGATCCAACAATGATGCCAGCCTCCTACTGTGCAGTGGGTACAACTGGTGGGAATGCTGGAGGTGCCATGCTCAGCCCCCAGCAGGAAGCATGGTGTCAGGACCGCTTTGCCCCTGTCTGCACCACTGTTGTCACTCCCAGCCCCATCTCCCTTACCGGAGCAGAACAATCTTCTCAGACAAGCTCCCCACCAGCAGGTCTGGGTAGGAATTGCCATCCACATCCATGCCCCCGCTGAGAGAGTAACCAAAGGTCTTGAACTTGAAAGGGCCCAGGTCTGCCCCACTGATCACCTGCAGGAGGCAGAGGGATGTAGGTGTGGGGGGAGGATCACCCACTGGTGCTATGGCAACTGCCCTCAGGGCCTGTCCTGCTCTACATTCTGGGGCTTGGGGCAGCGCCTGCATGCACACACAACCCCCACCCCATCCCCTGCCTCCTCCCTTCCCTTTACCTGAGCAGCTGTCCCCGGCCCTCTATCTAGGTCTACGCTTGTCTCTTGAGACTCCCCTCAGGGTGAGGATTGTCAACCTATCCGGAGACTAGTGCCCTAGGAGAGGCAGCATGTACCTGGGGGCAGCAGGAAGGTCATTCCCAACCACCCACAGCTCCCATGGGCTGGAGGTGCCACTGCTCCTCTCAGGGGTCTCAAGAGGGAGTGTGGTCTCCAGAGTGCCCTCTGTAGCACTCAGAGCAACTGGTCCAAGACACCTTTACCTGCCGGGGCAGCTCCATAAGGCCCCCAGAAGTGCTGTGGTAGATGTAGACCTTGCCCGAGCCCTCGAAGGGGGCCCCAACAGCAACGTCTGTGGAAGAAGCAATAGGTCAGGCAGAACTGGCCCAGAGACCAATGCTTTTCTGGCTCCTTGTACTGCCCATTGAACCCCATGTGCCCCAGAGTCCCCACATCCCACACTGAGCCCTGTATGCCCTCATGCTCCACACCAAGCCCTATGCCAAGCAGCACCCACACAATCCCTCAGTCCCCTGAGCCCCATGACAAGCCCTCATGACTTACAGAGCTTTCCACAAGCCCTGCTGCTCCCTGTGCATGCATACCCCACTAAACCCTGCCTCACTCCATGCCACCCAATCCCCTCAACTCCATATTAAACCTCATGGCACCACCAGAGCTCCCCACGCCCCACTGCCAACCTCCCAAAGTCCACCCCACCCACCCACATCCCCTTACTCCACACTTCCTCCTGAGACTTCCCAAAACCCCATTCACCCCCCTGCCTCACCAGAGCCCAAGCCACCCCAGATGCCTCCCACGCTCCCTGGGTGACAGATACCTGTCCCAGGAGCCCCAAGGGAAAGCGTCACCCACCCTCAAAGCCATCCTGGTTGACGTCTCCGATGCTGGCCACAGCAAAACCAAAGGCGGAGTTACTGGGGCCTTTCAAGATCTGGCTGGGCTGGTTTTGGAAGCTGCCAGCTTCATTCATGTACACGTAGACAGCACCCCCCACCTCCTGCTTCCGCTCGAAGTAGTAGGGGGCACCGATCACCAAGTCCTGCCAGCTGCAGGGGGACAATGCAAAGCTGGGCTCAGGGGGGGGTGGAGGAGGCTACAATGCAGTGAGTCAGAGGAGGTTGAAAGCTAGGAAGACCCCAAGGTCTACAAGGTATGAAAACCAGGCCTCAAAGCTAAGGAGACCTCTCAAAGCTGGGAGCCACAGAGACACTCTTCACAGCTCAGGAAACCCCAAAGTCTCATTGTCCCCTCCGTCCCTTCCCCCCACTGTTCTCTACAAAGCAACTGCCAGGTGGCCTCCCCATCACCAGTGGCCTCTTGGCATCTCACCCATTGTTGTCGAGGTCGGCTAGGGCGATGGCACTCCCAAAATAGGAGCCCACTTGCTCCCCGACCAGCATGAGGCTCGTTTCCAGGTTGCTGCCGAAGCGGTTGATCATCAGGTACACAGCACCGGTGTGTTGGTAGCGGGGTGCCCCCGAGATGATGGTGAGGTTTTCCTTGTGCAGCACAGCACTGCTGGCTTGGATGGTATAACCTGGAGGCATGAGCAAGCCCCATAGGGTGGAATAGGGAGGGGAGGGAGGGGGAAAGAGGCCTCAGAACCTGTAGAGCCCTCCCAGGAGGCATAACAAGTGCATTTGCAAGGGGCCACATTGCTTGAAGCTACAGACGAGGGCCTGGCCTTTCATATGGGGCTGCCAGAGCTGGTCCCAACCACATGTGGAACCATATGGAGACACAGGACATGTGGGGCTGAGAGCCAAAGCTGGGTGGGAGGGCTTAAAATAGGCTTTGGACCAGACCCCTGGTGTCCTCACTAAGGACTTGTAAGCAATGCCTCTCCGACCCCTTCTTGTCCTGACCCCGTCACTGCAAGCAGCCTGGACCCAGGCCAGCTCTGTCTTCCTCACAGGAGCTGATAGCAAAAGGGAGCATTAGCACATATATCTTAAGCAATGCAGAAACTGTGGACTGGGCTGAGGCCTGACAAACTCACAGTTTACATACCCCCCTGAGAGGCTCCATTCCCAGAATCCTCCTGGCCCAGGGGCAGCTCCCCAGAGAAGGGCCCCTGAGGAGATTTCCAGCTCAGGGCACAGGCCCCAGAGGCTCGGCAAGCAGCCTGGGTTTAAGCATCTCATGAATTACTAGTCCCTATAGCAGTGTGCGCCAGGAGAGGAGCCAGCATGAGTGGAGAAATCCCCTTCAGCTCCTGCCAGAAAAGGTCACAGCCCTGGCTCAGACATCCCAGTAGTCTGGACCCCAAGGCATGACTCGTGGGGGCAAGAGAAAGGCCTAGATACATGTAGCCTGCAAGGACCATGTGGAAGAGAGGGCAGAGAGGAGCCCAAGGGGAAACTGAGGCACAGAGTAGTCATGTGACTTGTCCAGCAGCCCTATAGGGAAAAGTGACAGAGCTGGGATTGGAACCCAGGCCTTCTGGGGCCCCGGTACCTGCTTTCTCTGCACCACACTCTCCCATATCATGCTAGCACGGAGGGATGTTGCCCCCAGACACAGGTGAAGCAGCTGTCATTACCTATGTAGATGTTGCCATTTTTGTGGTTCGGGTACGAGAAGTCAGACAGCTCCCAGCTCTCTCGCTGCAGCATGTAGTTAGTCCCTGCAGCCGGGAAGGAAAAACAGCAAGCTGGAGCCAGACACGGGCACAGCCCAAGTGGGGACAGGGAGAGGGATTAGGAGGGGGATGGGATCTCTCACAAAGATCTCTCATTGCCTTTCATTGCCTCCCTTGCTTGCTCCACAGCCCCAGAGCCCAGGCTCCTCTCCCTTCCCCTAGCCTGTGTGGTCTAAACTCACCCTCCACACCAGCCCTGAACCCAGCCCACCCACCCAGCAGGGAGGCTCCCAAGGGTGCCAATGTCACCAGCAAAATATCCCTTGGGCAGCTGCAGCAACACCAGATGAGCACTAGGGATGGCTACACTCCAGCAAGGGGTTGGGCGGGGCACAGACCTTGCCAGTTGTAGGCACCAGGCGCCCCAAAGTAGATGGTGTTGGTGGTGAAGCTGCCGCTGGTGCCCATCTGGCACATGCCAGTCTCCTCAGCATCAGTGTTGGAGTTGCACATCTCGTTGTGGTATGTCTGCCAGTCGTCACCCAGCTGCAGCTTCAGGTCGTTGCCACGCACGTAGCACTTTCCCACCATGCGCCGCTGGTCCTCACTGCCTGCCCAAAGCACCTCGGTGTAGCGGTGAGCACAGGCCTGGCAGCCAGGGGGCACCACATCAGTGCCCAGCAGGCCGTGGGCACTGAGCAGCCATAGACAGGCACTCTACCCCACCAGGGTCACCCCGCTGAGCCCAATTCCCACTGCCTCCTGCTGCAGCCGCCCTGAGCCATGGTCCATGCACCCTGATATTGCCTTCCTGTTGCACTACAATTCACATAACCTCAAGCACCGCTCTCCTGCTACACCTGCCCTCAGCAGCAGCCCATATGCCCCAATATGGCCTTCCCGCCCCTGCTGGCTACAGCAGCATTCTTAATATCCCTCTCCTGCCACATCCCAGCCTGAGCAGGGGTCTCTATACCCTGGTATCCCAAGCAACACCAGTCCATGTAACCCTGATATCCTGCCCCTACTGCACCAGACTAGACCAAGGTCCCTCTCCTCTAGATCCCCACCCCGATCCTACCAGATCAGAGTACAGCATCCACCACCTTTTGTGTCCTCCCCCATCCCATGGTGGCACAAGCCTATAGCCTACATTGCCTCTACCACCCCAGTACCGCAGGGGCTCAGACCAGCAGTTTCTCTTGCCTCTCTGATCAGAGCCTCCAAGCCAAACACCAACCTCTTATTGAGCATCCATTACTTGGATGTTTAGCAGGTGGGTGTAAAACTCTTGTGAAAAAGCAATGCTGTGCCCTTGGGCAAGGCAGGTCCCACATGCCTGACCCCAGATGGTCATCACCCCATGCCCTGGAGCATGGAAACCCATTTATCCTGAGGGCTTGCACAGTGCCTGAGCCTGTGATCTTTCACTGGTTTGGGACCCAGAATGGGTCGAGGCCAGAAGGTCACAGGGGCTGGCACTGAGAGCCTGGGGATAATCTGGAGGTACCCATCTGCTGTTTGCTCACCACCCTAATGAGAGAAGAAGAGAAGCTGTAGAATCTCCGCCGTGTTTAAGAGCAGGATGGACAAAACCTTGGCTGGGCTGGTTTAGACAATGCTGACCCTGACTGGAGCAGGGTGTGGATCAAATGCCTCTCTGGAGGCCTTATCAGTCCTATTTTTCTATGATCCTATGATGGCCTCATGCCCTAGCAAGGAGGTGTGCAACCAGAGTGGGCCAACCTGATGTGTATATAGACCTCAGCAGCCCAGTAGGGGTGTGACTTTGTAGACACACTAGTGGCAAGCTCAGTCAAAGGGCTGGAGACTAGATGCCCTGGCACACCCACCCCATATACTCCAAACAGCAGGTGAAAGGTGCCCTTGCCTGTATATAATTCACCTTCTCTGCAGCAGGCCCCATCCCAGCTCTCTGGGCTGATTTCAGAGAAAGACCCAGAATTATCCCAGTAGTAAACCTGACCTTCTAGGGATAGGGCACAGGCCATCCCTCCAGCAGCAAATGTGTTTAAAAAAAAGAAGTCTGGGTCAGGAAACAGACTCTCTGCAAAGCTGAGTCTGGGCCTGGGACAATGCAGGAACTCAGGGCAAGTGGGGGAAGGAGAGAAAAATTCAGTGGCTCCAGCATTCCCTTGCAAAGCAGACAACAGGAACATGGAGGAGCAGAGGAGGAGGGGGCTGCTGGGCTCTGCACCTCAGGCCTCCATTTCCACCAGCTTGAAATATTACTACAACGGGAACTGTTTACACATATGTAAATGACTGCACGAGGCACAGGGTGATGGAGGACACAGCCCGTGGACTCTTGTGTTGTCCAGGTACCACGGTGATGGGTGACGGGCTTGGTGGAGAGAGTCCTGGGAGAGCTCTGCAGCCAATTCCCTCTGCCAAGCTTCAGTGGTTAAGACAGATCCTCTTAGCTCCCCCAGGGCCATGCTCCCTTCAAGCTCTGGATTGCTTCACTGCCTTTCCCACGGACTGAGCTGCTGGCACTGTGGCTGTTGCTCTCTCCCTTGGTTTCTTCCCAGCTGCCTTTGCAATTTAGGAGCAGACTCTGTGTTCTATGACATCCCGTTCAAAGAGGCAACCAGATACTTCCCCCACCATGAAGAACTGGCCTGCCTTCACTGCCCCCCCCACCCCCACCCAAAGAGCCTATAGCTCCCAGCATACTATGTTGCACCATGAGCCCATTGACTAATTTAGTCTCATGACCCACAACATTCCTGGCAGAACCAGGTGGAGTTATCCCCATTTCAGAGCATGGCAAACTGTGGTAAGTGATCTGACTGTGACTGTGTAGCAAGATAAACTCAGGAACCCAGGAGTCCTGACACTCTGGGGTTGGATCCTGTGCTCTCTTGCCCCCTATCTCAGCAGTTACACCTATACAAGGCAAACACAAAGTGCAAAGAGTGAGTGACTGGGTGGTGTTTCATTTCACACAGAGATGGGAATGCCCCCAGGATGCCCAAGGCAGTGGGCTTATCTCCCTAGCTCTGACACCAGGACATGGGGCTATTTCCCCACTGCCCTGCAAGGTGCAAACAAAGTGTATGTACCCTAGTGCAAACAACACAACCCGATTGCCCCTAGTTCCCCATCCACTTTGCAACCAGACACAGGCCATACTAGCTGCTGGGCAATGGTGAATAGGGCGCTCACTACAACACGTGGGACCTACTGCTCTATGCACACCTGGAGCTACCTCATCATGTTGCACTCACCAGCACTCTGCCCCTCCCAGATTGCTCTCTCTGGCTGGCGATGGTCACCCCCAGCCACATGTCTTCGATGATGTTCTTCTGTGGCACACCTGCACACACAGGGCAACAAACACTTGACAAGAGAGCAGAGACCCCAGGCCTACCCATTTGCACTCCCCATGCAATCAGGGGACAGATTTCCAAGCAAGAGACAGCCCCTCCCCCCCCCACACAGGGCAAAGTCCCTCATCCCTCTGCAGCAGGTAAGTCACAATCAAGCAACTACAGGGGATGAATCCTCCTGTCGCCCTGGGAGGCCCTATTCAGGACAAAGCAGTCACAGGGGTGCTCACCCCATGCACTGTATGAGGCAGGCATCAGGGTGCAGTGAGGATGAAGGAAGGGACACTTGCAGTGAAGGCTGCTCCCTCCCATTCCCTTTGGAAGCCCAGCTTCCCCCCACCCAGCATGGATTCATCTCTTAAATGGTTAACAGGCCCCTCCCTGCACCTCCAGCACAGGGTAAATACAGCAGCACCAGCAAAGACAGCACCACCCCAGCTGGCAGAGGGAGGAAGGGGATTTAACCCCCAAGCTTCCAGGCTGCCCAGGATAGAGTCTGGGGAAGGAGAGACCTGTCCAATATTGAGGGGAGGGGAGTGCTCACATACTCTTTTCTTCTATGTCCACCCGCTCGCAGTCAGTCATGGAGGCACTCAGTGGGCAGAAGTACATGGAGCCTGTCCGCGTGGCATTCCCCTCCACAGCAGTTACATCCTGGGGGGCTCCAGCTAGGAGCCTGGGGAAGACACAAGGGAGTCAGGGTCCCAGGGCTTCAGTCCTTATGGCCAGCACTTCTCATCATACTTTCCACCCCAGGCTCTCCGAGCGCTTTGCAAACATTAAATCCATCTCTGCAAGCTCCCCAGGCAGAAAAGGGATCATTTTGCTCATTGCCAAAATGCAGCCACCTCTGGTGCAAACATAGCTGTTGCTGCACTGTGCACAGCAATGCCTGCCCCAGTCCAACAGATTAGGACCACGAGTGTACAGGGGGATTCAGGAAGGCAGACGTCAATGGTGGCTATAAACGTCAAAGGTATGCTATGCAAACACCTGGCTACAGGCAGCCCCGGAGCAAACTCAACTACCCATTGATGGGGGAGTTGTTTATTGCAATGCTGAGCATTCGCTGTGCCCAGACCACCAAGGGGTCCATGAGCACTCCCACAGGGCTTTTCCATGGTGACTGGGCATTTACACACAGCTCCACACACACCTTGTTGAGGCAAGGGCCCCAGGGGCTGGTATAGGCTAAGAACCCCAATCTGATCCCTGTTACCAATTCCCTGGAGGTAGCTGAGCTACAGATAACAGCTCATTCCTATCAGACCATTGCCTGAATGTCAGTCTGGCTTCCTGCCATTGAGGGCTTGTTCCCTGATTGTCAGTCAGGCTGCCTGTCACTTAGGAATCGTCCTCCTGCCCCAGCCCCCTGGTATCTGTAAGACTGCCCATCACCAAGGGCAGGGAATACAGCAACCCTCCAAATCTATGTGTTTATTTTTGCTCAGCCCCTATTTCTATTGAAACATCAGCAGGAAGCTCTGTTGCCATGGCTATATATTATTTGTGTGCATGTGTGTGGAATGGGGGCGGGGGCGGTGTCAAAGATTCGCCAACTTCTCCCTCCTCACGTGTCCCAGTTGCTGGCCTGGGCAGTCACTGCTTGGAGGTGGGGCTGGGGGCAGCCCCGCTGCACCTCGGAGCATGTCTGTCTTAGGCCCCCAGAGGAAGTGACCCCCTCTAGGCCACCACTACTTGTGGCACCTTCAGAAATTGGTTAGTACACTGGTTTCTTAGCAGCTCACACCCCAAGGCACTCATGGTCCCACGCTAGAGGCACTATTAGGGGTAAGCACTGCAGAAAGGACCTCCTCCCCACCCCCGCCACATGCATGAACAGGCTGTTCAGAGGGACACAGCTTCAGAGAGGGAAGCAGCCAAAGTCGGTGCCCAGCTGAGTTCTCGCTCCCAAGCAGGTCCTTTGCCCCTCTGCTGTGCATGACAGCAAGTCCCTCTCTGAGGGCTGTACACAGCACAGGAGCCAAAGGGCACCACTCTCCATGCAGCCACCTAGGCAGCCACAGCCTGGCAGACCTACATGCCTGCTCCCCACTGGGCCTATTCCTGCACTGAGGTCTCAGGATGGAAACGCAGGGCCAGTGGGATGGGATCAGACTCATGGTTCAGCTCATCCATCAACCCATCTTCAAGGCCTGAATCTTGTTTCGCTATTAGTGCCCAAGTGCAACTTAGCTGCATATCGCCTAGACGGCCAAGACTCCAGTCCAGACAGTGCCAGGGGCTTCAGGAGACTGCAGACACCACAGAAGATCTGCCCCCTACATTGACCTCATCCCAATTTAGACTGCCACATGCCTTGAAGGCCAACTGGTGCATGTTCCTTGGGGCCCTAGCACACATGAAGCTGGCACTGGAGTCAATCAGATGATCCTGGTTTTACGAGGTCCTGTCCCTGGAGTAGAATTTTACCTCCGGTAGTTGATCCCTCCCCAAAGACGCAGGACGGAGAGAGATCAGACCCTGACGAAATTCACAGCCCGACTCACTGCTTTATTTACATTCCTCGTGTGTAAGTGGGCGCCTTCTATAACTCAAGAGGGCCTGGTAGCATTCCTCTGGCATGGGGAGGAGGAGCAAGCCTGGATTAAAAAGCCTCAGAGACAAGCCCAAGGTGCTTTGGTTGTTGTACAATCTCACTTTGGGTACAACTCACAGCTGTCTCCACAGCTCTGCAACCCCTGGACTGCAGGATCCAGCTACCTTCCCAACTGGATTGGCTCACAGCTCCCCTGAAAGATTCCTAGCTGCAAGGCACAAGCGGGGAAAGAGAGGTGCACAGAGATTAAGTGATACACCCAAAGCCAGCCCAGCTCAACAGGCCCTCGGTAGTAGGCAGCTCTTGAGCATGTGACCCAGTCAGTCCAGAGCCAGTACATTGAAAGCAACTCCCTGGACCAGGGCAAACATTTTGGGTGAGATCCTAGAGGGACTTACTCACCAAAGAAGTGAGATTCTGTCCCCCTTGCACAAGTCCCTGAAAAACTGCAAACACAGAAGATGGGTAGGTCCTCCTTGGTATGTTTCTGAGACTTAGTTTTAAGGCTAAACGACAGCAGGTTGCATGGAGTTAATGGCTCTTTAGGGACACAAGGAGTGTGGAATATGATAACACTTAAACCCCTAAGTACACTTCTGTGTTGTAAGCAGTTGGGATCTACTCTCTTATGAACAAGAGAAGGTGGACAGCAGGATAGAGACAAGTCAAGTCTGGTCACTCCTGCCCCCCTGTGCACACAGGGATACTCCAGCCACGCTGCATGGAGAAAAACATGGAGGGATTAAAAACGCTCTAACACCCTTATACAGCTGCTATCACTAGCTTCTCTCATACTCTTCAGTGTACTTACTCTCACAAGCCTTTCTGCAAGGTGAGGGAGTGCTCTTTCCTCATTGCACAGAAGGGAAAGCAAAGCACAGAGAAGTTAAGTGATTTGCCCATGGTCACAAAGTAAGGCTGTGGCAGAACAAGGCCAGGAACCCAGGACTTTCTTGTTCTAAGTTAGTGCTCTGCCACTATGCCATCCTTCTTCTGTCCAAATCCAGCCTCCAGGGCAGAGTAAACATTTTATACTCTAAGGAGTATGAAATTCCTCATGAAGCTGTAACCATTCAGTTTACTCATGCTCAGGCCTCTTTAACAACACTGGCACTGTGTTACAGGCCAGGTCTTGGGAGGTGATGGGGTCAATTTGAGGTGGGAGCGGGACAGAAAAAGCAGCTGTTCCGTGGGCATTAGGACAAAGCAACCAGGCTGAGCATGCATATGCGTGTGTGGAAATGGAGCAACATGAAAAGCATGGGCCAACACACACACGCACAGGGTACCCCATCTCCCTGCAAGTGCATCTGAATTGGGGTGGAACACAGACCCCCTGCAAGCAATCCTGTGCTGGCTTGCCTGGTTGCATTTCCCCTGGCAGAACAGCTGAGTTGTGTCCAGCAGCGAGCAGGCGAGGTCTATGTCCCAGCCAAAGAAAAAGGTTAATGAGCAATAGTTCAGCATAGCTGCTGCTGGGGGAGGAAGAGAGGCTGGGGCAGGCACTGCAGAGGAGCAGGTTGGGACAGAGGCCAGCATGGAACTGAAACCAGGCTGAGGCAGAAAGGCTGCCAGTGAAAAGCCTGCCCAGCAGGAGTCGAGCAGCAGGCACATGGGAGTGGAGCACCAAGGCAGCACTAGCTGCTTCAGCCCTTGCAGATGACCACCCCCCCCCCGCCATGTGGCATTCCCCTTCTTGTAGGAGTCCAGGCAGGTCCATTGTTAGGCCCGGGGCTGCAGAGAGCAGGGCAGAGTGACTCAGATGCCCACAGCTCAGGGTGGGAAAATGTTTTTCTGACAGGTCACTCCACTTCCAGCTTTACACACACAGGATGCCAGGGTTGAGTAAGCTTCCCTGTGCCAGGGCTTCCTGTGGAAGGGCCTTGGCACAAGGAGCAAGGTCGGGGGGGGGGCGGCACATGGGCTTCTCTGAGGAGCAAGACAGAGCCATGTAAGGAAGAGAGCAGGTGGAACCGAGGGGGTGGGAGAGTACAGTCAGTGGCCTTAATCCATAATGTATTCGTTCCAAGATGCACTTGCGCTCAGGCTCAGAGAGCTTCTCCTAATGTTTTCCCCAATCTGAGCACTTCCTTGCATTATTTAAGGCAGTGGATAGCATTCTGTTGCACTATGAAAGGCACTGGAGTCCTGTGTCCAGTGTTGGACCCCTACCACAGAAAGGATATGGATGAATTGGAGTGAGCCCAGGGGAGAGCAATGAAAATTTTTAGAGGGCTAGAAAACAGGACTAATGAGAGACTGTGGGAATTGGACTTGTTTAGTCTGGAGAAAAGATTGAGGGGGGATTTAATAAAAGCCTTCAAGTCCCTGAAGGGTCGTTCCAAGGAGGATGGAGCTGAACTGTTCTCAGGAGTGGCAGATGACAGAACAGGGAGCAACGGTCTCAAGTTGCAGCAAGGGAGGTTTAGATTAGATTAGATCATGAGGAGGGTGGTGAAGCACTGGAACAGGTTACCTGGGAGGCGGTGGAACCTCTATCCTTGGAAGTTTAGAGGACCCAGGTAGACAAAGGCTTGGCTGGGATGAGGTACCTGGAAAGGGTCCTATTTGGAACAGGGGGTTGGACTAGACAGCCTGAGGTCCCTTCCAGCCCAAAATTTTCTATGAGTTAATGAGGAAGGGGATGTACAAGGAGGCTGATGTGGTGATGTCTCCACCACCTGGAAACAGAGCACTGTCCCAGGGGAGGGATTCAAGCCAGACCTGGGCCACTCAGCCCTGATGAAGGTGACATCCAGGATCCAGCCAAGCAAAGATAGGTCCTAGAAAACTGATTTGGAGGTAGGGCTCTTGTCTCACACCAGGAATCCAGACCCTATGAGCAAACAGCAGTGGGCAAGCCCCTGTGCTCTAGAGAGGACTTTGGCATTGCAGCCCTGGTGCCAGCCTCCTTCCCTACCCCTGGAGACAGCACGAGGTGGCAGCATCTGTCCCACTGCCTGCAATCTGCTTATGGGTAACACATGCAGGCAGGCAGGGCTGAGCCACAAAGAGTTAAACATCCCATGTTTCACTTCACTTCCACAGCCCAATCCAGGATGGGATAAGGCACACCATCCCACAGTGCTGGCTGGTGCGCCTGCTGCCACCTGCCCAGGCGCCTGAGCTCCCAGGTGGGTGCAAAGACACTAGATGCCTGCAGCAGACATGGGAACAGAACAAGTCAGTGTGAGAGTCTGGTGGGGCTGTAGCCTGTTCCTCATGGGGGCACATTCCAGTGGGCACGGGCATGTGGCCCAGGTGCTCTTCCCCCCTGGATCTGCACCCAGAGAGCCCTTTCTAGGGAGCACGTTCTTCCAAGGGAGGTTCCTTCCCTCCCTCAGCAACACCCAAGGCAGGGCACCCAGCAAACCTGCAGAGTATCGTGGTATCTGAGACAGACCCCAGGTGCCCCCTGCTTCTGCTCCGAGTGCCACAGTGGGTGTGCACCAGGCTCCTCCAGCAGCCCTGGGCCATACCTGCCTGTCCTAGAGCAGGGGATGGGGCAGCCTTGGAAGTGGAAGCCAAGGCATTTGCTCTATGCAGGGAGGGGCAGGGGCAGAACAATGCAGCTCTCTGAGCATGGG
>NW_017728943.1:2330371-2333916 GCF_001723895.1 Crocodylus porosus | reverse complement strand
GGGAGGGCAGGCAGGGAGAGGCCAATCCCCAGCGCGCTGACTCAAAGCGCAAATCTGGGTCAGGAATGTGCAGCCTCCAGGCAGCGCCAGGCTCTCCTGCTTCTGCTGCCCCAGCACGCAAGCCCCCAAGGCAGTGCCTGCCCCAGCCCCTCCTGCCTCAGCCCCCGCACACACAGCCCTAGGGCTAGGGTAGTGCCAGCACCTTCCTTGCCAAGGAAGCAGCCTGGATCACAGAGGGCAAGAACAAGTCCTTAAGAAATACCAGGGCCAGCACTAACGTGCCAGCTCTGGGAGCCCATGCAGTCTTCCAGCCCCCAGAGGCATATCCCTATCCTTTCCTCCTCCCTGCTCACAAGTTCCTTAAATCCTGGGTGGGGGGGAAACCCCCCAAAAGTAGGGGACAGGAAGAGGGTGGAAATTGGCTTCCCGACCCCAGCCTGCAATGGGGCAGGTCTCTGCAGAGCAGGGAGAAGTGGAGGGAAAGAAGGAGAAAAAAAAAAAAAAAAAAAGCAGCCCCCAGGGCATCTTTCCACTGGAACTGGGGAAACTGCAAAGCACGGGTGAAAAGGCAATGCCATGCCAGCTAAGCCAAGAGTGAGCTGTTCAAATACAGCTCTGGAGCCAGGCCAAGCCCTTGACACACACAGAGGAGCTGGGCTAATGCCCATCAGCCTCCAGTATTACCATAGCGGCCTGTGCCCCAGGGGGGAAAAAAAAAAAAAAAAAAAGAGGCCCTCCCCACCTCATGCCACCCCCACCCCACAGCCAGCGCAGGCTGTTGAGGGGAGACGTCAGACTCCAGGGTGTGCACAGGCTGAAGGGGGAGTTCATTCTGCTTCCAGCTGCCAGTCCCCACGGCTTTTTGCCAATGTTCAGGGATTCAGGCTTCTGCCTCTCCCCTGACAGCCTCTCCGGGGGGAAACTAAGGTCACTTCTGTCCCCGAGTTATCAAAGAGGAAGCTGAGGGCAGGGAGGAGAAGGGACTCTCCCCAAGGTCGCACTGCAAGCGAGTGGCAGAATAGAGCTGAGGAGTCTGGGCATTTCTGACTCCAAGCACCTTGTTAGAACCGGAAGCAGGACTCAGGGGGTCCCAATTCCTGGCTCTCCCTGCTAGGGATCCCTTGGTAGAATAGAAGCTGTGTAAACCAGGGTCCCAGCCCAGCCCCCAAGCTCCCCAGGAGCTGCCAATGGGGCATTTTTCAGCAGGAGATGCTGTGGGGATGAGGCAGTGGAAGGGTGATGTCAGAGAGGATGGCGCCAGCACCACAGGAATGCGTGAGCACATGCCTGGTGGTAGAGATAGAGCAGGATCTCTTCCGCCCAAGCCACAGAATAACCACACAAAGCAGGGCCACAGCAGGGCATGGGGTGAGCTGGGTGGCTGCTTGAGTAAGGCCTCAAGTATCCACTAACAGCAAGACTGACAAAAGCTTCCCCCACCCACTTTGCCACAGCCTCTTGTGCCACCCTAGGCCATCACTGAGCCCCAGGCCCTTCATGGCACTGAACCAATGGCAGCAAGCCACCAGGTTCCCCTTAGGAAGGACCAGGAAGCATGCAGACAGCTGCCCTGCCCCCTGCCCCACCTCCCCCGAGGCATTTGGAGGATGCATCAGCAGAGATGCTTGGAGACCAGGATGAGGGGTGAGAGTCCTAGACCTGGGCGCTCTCTCCTCCCCCAGCACAAGCAGCTGCTCCGAACACCAGGAAACTGTCAGGAAGGAAAGCTCCTCTCCCAGCTGGATGCTTCCAGGAGAGCTTCTTGCTGTCCCAAAGCCAGCCATTCTTTCAGCCAGGCCACCTGCAGCCCCCTCAAGCCCCAGGCCAGAGATGGAGCCTACCCTGCAGACAATGCACCACCTCAGGCAGAGCAGAGGCAAGGGGCTGAGGACAGAGCTGCGGTCTGCAGGGTTCAGACCTAGGGACTGGGCTTGGGCCATTCTAGGCAGGGGACCGATGGAAGGCACCTGCATTTTGTCCCAGAGGGGTAAAACAATTGGAACCAAGGCCTGAACACCTGGGTTCTAGTCTCAGTTTCCTTTACAGAACCAGGATTAATGGCTGGGGATTAAGGCCAGGACACCTGTGCTCTCTTCCTTGCTAAAGCACAGGAGGCCAAAAAGGAGGACATCCCTGACTCTGGGAAGGGGGGCAGCAGTGCCTAGAGCAGTGGGACCCAGGTCCCAGGACACCCAGGTTCTATCCCTGGCTCCGAGAAGGATCAGGCAAGGAGTCTGGTCTGGAATCCAATGTTTCTGGAGGACTAGGAGATGGGTGGAGGGGGGGAGGGGAGTTTGTTCAAGCTGCCTCACCTTTGGATCCTAGCTCCCTACAGCCCCACCAGCATTCCCCTACAAGCTGCTTGCACAGCTGGGTGTGAGAGGCCAGTGAGCCCCTCCAGCACACAGGGTGTAGGGGAGGTTGCTAAACACAGTGGATGGATATAGTAGGTTTGCCACCTCCAGATGCATGGCCAAAATCCCCATGGCTGGGGGGAAGGGGGTAGTTCTCCCTAGCAGAGGAGTCTCTTTGAAGCATGTAAATGCTGTAGAGCCTGCCAGAGCAGGCTGTCATGGTCTGAAAAGGGCAAAACTTTGGTGCCAGAAGGCAGGAGGCTGCCTGCCCCCTAAATCTAGCTGCTCTTGACCTGCCTCCCCGCCAGGCATTGGCTGGTACAGCAGTGACTCCCCTGCAGCACAGGCTGGGGGAAGGGTACAAGGGTTGGGGAAAGGGAGGGGAAGGAATATTGCTTCAGATGTTCCCACCAACCACCTAGCCCCAGCCCCTGGAATGCTCTCCCGCCCCCTGGCTCTGGTGCTGGGCTGCCCTTGCATGCCCTGCCGACAGGTAAGGGTATGGATCAAACGTAGCAGTATCCGTAGCTCCCGGTTATGAAGCAGCCCTGCATAGCTGCTGGTGTCTGGAGCACCAAGTCAACTGGGAGCACATGGGCATCAGAAGAGCCAAGGTGGGCAGGGGGGAGGGAGGGACAGGGATCTCGCCAACCAGAGTCTCTACTGAATGTGTGGTGTGCACCCACAGGGCACTGCCCTCCTCTTCAATGTGAACACCTCACGCTTCCCCAGCACCTTCTTGCCAAGGTCCTTTACTAACAGGAATTCCACGCCACTATGCAGCCAGCTCTGGGGTGTGACATGGCAGCTTGTTTCCACAACACACAGCGATGTTGTCCAACACTGCTGGCCAGTGCTGTATCTACACTGGTTGGGGGAGGAGGGGCAGCACGTGGCTCAGCTGGGACCTGCAGCTGCAATACTGATCCAGGCACAAGAAACACCCCTGCTGCCTCAGTCCCTCCTGATCTCCAGTGCTGCTGGAGAGCCAGCCCAGCATTCTCCCACAGGCAGACCTCCGACCTTGGGGGTGGGGGCGGTGACAGGACTCCACGCACTTGGTATGATGCTTGCCAGGTTTAATCTGAGCAGCTCTATACAGACATGCTGTCAGGATAACGATTTCTTTGCCTCTGTCTTCCTAAGTAGGGACCAGTTCAGCCACCTCCCTGCTGGGCCCCCCTCGGGCCC
>NW_017728943.1:2327308-2329315 GCF_001723895.1 Crocodylus porosus | reverse complement strand
ACTCTAGCTACTATGAAACTATGAAACCACACACACTGGTGCAAATGGTCTGTGCATCCGTCCATCCCCTGCTAGCAGGCATGAGAACTTCTTACAAATGACCCAAGAGTCCTGCCCCTCACTCACTCAGTGCAATCTCGGCCCCTGTTCAAACAGGTCTCCACCTGGCCTAGACTTTGCCCCCGACAGCCAAGGCCTGGGGCTGGTTGCACAAGACACAAACATAGGTGGGAAGCAGGCCCACCCCCCACACCAAGCCCTCTTTATCTCCAGTGACTGGTCATCAAATCTGCCCTTTGAGCTCCCAAGACAGGACAGATTGCAACTCCAGAGAGGACTAAGCACAAAGAAACCCCTCCAGCAGAGACGCAGCCAGGGATCCCCTCGGGGCAGACTGGAGAACCAGGGCTCCCCCACAACAGCTACTCCACAGCCATCAGGCAGCATCAGACCAGCAGCTCATCCATCACTTGCTAGATACTCAGTCCCCCAAGCAATGCGGTGGCAATTACAGGGAATGTCAAAGTGAGCCCAGAAAAGAAGGGCAGCTTGGGGCTCAGGGGGGGACTGGGAACTAGGAGGCCCAACACAGATGGGCCCCGAGGCAGCTTGTGTCCAAACTGTCCCCAGGATTCTGGATGGGGGACTCAGAGACCGGGGTTTGGCTTAGGCCCAGCACCCGGTCAGGATTAGGGCCTTGTCCTGTGCAAATACAGGCCCTGATGGTACGGGCACTGCAGAACCACAACTGCTCAGCTGAGACTACATGGAGTCTCTGCTTTCTTGTCCTCCTCCAGCCTGCCTCATTCCCACCATATCCGAGGGCTGTGCTACCCCTACAGCTGACCCCAGCTCCTTCATTTCCCCTCTCCTCTCTCACTCAGCCCCCAGGCCCCGCAACTGTGAGAAGGTCTCCTCTCTGCCATCCCTGCCAGACTCCTCCTGCCTCATGGGGCAGAAGCTCCATGAAGGACCTTTCCAATCAATGCTGCCTGAAGACTATAAACAAGCCTAGGCTCCTCAACAAGAAAAAGCCTCTCCTTTGAAGTGCTGAATCCTCCATCAGCCTCTTGGACTTGGAACAACTATATAGCAAGCAAATCAATTTATAGCCTTTGTAATTACTCTAAAGTAGATGCCACCCTCCTGCCAAGGCAAGGAGCAAGGGCTCCAGGGAAGGAGATGAACAGCTTCTCAAGCACCTAGAGATTTTACACAGAGTCCCAAACCAAGCCAGGGATGGGAGTGGGAAGGGGAAGGAGGAGGGAGTGAGAGATTTCGGCTGCTGACTTACAGCCATGTGAATTCTGGCTATTTGCAAGAAAGGCCTGTAAAAGCGTTTCCTGAATTAGCAAAACTCTCTGGGGGAAAGAATGGCCTGGGAGGGGGGGGAGGGGCTGTTCTAAAGAAATTGTTTAATTTCTGCTGCTCTGGTTAGAAAAAAAGAGCTTCTCTAAGAGCCTTAGCCAACCAGGCACTGTGTCCTCACATGTCTTAATACTACTGCAGGGTCTTCCCCCCCAGAGCCAGTGGGGCCCCACCATGCTGTACAGAGCTATGGGGTTTGAAGAGCTTGCAGTAAAAACAGCAGAGATAGAAAAGGTGGGAGGCAAAGGGAAAGGGGGAAGGGAGATGCAGAGAGAGAGGAGGAGGAAGAGAGATTGATCACTGTCCAGCCAGAAGTAGAACCCATATTTTCCTCCCAGATGCCTCCATTGGACCAGAGAAGAAGCAGAAGTTAGTTCCTGGGCTGGATCAAGAAAGAAGAGAGTCTTCAGCAACTAGCACCTGGGGGGGGGCAAGGGCGGGTCTCAGTCCCAACCTTCGTAGCTCCCCCGTCTAGTCTTGAAAGGCTGGGTCCAAGATGCAACTGAGGTCAGCGAGTTAACCTCATCCTATATCAGCCCAGGCCAGGGAGGGAAGGGCACAGGCAGGTGAAGTACTGCCATGTTGCTCATGAGGTGGGATACAGATGTGCAGTTCTAGTCCAGCTGTGGAGGCCCCCCA
>NW_017728943.1:2319309-2327208 GCF_001723895.1 Crocodylus porosus | reverse complement strand
TAATCCCTGAACATCATGGATGTACCCAGCAGGATCCTAGAGAGGGGGCAGAGACTATTCCTCAGTGGGAGGAGCCAGAAAGTGGCCCAGGCCCCACCCACCCTTCCTTAGTAGGTGCTACAGCTAGCTAGCCCGGCGGTTGGCAAAACGCAGCTCACCAGGCCATTCTATCTGGCCCACAGGGACCCTAAAAAATTTAGAAAATTAATATTTTTCATCTGCCCCTGGCTGCCTGTCATGCAGCCCTCAATGGCTTGCCAAAACTCTGTAAGCGGCCCTCCACCCGAAATAATTGCCCACCCCTGCGCTAGCCAGTCATGCAGAGTGGGGCAGGCAGTAGGTGAGTGAGTGAAGCTGCTTGCATTCGTGAGGATGGGAGAGAGACTCTCAGAGTCTCAGTTCCCCACTGTGCTGATCAATGGGCTATGCTACACCATCCTGGTGAAGAGGGACTGGGTCCCCGTTTCAGCTCCCTTCTATTCCAACCGAGTAGATAGGCCAAGTCAACAGACTCTGCAGGCAGGGGGCAGAGATGGACCCAGCACATCTTAGGAAGTCTTTGGATCAACTGGGGGTTCAGCACTGCCCTGAGGTCCTGCTTGAGTCCCGGTTTTCTTCCCTCCCTCCCCACCAAGAGTTGCACCTTCTGGCTTCTGCACACTGGCCCAGAGGAGGCCACAAGTTGTTCTTATAGATATTGAAGGACCAAGTCCACAGGGTGGGGTTTTATAAATCACCGTTTTGCAGACAGGGGAACCAAGGCACAGGGTGACCACTGCACTACTGGGGAAATCACTCAGAGCCAGGAAGCCTGAGGTCTGCTTCACTCCTAGCTCCCTACACTTACAAGCCTTGTTACTGGCAGCCTCCAATCCAAAACGTCCAAGCCAAGATGCCTCGTGTTACAGTTCCAGTGCTGCTTAGCACTCGGAGCACCCAGATGCTCACCCCCTCGGAACATCTGCCCTGCTGGTGCCCCAGAACAAGCACCAGAAACATAAGCCACCCAAACCAATGAATAAGGACACAAAAAAAAAACAAAACAAAAAAAAAAAAAAGTAAGTCTACATGAGCTGTCCATGGACACAGCCATTCAGTGGTGACATGGTGACAAAGAGAACCCAAGAGTCCTGGATCCAAACTGCGTTCAACCCACAAAACCCTCTAGGATCAGGAGAGGTCCAGAGCCAGACGGAGGAATCAATTAGAGCAAGGATCAGCACAGTGCAGGGAGCATTCAACAGTGGGGGGCTTTCATCATGCCATAGCTGGTAGAAATGAGGGTAGAAGCAGTAGCAGCCAGGTCCTACCACCCTGGCCCCAAGCTGGACCATTCCAGCCCACTACCCAAAGACATCATCAACTGCTGGATTAGAAACATCAGTGGCTTTTATATAAAGAAAGACCGAAAAGGTGAAAAGGAACTTTTCCAAAGCATGAAGTGACTGAAGTGCCAAGTCTCTTTTCCAAAAATGCACTGAAGCAGTGTTTACCATCCAGGAGACCAAGGAGTCTGCGTATCATAAGGTGCTTTGGAAAATTGTGTCTGAAAGCTATTCAATAAGGAAACAGGAGAGAGATGACAGCCATGTACAAAGTAATGGCTGGGGCAGATAATGCCTGTCACTTCTACTTACCCGTTTCCACAACAAAATGAACAGGAAGATGGTGGATGAAGTGAGAGATAACAAACCACCAGTGACTAGAAGCAAGTCAAACGCGGAGCCGGCTCTAGCGAATCACTCACAGCATATGTGTAATGCAAAGCTACGAGTCCTCCCACTGAAAAGCCGGGGACTAGAAGTTATGGCATGTGCAAGTGTTCTGCTGGATCAAAGCCATAACCCTCATGCTTCAGGACCTTTACCGACTGCTAACCTGCAGGGGTCAGAAAGAGACTTCTTCTAGTGGCACCTTCTTCCACCATGGTCCATTTCAGGGCTCCTTCCTTGGAACTAGCTGGCACTGGCCATGATCATAACATAAGAACGTGAGAACTGCCTTTTACGGGGTCAGACGCCAGATCCATCTCACCCAGTTCCTGTGTCGCAAAGTGGCTAACAGTGGATGCTGAAAGAGAGAGTGAACTGGGGATGACCAAGGTTTTCCCCACTGTTCCTCTCTCACTTTCAGCCTAAGCAATTCTGATTCAGAGACTAGGCAATTCTGATTCAGAGGCTGTACTCCTAACTCCTGTGCTCAGTATCTACTGATGCGCTTTTCCTCCAAAAATTTAATCCCTCTTTGAATCTGGCTAAACTGTCAGCTTCCACAACATCCGCTGGCAATGAGTTCCACTCTAATTGCACACTGTGTGAAAGAGAACTTCCTTTTGTTAGCTTTAAATTTACTACCAACTAATTTCATTTTATGACTCCTAGTTCTTGTATTGTGAAAAACAGTAAATAAATTTTTATCTACTTCCTTTTCCCATTTAGTATTTGTAAACCATGAAGTCTCTCACTCAAGCAACTCTTTTCTAAACTGAACAGTCCTAGCCTTTTCAGTCTCTCCTCATATGGAAGCCCTTCCATACCACTAATTATCCTTGCTGCCCTTCTCTGTACTGTCTTTAGTTCTTCTATGTCCTTTTTTGAAGTGAAGGGACCAGAACTCGGAACAGTATTCAAGAAGTGGATGCACCATGGATTTATAAAGGGGCATAATAATACTTTGTTTTGTTTACAGTTCCCTTCTTGATAAGTCCCAACATTTTGCGTGCCTTTCTGATGGATGATAAGCACAGAGCTGATGTTTTTAGAAAACTTACAGACAGGTTACTAAGACAGTGGGGCTCTGGGCCTGGCTTGCTCTTGCAATTCCCAGATTATGCACATGGGTACAGGGAGCTGTGTCAAAAGCTGGTTTCCAAGTAGCTGAATAGCTCAGAGTAGGCAGCACCCACAGTGCCTGCCTCCCCAATCCCCACAGCAGGCTGCTCTCCTAGACACCCAGCACAGAGGGCTGTGTAGTGAGCTGTGCCTTACATGACCAGTTCCTCCAAGCCAAGTCACACCACTGGACACCACAGACAAGGAAGCAGAAGCCAAGAGAACCACAGGGCAATGTCTTCAGCCAAGAACTACAATAGAGAACGCTCTTTGTATTTACGGCAGTCGAGTCCTCTCTCTTCTGGATTCCCTGACCAGGTACAAAGGAATCAGCAGGTTTGATGCCTTCTTCCATAAAGGACTGCTTCTCTCTGGCCTCACTCCACCCAAATGAGAGACATAAGAACTAACCAATACCCATGCACAAAACTAAGCCCCTTTCTATGGTAGCCTCAACCCTCTTTGCCACCTGCTATTCAACTTCAGCCATAAAGCACCTTGGGACCCACTGTGATGGCCTGGATACAGGCCAAGACTGCAACATAAGCATGGGCCCAGATGCTACGTGAACGAGGCTAGCGGGGAAATAGGCTCCTGTGCAGTGTCATGGGCATTGGCACTATCCTCATCCTTCAGGATTCCAGCCAGGTAGGGGGCAGGAAGGAACCTCCTGCTGTACTGGTGTTGGCCACTGAATGAGAAGGCTAGGCCACTTCCAACATGCCCCAGTGCAGCAGTGACAGGACCCCAAGCCAGACCTCCTAGAAACACCCCCTGCCCATAACAGAGGGGCCAATGGACAGTGGGGAGCGAGCACTGTAGGAATCTGAATGCTCCCAGCTTCTGCCAGGCCCCTGGGAACGCTGGCAGAGAGAAATAATGGACATTCGGGGGCCAGCTCCTCTGTTGGTGTAAACTTGGATAGCCCCACTGACTTCAGTGTTCCTCTGATAAGTTACATCAACTGAGGGCCTATAGCCCAGACCTCAGAGGAGCCACATTGTGCCAAACTGGGAGCCAACTCCAAAGGAGGTCTGCTGCTCACAGCTGCTGAGAATCTGGCTGCTCTAAGTGCTTTTTAAGCACCAAAGCCCTTCCTGACTGTGAGACCTGCTATCGACACGTCTGGAGACCTGCTCTCCCAGCAGCAGCAGATACACCACAAGAACCTCAGACCAGGAAGCAGACAGTCCAAGAGACAGCTGCTGAGGGGGGCGGGGGGTTGTTAGGAACACAGTCCTTGGGCCTTGCAAACCTGCTCTGACAAGCCACACAGAGCAGGGCAGACACAATGGTCACCTCACAGCTGGGAGGGAAGGGGTCAACAGCAGCACCAAAAGCCCCAGGATCGGGGGGGGGGGGGGAGGGGGTTGAAATAGCCACTGGGATCCCTTGTCCCTCCTTGGAGGTCTTTAAGAGGCTTGATGCCTATCTGCCTGGAGTCATCTGAACCCAGTTTTTCTCCTGCCCAGGTGGGGAGGTCGGACTTGAAGACCTACATGGTCCCTTCTGACCCTACTTCTATGATTCTCCTGTCCTGACCAAACCAGCCTGGTCACCACCACACCTGTCCTCACACTGCAGCAGGAACAGAAGCCCTGGCAGATGGTCACTGGAGACTAGACCCTGTTCCACCTATGTGGGGTCTGCTTGCAATCCTAGCCCACTCCTCTCCAGTCCATGATGCAACCTGAACTCAGCCACTTTTGTCATCAAGTCTGAAGGCTGAGCCACAAAAGAGGGACGAGCAGGTGGAAGGCAACCACTCCCACTGCCACCACTACAGGTCACCTTCCCTCAGGTTTGGGGTAGGATCATATTGAGACATCCATTAGCTAGAAGAGGGAGTGGATCTTTGATTCCTACAGCCCAATGCTGGCACAGAGACATAGGGGGCTGTGTGAGTATTACCACAGTAAGCCACCTCACAGGCACAAGTGTACTGCACACCTACCCAGCCTCGCACTGTGTGCACTATCCTTTGGGGTGGCTGGGTCACAGAGCTGATATAACTGTATCAGTCACAGCTTTGGTTCCCAGAGCTGGGCCTTTTGGATGAAGCTACACACGCACTAAGGTTCAGAGGGCACAAGTTCAGTCCCTGGTACTCTCACCATCTAAAGGCTCAGGCCGGTGCAGGGATCTGAGGAGGGAAACAAACTCAGGACTGTGCTCAGGAGATAGAGACATGTTCACATGAGACTACCAGAGCTTATATCCTGGGTCTGACACCTGCTGCTTCAGGGGCAAGCCCCTTTTTCACCCACAGCCAGGAACCCAGCAAGCTTGTTATGCAGCACTGCACGTAGGGATGCAGGTAGTTCATGCCTGCCCTTTAGCACCCAGTTGCTCAACTCTTTCATCCAAAAGATAAACACACATGGCAGAAGAATCAGCTCAAGGTCAGCTTGCAAAAGCTGCTGCTGCCCTTCGGACTCCCCTTACCATCCTTCTCAGGAATGTGCGGTTCTGCATTCATCCCACCTACTTCCTCCTCATCCCCAGCCACAGATGACTGTCCCTGTAGGCCCCTCCACTCCCACTCTAGGAGGAACCTTGCTTGAGCAGTAAACAGGGGGAGCATGTGGGGATCACAGCAAATGCCTTCCAAATGCATGCAGCTGGGAGACCAGATCTCACAGATGGATTAAGGACATGGTTTTGGAAGAATCTCTCAGTTGGGGCAGGGTCTAAGCAGCCAGTATTTAGCATGAATCAGAATGTCAGAGCTTGCCATCAGGGGCAGGCTTCACACTTTGGGGAGCAGAAGCAAAGTGCAGACCCAGATTTGGGAGCAGCAGGAGTTGACAAGAGCCTCTATTCTGTGGGCTCGCTGCAAAGATCCTTTGGTTCACAGGATCCACCCACTTGGTCTCCAACATGGACAAGAGTCTAGTTGGGTCCCATGCCAACCCGAGGTGAATGTTATGTGAAGAGGAAAGAGCCTTGTAAAAGAGTGGTTTTAGATTAGTCTGGATCCCTCCGTGTTATTAACTCCATTACCTAAGGGCACGACTGTGCAGACGAGTTACCACAAGGTAAGCTACGGCATAAGTGTGAAATGCGTCAGCTGTTCTGTAACTAATCATCATAACCTCCACACAGGGTCCACCCATCCTAGTAGCCTGTCTCCAACGGGGGCAAGTAGCAAACGAGCAGTTACAGGATCAGAGTAATAACCATAGCATGTATATACAGAATGAAGCATCCCCTGTGACAATCTGCCAGTTTTCAGTAGCAAGTCTGCCCGCAGACCTGCCCTCCAAAAACCTGTCTAATCCCTTTTGAACCTGGTTATACTACTGGCCTCCAAGACATCCTTGTGGCAATAGGTTCCACGTTAGTTATGAATGCCAGTACGTACACTCTTACTCCATGGCACATACAAGATGGCTTGGCCCAGGTCTCATGTACACCCGCTGGCGAGTCAAGCAAGGATAATATCCTAAACTTCCATGCACGGATCTGAACACATTGAAGCTAAGTGACTTGCTGCAGGGCAGCACACAGGGAACCTGCTGGCACAGCACAGAGCTAGATCTAGTTCTCCCAAGTCCTAACTAAGCACTCTAACCATTGCACAACACTCAACACCTCCCGAGCATAGGGGAGGCCCAGCGACAACCGTCAACTCCTACCGCATGTGGTCCTGTCTGCGAGCCAACTTGCCCTGCAGAGAACCATGAGCAGGGCAGCACCCACCTCCTCCCTTCCCCAACACAGCAGCTGTTCTAGAGAGGGAGCGAAACAGAGCCAGTGCACTCCCCCTTGAGAGGGAAAGAAGAATCCCACACTCCATGGAGAGCCAGTGTTCAGCATGAATCTCTGGAATGCAGAGCAGATGCCTTCAGTCCCTGCAGCTGTTGCAGTGAGAGCTCTCTTTCGGGCACAAGATCCGCGCTTCAATAGAAGAGACAGACCCTCCAGCTGGCTCCCGACTTCAAAACCCCCAAGGGGCCCGAGTCCCTGTGGCTCTCACGCAGACATTTCTGCTAGTGCAAAGTGACCGTGCTGCACAACTGCCTCTGAGCACTAACACTGGGCAGGGGTGTCAATGCTCATGCAAGGTGTAGGACAGCCCAGGACCGTATGGGCATCGCACTGGCCTTTCCACTCAAGCCAGCGTGATGCTGCTGTCCAAGGAGCCAGCCCCTATCTACCCAGGCTGCAGGAGGCAAATGGAAAGGAAAGCCAGGTTCCCAGTTTACTGAAGCAAGCTGCCCAGGTTCTCAGTGAAAACAAGCTGCCCAAGGGAGCAGGGATCTGGGGGCAAAAGAGGGGCAGCAAGAAAGAGCCACAGACTGCCCTCTTTTGGGAGGGCTTGACCCATGCAGAGAAGCATTGTAGGAATGTCCAACTGATCCTGGAGAATTCCTCGCCTCTCCCTGCAAATACTAACCCCAGGCTGTTCGCTCTCCATCAGGCGCTGCTGGACTCCGGCACGGTGTCCTGACACGGAGAGCTTACAGAGAGGGCTCCCGGCGGGTCAGCGCCACTAAATCAAGAAGCCAGCAGAGGAAACTCTGAGCTAGCGCGCGTGCACATCTTTTAGCCATCTCTAGACATATCTATATATAGATACAAGGGATATACCAAAGTGTACAGCCCCAGATACACAAAACTGGAACTCTTGGTTCCAAAATGATCCCTTTTATCAATAACAATAAAAGGGATCGTTTTGGAACTGAGAGTTCTAGTTTTTTGTGTGTCTTCTCATCTCAGACCAACACAGCTACTAAGTACACCCCTGCATAGATGTGTACACAGCTATACCTCTACAGAGAGAGAGAGATCCGTGCACAGATACAGACAGACAGACAGATTTCCCCCCCCTCCCAGGCGAGGAGGAGCCCCAGCCCCTCAGCCCCCGAGGCCTCCCGGCGCCCGGCCGGGCATCCCAGGGCAGCGCTCGGCCCCGCTGCCGCCGCCAGCCCAGCGCAGCCCCTCGGCCCTGGCCCGCTCGGCACTCACAGGTAGCGGCTCTGCCCCTGGCTCTGGCGGTGCAGGGCCACGGAGAAGCCGAAGAAGGCGCGGGCGCCGCCACCCTGCTTGAGCACGAGCGAGCGGG
>NW_017728943.1:2315733-2319209 GCF_001723895.1 Crocodylus porosus | reverse complement strand
CGCGCCCTGCCCCGACCCTGCTGCCCGCTCCGAGCTGGGCAGGACCCGGCGGCCCCGCGCCGCCGGCCTGTGTGAGGCGGGCTCAGGCCCTCAGGGGCGACCGCGAGCCTCCCCAGCGCGCGCGCTTCAGCCATGAATAAAGAGAAAGCAGGAAGGGGAGGGAGGTCACAGGTTCGTGCCCGGGGGGGCGGAGGGGCACACGGAGCAGTGCCCACTGCCCCTTGAAAGAGGCGCGGGAGCCTGTGGAGGTGGAGCGGTAAAACCCTGCCAGGAGGAGCGAGGAAGAGCCCCGCGGTTTCCCGCGCCGCCTTGTTGTAGGTGGCCAGCTTGGCCAGAGCCAGGAGGTCCGGGGGCTTGCAGAGGGGTGTGCGTAACAAAAAGGTGCGGGGAGGACCTCGGCAGCAGATTCGGGCGAGGCGGCAGAGGGGCGGCAGGCTGGTGCACTCGAGGTAGGGCTCAGAAGCTCTGGCTGGCATCCCCCCACCTGGCCACACGGCTGGCTCCACAGTGCTAACTTCCCACTGCCAGGGCAGCTGCCCTATTTCGTAGGTTTTGACACACACCTTGTGCACTCACAACACTACACTGAAGCCTGAGTAGCGATTAAGACCAAAAGGCCACATATGAGAAGAGAGCGCTGCGTCAATGACTCAAAAGCCAGGAGACACCAGAGTTAATCACATCACCTTAACTCTGCTCACCACAGTGCATCTGCCGTGTACAAGTGTGTGCGCTGATCACCAAGGGTGCGCTCAGAGATTGAGCAGCTGGCTCCACCATCCTAAGGCCTGAACTAGAAATGAACCCTGGTGGCCTTTGAGCTGCAAGGAAGCAACATCCCTTTTGGGATGTACCTGGATGGCAAAGCCCACTGCCGCATCTATTTCCACAGGACCCCAACTTCTGCTGAGCCCTCCATCTCCACCCTGCAGCTGGTCAAGGTGGCAAGTTCTATAAGCCAACTCACTGCACTCACACACCAGGATTTGCAGGGAGGACTTTCCTCTACAAACTGCCTGCAAGTCTGGAGGGGGGGATGGGACATGCATGGTACAGCAGAAGCCAGCATCATTGTCAATCCAGCATTCACTGTACCTCCAAAAAAAAAAAAGAAAGGTATGGGGGTTGCATTGCATTTCCATGGGGGAGACGACTGTGTAGGGAAAACAGCCTTTGCTCGTGTGTAATCGCTATCCTTCATGCTGCTCTAATGCACTCGGTTCTGCTGCAGGCAGCTTCCACTTTCACAGCACTGGGAGCACTCTGAGGCCCACGTGAGGCTGGTAACCTGCACCGGTCAGCACAGTTTGTGGTCATGACCTTAGAAACTTCCGTTTCCACCCCTATGAATAGAGGGCAGAATGCTATCTTCCCCTGGGTTCGCTTTCCAACTTCTCAGCCCCAGAGGGGTTAACAAGAAGCCCCAAAGGGGGGTGCCAGGGCAAGGGAGCACCAGGATCTAAGCCTTGCTATGTGCAGAGAGGTTGCCTTGCTGTAACTATGGTGCTCTGCTGTGTCACACACTGCAACCAAGAACCTCTTGACCTGAGATATCCCCCTCCAGGCTGCAGTGCACCATCCCTGAGCCCCAGGAAGCACTGCATTGCTTCTGCTGCCGTCCAAAATAGCATCTGCACAATGCTGATGTTGAGTACTGTGGCTGCTCCCACGCCCACGCTTTGATTTTGGCAAGCCTATGTTGGTTGCTTTGGGGACAGATACAGAATGAGGGAGGTCTGCTTCCTGTGGGGTTTCTCAGCCCCTTGGCCTTCCTGGCTGTTCTCTTCCAAGCATTAGCTAAACCACAACAACAAACACCTTAATGATAAGTGCAAACTAGACAACAGCAGGATGTGACCCCTGTGGTTTTCAACACTGTTCCCTCAAAGCATTGTTTCAAAGAAGCTTTTCTATGATCTGGATGTATGTGGGTTTGTACAGCACCTAGCACAATAGGGTCTAGATCCATACCTGGGGCTTCCAGGCAGCAAAACAGCACAAATAATGTATTGCTAGAAAAAGGCATCTCCTCAACACAGTTCATCTGCCTTCAACCAAGAGAATTTAGTCCTAAAACAAAACCCTGGGGCTGAACTTTGCAGATCAGACCAATCCTGACTTACAGCAGGGATCTGTGTCACTAATTGTTCTCTACTGGATGAAATTGGAACTGCTGGCTTGTGTGTCACATGCCCTATACAGCTGAGCAAGGCTCTCCTTTAATCAGCAGGCAAAATGGCATGTGCTTTTGTAACAGGAGGCTCTGAGTTCTGTTCCCTGCCATAGCTCTCACAGGGCCCGGTAAGTAATGGAGTGATACATGTCAAGGCCATGAAGGGGGTGGCGACCTATGGCCTATGGGTTGGATCCAGCCTGCAAAGTGATCCAATCCAGGCCACCGAAGTCCAATCTGGCATGGGGGATCAGTGGCAAGGACCATGTCATCCATCCTCACTACTGTGCTTCTCTCCACTGCAGAGCTGAGCTGTTGGAGGTAGGGCTGGGACTCAGGAGTCCCTGGCTCCAAGCCCCATTTGTCTTGCATTTACTCTCCTTACAGCCATCTTGTAGACCTGGACTCCCCACTTGCCACCCCCAAGAGCCTTGGGCACAAAAGAAGGCTTTGTATTTCTAGCCACGGTTGCACTGATGAGTCTGGATCAGTGCAGTGGCGTCTTTATCTCCCAGCACCTTTGCAAATATTTGCCTGTGCAGTGCCAGCAGGTGTGGAAGGCTGGCGCAGCCCTTGTAGACTTAAAGCCCTGCCCTTGATGGGGGTCAAGGAGTGATAAGGGATGGAGAAGGCAACTTGGCCCCTAAGAAGGAAGCAGGTGCTCTTAAGGGCAGAACACCTTCAGCTCAGCTGGATTTAAGAGCACTCTGTTCCAAACCCCGAGAACTGGGAAGATTGAAAGAGTCACAACTACCTTGCACTTTGCATAGTGATCTGCACCCATATAATGTACTTCTGGCCTTGCGCACACTCTGCACGGATGCTACTGGAACCTCCCACGGTTCAGGGCAATGGAGAATCCCCTCCTGTGGGCAGGCAGAATCTCTCCCTGCCAGCCCAGGCCTGGGGGACTGAGGAAGCCAGTGCAGCAAAAGGCATGGCCTCATCTGAGCTCTGCACAGGGAAGGAAAGAAACCTTTGTCCAAGCTGCCAGCAGGAGGCTTCCCAACCAATGGAAGTAGGTCTGCCGTGCCAGGCACTCCAGGATGAGCCAACATAAGAGGCAGGCAGCTTTTTTTATATCCTGCCAACTACCTCAGCACTCACCCTGTCCTCAGCAAAGAGCAGGAATACATTTCCTCCTGGAGACACTGGCAGCCACGAGAGGGACAATGACACTCTCCAAAATTCAGGGCTGCTGACCAACTGACTCACTTCCCTTAATGACGTATCCCGGCTCCCCCCCAGGAACAGACGTGCCTGCCAGCAAATTTCAGACAACCTCCCCTCACCTTCCCACCCC
>NW_017728943.1:2270966-2315633 GCF_001723895.1 Crocodylus porosus | reverse complement strand
CCCCCAGCAGGCTCCTGGATGAACTTGTCTCTTGGGAAGGAGACGCCCTTCCTGAAATGCACAACTTGGCTTTCACCTCATGCAGCGTGGCTGGGGCCAGAGCACGATGGTGCAGGGAAGTGATGCTAAAGGGGAGGCGGGTGTATGGACTGGGGGTCCCTTTGTCAGGAACAGCCTGGGTGGATGATGGACAATGGGAGCAGCCAGAGGAGAAGGGCTGCAAGGACGGGGGTGGTCAGGAGCCTGAGGAAGAGGAAGGTCCTTCTGTGAGGAGGTGGGGGGGAGGATTCCTCCCACAGCTCAGGGAAAACTATGTGTAAGAAACATGCGTGCCTCCAGCTACCCATCTAGCCTCCCTCCCCATCCTCCAGGGCATCCCCTTCTACTGGCATGACGGGGTAGAGGGGGCCTAGGGCAGGTGTGACCCCTGACACCTGGGACACAACAGGGCTGTGCCCACTCCCACAGGCTGAACTGACACCTGGGTCTTTACTATCCTGGATTTAAGGGCACGGGGGGGGGTGTAGGGGGAAGTGGTCAGTCTTTAGCTGGCCAGGGAGGGTTGTACACCCAGGATCTCTCTGCCCTGAGGACAGCACCTTAGAGCCAGGCCTATGGGTGAGGACACCTCAAACATCCCCTCTCCCCAAGATATCCAGAGAAATCCAGAGCAGCCTAAGGGCAAAAAGGCGGGGCATATAAGCAGTGGAAACAGGGAGAGATTACTAAAGAGAAGTATGCCTCCTCAGCTCGCAGTTGTAGGGAGGCAGTTAGAAAGGCCAAAGCTACCATGGAGCTGAGGATGGCACCCCAAACTAAGGATAACAAAAAATTGTTTTTCAGATATATGGGGAGTAAAAGGAAGGCCCAGAGCGGAATAGGGCCACTACTGAATGGGCAAAAGCAATTGGTGACAGACAGGGAGGACAAGGCTGAACTCCTCACTGAGTTCTTTGCTTCAGTGCTCCTAAACGAGGGGCAAGACAAGTCTCACAATGGGATTGTAGAGAGGCAACAGCTGGGTGCCAGACTACCAAGCGTTGACCCTGAGATGTTGCAGAGTCACTTGGAAGGACTGGATGTGTTTAAGTCAGCAGGCCTGGATGAGCTCCATGCGAGGATACAGAAGGCACTGGCCAATATCATTGCACAGCCACTGGCAAGAATATTTGAGCACTCATGGCACACAGGACAGGTCCCAGAGGACTGGAGAAGGGCCAGTGTGGTTCCCATTTTCAAGAAGGGGAGGAAGGAGGATCCAGGCAACCATAGGCCAGTCAGTCTCACCTCCATCCTTGGCAAAGTCTTTGAAAAGATTATTAAGGCTCATATATGTGAGAGCCCAGCAGGAAAAATTATGCTGAGGGTAAACCAGCATGGGTTCGTAGCAGGTAGATCATGCCTGACTAATTTAGTCTCTTTTTATGACCAGGTTACAAAACGCCTCGACGCAGGAGGAGGGGTGGATGTCGTATACTTGGACTTCAGGAAGGCCTTTGATATGGTATCCCACCCCATACTGGTGAACAAGTTAAGAGGCTGTGACTTGGATAATTACACAGTCCAGTGGGTGGCAAATTGGCTAGAGAGTCATACCCAGAGAGGGGTAGTGGATGGGTCGGTACTGACCTGGAAGGGCGTGGGTAGTGGGGTCCTGCAGGGCTCAGTCCTTGGACCGATACTCTTCAATGTCTTCATCAGTGACTTGGACGAGGGAGTGAAGTGTGCTCTGTCCAAGTTTGTGGATGATAAAAAACTGTAGTGAGAAGTGGACACACCGGAGGGCAGGGAACAACTACAGGCAGACCTGGACAGGTTGGACAAATGGGCGGAAAACAATAGAATGCAATTTAACAAGGAGAAATGGCAAGTGCTGCACCTAGGGAGGAAAAATGTCCAGCACACCTACTGCCTAGGAAATGACCTGCTCGGCATCATGGAAATGGAAAGGGATCTTGAAGTCCTAGTGGACTCCAAGATGACCATGAGTCGTCAGCGTGACGAAGTCATCAGAAAAGCTAACGCCACTTTATCATGCATCAGCAGATGCATGAAAAACAGAACCGAGGAGGTGACACTTCCCCTCTATCGGACGCTGGTCAGACCACAGTTGGAATACTGCATCCAGTTTTGGACACCGCACTTCAAGAGGGATGTGGGTAACCTGGAGAGGGTCCAGAGAAGGGCCACTTGTATGGTTAAAGTCTTGCAGGTCAAGCCCTATGAGGAGAGATTAGGGCACCTGGACCTCTTCAGCCTCCACAAGAGAAGGTTGAAAGGCGACCTTGTGGCTGCCCATAAATTCATCATGGGGGCGCAGAAGGGAATTGGTGAGGCTCTACTCACCAAAGCGCCCCTGGGGGTGACAAGAAATAATGGCCATAAGCTAGCAGAGAGCAGATATTAGCTTCCTCCTGTGAGTGCCCCAACACTCCAGCTCACTGCATTAGGGCTGTCCTGTAGTCTTGGAAAAGGTCCCAGTTCCTTCCCCACAGCTTCCCTCCCTCACATACCATACTCAGGCCATGCATGGGCCTAGAAGAGGAACTGCTAGGGTAGGAAGTGGACTGTGGCAGACACACTGCCCCATCTGCCCTCTGGGCCTTCCAGTTGCCTGGCCTTGCTGCTTCCCTCTCCCAGCTCCCTGTCTGAGGCTGGCTGCCTGGCATATGCTGGGCAGGGAGCTCCCCAAATGCAAGGCCACCAGGGCACAAGCCATGGGAGGCACCACTCTCTGAGTAGCCCTCTGCTCCTCTGGGGCAGAAACATCTGGGGCAATTTGCTTTCTCCACCGAAAGCATGCAGGTGCAACGGGCCCCTCCCTCATTGCCTTGGGATTCGCTGTCCCATCCAGCTCTGGTTTTCCCCACTCCAAGCTTCTGAGTCGTAAGCAAGGTTTGGCACCTCTGCCCGGCTTTCTGAGGAGAGCAACTCTCTCACCTGCATACCACTTCCTCAGGAGAGCAAGCTGGAAAGGCAGACCTTCCTCATGGGGCGTCCCCAGCAGAAACCTATAGGGAGGCAAAAACACACCAGGATCTGCTGCAGGACAGAGGATGAGAACAGAAGCCATCAGGGAGTTCTCTCAACTGCAGAAGGGACCTGCTCTCAGAGAGAGTCCTAGGCCTGGTAGGGTGAAGGTTATGAACAGGCACTAACTGCCTCAGTCAAAGGAGGGCCCTGAGGCTCTATGCTTCCCCAGCAAAGCCTCCAGCAGCCCCTGAGGTGCCTGTCCTGGGTGTGTCCATAAGCCCTATGGGAAGCTAACTGGATGTCCTGGCTCCCTTCCACCTCTCGCAGCCCAGCCACACCATACTATTCAGCCAGGGCCCCATGGCATTAATGCAACTGCCATGCACCCCCCACCACCTCCAGGCCTCCCCCTCCAGTGGGATCCCAGTGAAGCCAAGCTCTAGAGAAGCCCAGGCTGGAGAGGTGCACACCTGGCAGCGAGCGCAAATCAACCTGTTCCCATCTGTCTTAGCCCAGTGGGACTGGAGAGCAGCCTGCAACCAGGCTCCAACCTCACTGGGATCTGCTCGCTACCTCGGGTGGGAGCTGAGTATTGGTAAATCTTCCCAACAGCTCCCCATGCCCCATGCTGGCTTGGCTCCCAGCTCCTGCCTCTTATCCTGGGCTCATCTGCAGAGGATATTTACAGTCATTGTCACACCCCAGCGGTGCTGTTTACAGTGTGTTCCTGGACATTGCAGAGGATGAAAGGAGGGGACGGGATAGACCTGTGGTGGAAAGGATGACCTGGATTTCCCATGCGGCAGGGCATGAGGATGGGGATGGGCTCAGGAAAAAACACAAGGGAGAGAGCTGATAGGACCAGCACTGTTGTGTCTCTAGTGCTGGAAGGGGAGGAGCCCATGGTGTTCTCACCCACTTGGATTCCATAGCACGAGTCCAAGCGAGCCCCACTTCAGCTCAAGCAGGTGAGATGCATGTATGTGGGCCCCAAAAGTTTGGGGATCAAGCTCCAGTTTGTCCAGAAGGTGGAGGGCGTCACCCTTTGCATACTGTAGGTCACTTTTGCTCCCCTACATGTGCCACTAAAGGAGGAAAAGCAGGACCCTCAGCGATCCCCCTCCAGCTACAGCTTGGCTGGTTCACAAGCAGCTCAAGCCAAGATCCCAGCCCAGAGCGTCAGCTACTGCTAGGGGCAGGGCTGACGGGTCGGTAGTGAAGGCAGCCCCTGTATCCCTTGACTCTCCATGGACCTGCAGCAACTAGGCACACTGCAGTATAGCACCATAGAATCATAGAAAATGAGGGTTGGACTGGAAAGGATCTCAGGAAATCAGCTAGTCCAACCCCCTGCTCAAAGCAGGGCCATTCCCTACTGTATCCACCAGCCTTGCCCCCTCCCTAACCTGGATTGCCCCCACACAGCCAGAGCTGGGTGCAGTCTTCCCTCGAGCTCTCAAGCGCCTGAAGATGCCACGGACTGATTTCTCCTCCCCATAGTCCTGCAGTGGGGAATCTTTCAGCATCAGTGTCACTCTGTACTGAGCTGCTTTGCAAGAGCCAGGAGTCTACAGAGGACAATGAAACTCTCTCATCTTCTGGCTGCTGAACTGGTCAGGCTGGTTAGGCTAGAAACAGAGGCAGTGCAGAGAGATGCCTGGTGCCTCCAAAGCATGTGTATGCCATAGACAGCATCCTGACATGTGCGCACCAGGATACCCTCCAGCCACACACCGAAGCTGCAGCGCCTGCCTGCAGCATCCAGAACAGGGCTTAGTGGTGGCAGGGGCAGCTGGGTTCAGTGTGGAGACCCATGCCATCCATCTGAAGGGAGGGAAAGACTTCATCTGGGAGCCAGCCAGGCAGCACAGGGAGAAGGAAAGGTGCCAGAGTCGGGGGATTGTTCCCTAACTTGCCAAGGAGGGGGAGGAAGAGAAGAAAGCCTCAGCTGGAGTCCTCTCCCCCTCCAAGAAGGGGAGGAATAGGGCTTCCCAAATCATCACAGAAAGGCCTTGACACTGCAAGGCAGGGGTGGTGAGGGGGGTCCCAAAGGGGTTAAATCTGGGTAAGGCAGAGACCACCTTTGCTCTGAAATGTCCCCTGCAACCACAGAGGCACACTTATAGCTCAAAACCCTGGCAGGACTCCTGGGCTGGGAGCGGTGGGGATTTCCTTGCTATAGGATGCCTGGTTCATCATCCCACCCCTTTAAAGGAAGCTCAGGCTATTGATTAACCAGGCCAGGGCCCAGTCACCTTGGTGGCATCACAGAGGAAGGCCCTGGGACTACTGAATCAGGAAGAATTTGCTGTTACCTGCAGTCATGACACATGAGTCAGAGCTGAGGGGGTGGGGGTCCATCCTCCAGCTGGGACAGGAAGAGCAGGCAGGCGCAGCCAGGATGCAGCCTGTGCCCTCCTCTTTGACTTGTTTGCTTGATTTCTTTCCTGTCCACTGAGAGATCAAACAAATCACTCTGTACCGGTCCCCACCCCCTCTAGCCTCTCCCTGGGCTTGTGTAAACTATAACAAGCCATTGAGTGCCAAACAGGGCAAGGTGGGGAATGGATATGGATATCACTGGGATTCCCTTCTACCCACCAGTCCCAATGGCTCTGATGGACTTTGGATCAGGCTCCCCACAGCCAGGAGAGCACAGAATCAGGACCGCACAGCCCAGATCAGCTAGCTGGCAGCAGGCAGTTCTCTACCTCCATCCTCCCCTCCCCAAATGGCGCCCCAGGAAGCAGCTCATCCCTATTCCACACATGTCAGGGCAGGGGAGGTATGGGCAAGCCCTGTCCTGCAGAAGATGACAAGACTGGAGGGCAGAGATCCCTGTGAGGGGGAAGGGAGAGGCATGGCGGTGGAGGGGTGGGGAGGTCTGCTTCCAAGCAGAGAAGGCAAGTTGTAGCTTTCAGGGCTTTGCACAATACTGGGCACCCCCCAGAGCTCCCTCCCCACAGAGCTCCCCATGCCCCAGCACTGATCCCACAGCACCTCAGCCCATACCGCGATCAAGGTTGTTTGACCAGCAGCGCTCTGCCTCCCCAGTAAGCCCTTCTCTCTTCCACCCAGAGGCTTTTGCTAACAACAAATAGCCCTCACAGCAGCTCACCCCGTCTACAGCCAAGGACACTGCCTCAGCAACCAGGCAGAGGTCAAATGACTCAAAGATCACAGCATCAGGCAGAGCAAGTTCCTTGGGGCAGAGACCTGCATGAGCAAAGCTCTGGCTCCTCAGTGTCTAGGAGCTCCCCAGGAGCCCCAGGCCTCCTGGATTGGCAGCTGCCAGCTCTGTGCACCACATCAAAGGCCCTCACAGTGGCTCATACAATAGAAGAAATCTGAGTAAGTTTCACCCAGTGGAAAAAATAAATAGAAGGGCCTGGCTGGCCAAGTGTCAGCTGAATGTGGAGCAGGGGAGCAATATTCAGCACGCTCTCCAGAGGCACATGGGGCTGGAGCTGAGTTCCAGAGTGGCCCCAAAATCAATGCTCTGGGCAGCCCATTCACTGCAGGAGAGCTCAGGCTATGCTTGCCACCCATTTCCAAAACAGATCCATCCAGCTTGTGGATGAGGGCTCTTGACCCCACCTTTCAAATCAACTCTAATAACACACTTTCTGTCACAGCCCAGGCCACAATTTGGATGGGATTAGTTTCCTTGGGCATTCACTTGCAGGTCTGTCAAAAGAGCAGGTGCCTTGGGTTATCTAGAGACCAGCGCCTCTCCCTTCCCCTATATGGGCACCTCAGTGCTGAGTCACCCCTTACTCACTATGAGTTACCCCTGAACAATCTTGGCCAGCTACAGCCTGCAGGGCAGAGCAGAACAGGAGCTGTGAGTCGGCCACGAGCAGGAGAGAGACACTGGTGAAGCACAGGATATTAAACCAGCCTTTAAATAAAAACATATCCCAAACCGGCGCCTCTCTTCCCTGCTGCAGGGGAATGCCAGGAATGTGATGGGCTGATAAGGATTTGGACTCCCACCCTACCTGGCACAAAGCAGGCCTTCCCACCTGGCACCAGAGAAGGGAGTCACAGAATCCCACTTCTCAGCTCAGCATGGTTGTATTTTCTCCCCCTGCCTGCCCCTCTGACCTGGCTTTGTTTAAGCCATGCCCAGCAGCTGCAGGTTGATTTCCAACAAGCCTAACAAGCTGAGCTATGATAGGGACAGCAGTGGGCCCTGCTCCTGCAGCCCAGGGGGTGACTGAAGCCAGTGGTGCCAGCAGGATTGCTACTGCTTCCTGCACACGGGGTGCCAAGGACAGGAGGGGCAGGGCAGAGCATGCCATGCTGCACAGCTGGGAGATTGCTAGAGGTTAGAGAAGCCTCAGAGCCAACCTACACCAAGCACCGTACCAGCCTCCAGAGTAATCCAGAGTGCAGTAGGCACTACAGGAGCTGAAAGCTGCTTTTGCCCTTCACACCACGATTGCCCCAGGACAGGAGGGGATGTGGCAGTAAAAACTCTGGCCTGGTGACTCCTGATCTGAGCCTGAGCCTGGATGCTGAAGTCTTAATACAAAGGCTGGAACCCCAGGGCCAGGGCATAAAGAAATTCCTGGTTGCTAGGACTGGACAATGCAGCACTGAGTAACAAGGACTGGCAACAGCTTCATGGGTACAGGAAGACCAGGAGCTGCAGGGCTGGGGCACAGCTTGCCACAGGTTCCACTTGCTTACACTCTGTCCTGGATCCTGCTTTTGGGAGGCACAGATGCAGGTGTGAAAGGCAGAGGAAGAGCAAACACTTCTGCCCTGGGCAGGGGAGAAGCAGCTCTTTCCCTGGGGAAGAGGTTGAAGGCTGGGAGTTGCCACTTCTCTGCCCAGAAGGCACAGCACCTTGTGATGAGAACCAGGCCTGATCTGACACACAGGACCCTGTCCCCTCCCCACACCAGATCCCTGACTACAAGTGCTGGCCTAAGCTTCATCAGCCAGGCCTAATCAGGACACAGCTGAAGTCCATGCCTCCCTCCCCCTCTGTGCTGGACACACTGGGGAAAGGGTTGTGTCCCCCTCCCAGAGGCTGCACCTCTAGTTCAGCGTGGAGGTCACTGGTACAGTCCTTGTCTGGGCCAAGAGAGTGGCTGTCATACTTGCATCCTGGTATTGTGAAGCTTCCTGGGATAGATTCCTTGTCCTGCAAGGCAGCAGATTCAAGAGACAGGCTCTGTGCTCCGGGTCACTACGGAGCCTGCTGCTCATAGCCAGTGGAAACAGAAGTAGCCCCACCCCGCTCCAGGAAGCCCAGCCCACAGTGAAGGACATTCTCTTCCCTGTCCCAGGGATCTATTAGCAGCACGGCTGATGCCCAGAGCACGTCTTGCTCTCCTTCCTGGTTGACGTCACCTCTTGGCGAAGACGGCCTAGGCTTCCCTTGGTGACACGGGCTGAGCCCCATGGCAGGAAGTCTTCACAAGCAGTATTTACAACAATGCAACTTTTAGGCACCACTGGAAATCATGACTCAAAGGGACAAAGCACTGCATGACCATCTGCTGCAGCAATGGGGACAAGTGTGGCCATTCCGGCTTGGATATCCCAGCTGGTGAGCAGCCAGAGATGCCCTATACCTTCTAGGCTCTATGTCCCACTAGCACTGTCCCAGCCAACCTTGGGCACAGGAACTCTGCAGCAGATGCTTTGCCAGGCAAGCCAGGAGGAAGCTCACCTGTGCCAAGGGAGGAAGGAGCCTTTTTGATTCAGTGTTGGCCAACTGGCCTTACCAAGAGACAGGATCAGCTCACATGGCATCCTCCAACCAGATTGGTCAAGCCAACAGGAACAGCATTGGCCTCACTGGGAAGTGGCACATGGTGGTTTCTACTGAAGACACGGCTCTCTCCCTTAGCCATTTAGGAGACCTCAAGCCAGGCTGTAAGCCCTGTCTAAGCAGGATTGTCCTTCCTCATACAATCCAACCGACAAATCAGTCCATTCCTATGAGGGCCCATTGGGTTTTCTGCCTCTCGCTTGGCTTGGAGGAGGGCTGCAAAGCAGGCCAGACAGGTTTGCTTTCCAGGTCTCTTGCCTGGAAGGGGCTGCTGTATTCAGGCCTCCAGCACCACAGCGTAGAAGGTTTCCATCCAAACAGACTTTCTGGGCACAATGGAAATATGGATAGCAGCTCTGGGCACTGTTTTTGACCGAATCTGCCTTCAAGGAGATGGTAAAGTCTTCAAGGCCAGGCTGGATTTTCCAATGGTTGGGAACAGGACCCACAAGAAGAGAGGCCCCTGTTCTGAGCATAACTATTCTTATTGGTTACTGGTATCAGACCAACCTACCTTCACATTTCCCTTTCAAGCCCTCTCTTTGCTGACACTGCCTGTAAGGACAGGCTTTTCCTTAAGCCTTTGCTGTGAACTATCTAGCCCCCACCCTTCCCTCCCTTTTAAACCCGCACTCCGTTTTCCGTTACGAGAGAGGAAGGAAGATTTTGTCATGAAATCCCTGCATCTGGCTTTTAATCCTAGTTTGGCTGCCAGCTTGTCGGCATTAGCTTGGGCAAGCCACATTCCTCTGTGCCACCCGTATGCGCAGTACGGACCCACTGCAATGGGAAATCCGGAGATTAAAGCTCCTGGAAGGCTCTCAGATCCTGACATGAAAGGCAGCTTTGATGTACAAGGCATGTTTGCTGCCACCCTGTGGCTGCACCAGCTTCTCACAAGTGAGTCCACACTGCTGCCTAGCTGCAGGACCAAATGGGCAGGGATAACACAGGCAGGTGAGTTCATGCTTCTCCAGATTTTAAAGTGGGCAGAAAAGGGGAAAGGAAATGTTCTGCAGGATGGCTGGAAGTTCAGAGATACAGTGTCTGAAAGGGGACAAAAAACCAGCTTTGGTTAGCAGGAATATCGACCTATCAATTGGTCAAACACAGATTCTTGCTTCGTTGAAAAGCAGCGCTGCTACTACAGCACGCACTGCCATCAGCCTTCAAGGTGTCTGTTATCAACATCCACTCCAACATCAACATCCAACAGGCACTCAGAGAACAACAGAGCAATACAGGATGCGCATATACATTTTTCCAAGACACCCTGTAGCTTTTGATGGTTTGAAACTGACTGGTTTCTTCCTTCACCCAAACTGTTTCTTCTTATTTCAGCTCTTCCCTTCTTCACTTTTCCCCTCTCTGGTTTGTTTCCTTCTCCAAATTTATTTGAGAAAGAAACAGAAAGAGGATTTAAAAAAAAAAATCCTTTTTCCAAAAATGGCCTTAGTGTCATTAAAAAGGTTGTTCCCCCATGCTCACCAGCAAAAAAATACTGAAGTTAAAATGCCTCCAGCTCCATCCATCCTCCCTCCCCACCTCCTTCAGCCCCTTCTTCTGGCCGGAGCTTCACCCCCTTGCTCTCCCCACTGCAGATCCCGCTTGCTTCTGGTTGCTCTGAATTGATCCTTTTAGTTCTGTTCATTCCCTCCCATTGCCCATTGTTTTATACTGTAGACCAGGGCTGTCCAACTTCTTATTAGCCAAGGGCCACACACCATGGGGGCTGCAGAACCAGGAACCCCATGTCTTAGGGGAATTCACAAGTGGGGCCCACGACTCTCTTCACCTTGCTGGCTACAAGCTCCCTCTGCACTGTGTGGGCAGAAAGCCCCTTCCACCCCCGCCTTCACCTTTGGCCGTGGGCTTCCCGGAGGCTGCAGGCTGTGCTGAGCTGCACTCCCTATCCTGCCCCACCCCCTGGAGACAGAAGACAGGAGGAGCCTGGAGACCCTGGCTGCAGCAGCAGGAAGAATGATGAGGGGAGACATGGGCCAGGGGCCACAGACAGGGCCCTTTCCGGACCACTTGCAACCTACAGACCACCAGGTGAATGGCCTTGCTTTAGGAAAAAACTATGTGTCCTGAGACACTGGTGGGAGTAGCAGGCCAGCAGCCTCTGAACCACTTTGCCTCCCCCTCCATTACTGACTCCCCAGCCTGGAAGTGCAGTCAGCACCATGCAGGGTAAGACCATTTGCTGGCCTTCTGTCCCTTATTTCCCCTGTAGCCTCTGCCTATAGGGGCTGAGTTCCTGGAGGTACCACTGTCACCTGGTGGGACCTGGTCTGCCTTATCAGGAATGCTGCCAGCACCCCTGCAGCATCCCGGCACCCCAACACCTTGGTAACATGTTTGGTTACAGTGATACAAACAAGGCATGGTGTGCCTGGGGTCTTTGGGGTGCTGTTGCAAGCAGAGACAAGCAGCGAGCAGGTCCAGCTGAAATAGCTATGAAAGGGCAGGATCTTCTGAAGCCAAGCTGGAGTTTGAATGGCACAAGGGACCTGAGCAGTTGATATTCTTCCCCTGCCTGCCTTTCTGAGCCCTCAGCTCCTGCCTTCTGTGGAGAGTGCCTTGAATGAGGCTCTTCCCAACCCAACCACCAGCAAGCAATACCAGAGGGCGGGCCAAAGGGCTTGTTCATGGGTGTTCTCCATCTAGTTTTGCAGGTCCAGGGGGTCTCAGAGCAGGGGACTGATGCCATCCTCCTGAGGGTCCAGAGCAACAGCCAACCCCCCACTTCACCACCACCACCACTTGGCAGCAGGGGAGCAGCTCTCCTAGCTGAGCAATCACTCCCGTTAATGCCCATGGCCTGTGCAGCTCCCACAAAGACACTAGGTGGAGCCATTCCCCAAGCAATGCAGCAGGCCCTGTGTACACCCTTGGCCTAAAGGCACCCACCCCACTCCTCTGTGCACAGGCACCAGCTGAGCAAGAAGCAGGCTCCTGTGGCCATCAAATCCATTCCAGCCCACAGAGACTGTCTCAGGCAGATGGGTCACAAGAGGGAGAGTTACTGGTCCAAGCCTCCCCTTTTCCAGCAGCGTGGGGGCAACAGAGAAATGGTGGCACCAGGCAGAGCAATTGGAAAAAGGGAGGGAGCAATGCACCTCGAGCTGAATCCCCCAAGTGGAGTAAGCCAGCCTAGGCCCAGCACTGTCACAACTCCACTGACTGAGCCAAGTCCTTAGCATAGGACTGTACTCTTGTTGCTGAGAACTGCAACATGGAGAGAAATGCCATCACGCTCCTGTCTCAGCAGCTCTGCCCTGCACCCTTCATGGCATGAAGGCCCATGGTCTCAAGCAGCTATGTATGAGAGTATAGCACCTCCTGTACTGCTTGCACATGTGGAGTAGCTCCCCATTTCTGTCACCTTTGCACCCTGCATTGAATTTGGAGCTCAGGCAAATGAGGAAGTAGCGAGCCAAGCCCTTGCTGACCCACCCACATGCCATACCAACACCCCACACCCTATTGCCCTACCACAGCATCTAGCTCTAGGTCCACAGCCCCCCTCCACACCCCATCAATCCACTCATGGGGCCCCCACAGCTCTTTCAATACACTTCAGTCCTGCCCTGCTCTTCCAGCTCTGCATCCATTCCCCCACCCCCCACCTCAGCTTGAGCAGAGCACTTTGTTCTGTCCCACAGGCTTTTCATTCCTGGAGAGGCTGATAGGCACCAGCTCCATCTAGCTAGGTTAGCAGTGAATGCTGAGACTATTCTCCTTTAAAGCACTTTGGCTTTCTTCTGGAGGAGCTTCAGGCTCTTTGAAACAGCCATATAGAGGGTATCAGTGCCTCAGGGGTTCACCTGCCTAGTCAAACCAGCTACTCTTGCTACCCCAGTATGGTCCCGTTGGCTTCATGGACACCTGCCCTCGATTAGACCACAGCTGGGCAGGCACAACAGCCACCAAGCTGGCCTCAGGAGGGTGTGAACCGAGGAGCTCCAGAGTTACACATGGGAGTTCCTGCAGCAGGGCTGAAAGACTCCATTGGCTTCTTACAGCTCTAATAAACTTAGTTTCACATGTGCACATGCACACGTACACACATATACAAACACATGCAGCCTCCCACTTCCCTCTGTAGCTTTTCAGATCAGATGCCCCAGACCACTGCTGGCAGAACTCAGCTATCCAGCGGCATGCTCTGTGGCACCAGCCCCTCACAGCTCTGGCACAAAGCCTTAACACAGAATAGAGTTAAACCTCAGGAAACCAGGACAAGCAGAGTTAGGCACACACCACCTACACAGCACCGTTTAGCTCCAAGCCTGAAGCTGGAATAGCCACTGGGGAGGGCACAGCAAGGGGTGGGGTCACAACCAGCACATGGTGTGTTTTGCAGTGCTGAATGCCAGTGTTTCTCTACGTGCACTTCAGCAGCCTTCAGGGAACTCACTGGTACTGCCTGCCACTATAGCAAACAGCAGAGGGCAGAGCCTCTGTCAGTGCCCTGGCACCCCCTGGTGACCCGGCCTAGTAGAGCAGGCTTTCTATCACCCATGCCTCTAACTCAGGGGTGGGCAATTATTTTGGGTGGAGGGCCACTTACTGAGTTTTGGCAAGCCTTTGAGGGCTGCATGACAGGCAGCTAGGGGCAGACAAATATTAATTTTTTAATTTCTTTAGGGGCCCTGGGGCCAGATACAATGGCCTGGCCAGTTGCATCCAGCCCGCGGGCTGCATTTTGCAGGGCTTAGGGGTGCACCCCACTCGGGATGACAAAGTGCAAACTTATCTCAAGGCTCCAAGGTCTGAAGGCCCAGTGTGGGGTCCCCTCTAAGCTAATTTTCTCCCCTCCCAGAGAGGTGGTGCAGGAGCCCAGGCTCAGCCTGTCTCTGCAGTCCAGCCCAGGGACCCAGGCTAAGCAACCCTTCTGTCCTTCCCTGGGCTGGTACCTACCTTCCACGTTTGGCCCTTCCTCTCATGCTGCTCCTTCCACACTGCTTCCAGCCTGCCCTCTCCATTTGTCAGTCTCATCCTGCCAGGCCCCTATGCCTGACCTAGCCTTAGTTCTTGTGCATTCACAGAGCTCCCATACAAGGGACCATTAACTCTTCCAGCCTGGCCTCCTGCCTCACACAGACCATTAGCTGTAACCAACCCTCCTGGACAGAAGCCAAGGATGTGCGTTTGGCTTGAGCATCTCCTGGGAAGATGTCTAGTCTAAACATGAAGAACCAAGAGCAGGAGAAGGTGCCATGCCACATCTCTTGGGAGTGGGTTCCAATGGCTTGTCCCACTTCCCTGCCATGCACATTGCTCATAGTTTGCATCTCCAGTCAAATGGGTCTCCTTTTGCATTCCTCTGCTGACCTAAAGATCACCTTTAGTCATATGTTTTTTTCATACAGCTCTGACTGAACAATGATGATGGTCCCTTCTTGTCTATGAATGTCCAGCAGGGCAGAGAATGCCAGCCCCGGGTATACCCAATATAGGGAACAACAGGGCAAGTACAAAGTGGTGTGGTATTCTAACAAAGCCTTCTATGCCCAGGGCACTAAGAGCCTCTACAGAAGGAGTTAGCATGCAGTAGTGAGTGCCCTGCAAATCCACGCTCCAGCTTGCTATACACTGACTTCCCTGCATGCTATCAGTGCCCTGGATCTCCATCAAAGTATCTAAGTTCTACTTGAATAATAAGCATTATGTTGGTAATAATAATGGCACCTGTTCTCATGTGGGCCCTTGAAAATCTTCCCATTTAAGAGATGCATTGTGCTGGAAATGAAATGATTGTCCATCACATAGCTATGTGCAGCCCATGCAGTCCCAACCTCCTCCAAGGTATTCTGGCATTGAAGGTATCTGTCATATCTCCTTTCTCCCTCTCCCCAGGTTTCCTTCAAAGTCCGTTGCCAGAGAACATGGGGGTTACCAGCAAAATCAGTTCCTCTAGAGCTGCAGGAAGTCCTTAGAGATGGCCCTCATTTTGGTTCACAGGCCCCCAGCCTGCCAAGAGGGCTCTGCTTCTGAAGGCGGACATGTTGCAATGCAGTTGCTTCACAGAGAGAAAATTGATGGTGGGAAGACATTTGTGTCTAAACTGCAGCATACCTGTACTGAGAGAGAGTTAGCTGTGTTTAGTCTAAAGTCAGTCAGAAGGGAGGGTAGATTTGCATGTAAGTGAATAAGATATATATTAATAGCACAAGCTACTATGAACCCAAATTCACTTCATCAAATGATGCAGAAAGCAAAATACAAGAAGGAGAGAGAAATCAGAATACAAAAGACAAAGGAGGGAGAGAAAAAGGGGGAGGGGCCAGTGCCAGGATGGAAAAGCAAATGAGCAGTAAACCCATAGGAACAAAGTGGGTCACAAGACTGAATCCAGGTAATCCGAGAAGAATCCATAGTCCCTGTTTAAACCATATGTAATACAGTTGAATTTGTGGATGATTTCTTGCTCCCCCATTTCCCATACGGACCCGGCCTGGTCCTCACTTGCGGAGCTGCCCTGGTGGGAGAGATCTGAAAGTGCAGCTTCCTTTCCTGCATTGCCCAAGGCAGATTTAGTGCTGTCTGCCATGGGGCACTCTGGAGAATGAGTCCTCTCCACAGCACCACTGTCCTTGCCTCTCCTGTTAACAAGCAGGAAAGCTGGGGAGTAGTATGAGTGTCCCTGCAGATGAAAGACAGGGGCACTAGGGCAAGCTCCCCAAAGCCACTGGCATAGGCCATGTCATTGTTCTCTTCCAAAGCCTTCCTTAACATGTGGCTGAAAAAACTGAAAAACATGACTGAAAAAATGCTGGCAGTGCCTGAGCTGCTGCTAAGGTGAGACCAACCAGCCCTGCTGCCCCACGGGACATGTTGCTTCCTGGCACTCCCCTCTCTCTCTGGATCTCCCTGGTGTCTACTGACTCTTGGGCTGTGTCTACACTGTACACTGAGAAGCAGGGTGGATTAGAGCGTGCAGAGCTGTGGGCTACCATGCCTAGACTGCTTCTGCTCATTCAGGGATAGCTGGGAATTGCTACATTGCAGATGTATGTACAGGTACACCATGTGCTCTTTAGGACAGGGACAATCTTTGTGCTCTGGGTGCATGCAGCACCTAGCACCATCCAGACCTGGTCCAGGACAGGAGATCCTAGGCACCACTGTAGTACACACTGGCTGAGATTGCGAAAGCCTTACACTCGCCTGGCTGACATTTCTGGGCCCCATCTGTTGTCTAAAACATATGAAGGTTGTATCCAATTGGTTGCAAAATGTTGGGGCATTTTTAAGGCATCCATAGCCAGAAACCTACTGATTGTGGAAAAAATTAAAACAATGCAAAAGGAACAGACACAGCTGCCAGCACCTCCTCACTTGCCTACAGATCTATCAAGTGATTGATAACTTACATGAATGCCTTCCAGTGCAACAGCACCCCTCATTATCCCACAGGGAGCGTGTCTGGAGGAATGGAGGAGGGCAAAGAATCCCTGACATGTACAGTAAACTCAGCAGAGAGCTGCCACCCAGCCCATGATGCCCTGGTAATACCAGTGTGAAAAGCACAAGAAGGGGGCTCTGATCCCAGAAACAACAAACAAGAAATGCATAGATTTGAAAGGTGGGAATAGACCTTTAGAATCCTCTAATACGATGTCCTGTGTGACACAGACTAAGAAATAAATCCAGCATTAAACCCCAAATTCCAGCAGTTAACCCCCAGACCCCATTTACAAACTGGTCTAGAGCACAGTGTTCAGAAGGATGTCTTGCCTTGATTCAAAGAGTTCAAATAATAGGGAATCTACCACATTAAGCAGGTCAGCTGGTCCAAGGGGTATAAGCTTGCCCCCATTTCCAGTCTGAATTAGTCACGCTTCAGCCACTGGCCCATGCTCTGTTGAGTTTCTTTGTGAGAGCCCCTGCTGTCGGAAGCCCTTTCTCCAAAGAACGTCTTGTCAACTGGGATCAAGCTGCCTTAACTTTGTCTTGGATCAATGAAATATGTCCAAGCCATATTCCATGCTCATTGGAAGCTCTTATTAATTCGATACCCACAAGGGGAGTGACTGAGAGGATCAGGTAACATCTTCCCTAGCTGTTTTCTGGTTGCTTCCCTCAGCTGGGGTCTGTGTGTCCCCTTTTGATTTAAAAAACCCCAGCAAGATGCAGGTAGGTAGGTTTTCAATCCCAGAAATACTCTGCTCAGGGACAGCTCAACTGAGGGCGAACACAGGGCCTGCAGCCCTATGGACTGCCCAGCAGGGGGCGGAAGCACACTTTGCTTGTGATCCCAGTGACTCCATGCCCTTGGTCTGGGAGAACTGGGGGGGGGGAGGGTGGAAGAACAGGGGAGGTGACAATCTTAATTTGAGGATAGAAGAACATCAAGAAAGACTAAGAAAACATGCTGTCCTCTCCTCAGCTTGCCCCAGGCCAGGGGTTGGGGCAGGGTGAACTGGAGCAGAGAAGATTGCCATGAAGAAGGGAAGGGAGGAGGGGAAAAGGGACTAAAATGAACCAAAGGCAACATTCCCTAACCGGCCCCCTCCCTTGCACCATTCAGGCTGGGAGATGCAGGTGGATCAGAAGGACCAGGAAAGCCACTCACTGCAACCCCCTCGAGGAAGATGAGGCCAGGGTGTATTCGTGTAAGAGAGGACCTGGGACAGGCCAGATGGGGATCCCACCAGCAGGATAGTGTATTCAGCACTGCCCTGCTGGAAGCCTATTCACTCCTAGCTGGCACTACTTGGGCACTGGGATGAGTCCTTTGTGGGTAGTGGGACAGGGGAAAGGCAACTCTTGCTCAGCACCCAGGGGCTAAGCCCTGGAAGAAACCTACAGGGCCGGCAGGGTCTGCACATAAGGTAAAGCAGAGCTGGGTGGCATAATCTGCAAGGGGCTTGCACCCCACACTGAGGCTCTGTGGAGCTGGGGGATGGAGCAACAAGACCTTGCCATGCCAGGACCATGAGACCAGGGGAGTTTGTTAGTTACCCCCATTGGCCCCTTGTTGCCCCTAAACGCTCTGGATAACCCCCACACCTACAGAACTAGCTCTTTGGACACATCACCCCACAAACCTACTCCTATAGACACCCAAAGACTTATACATGTCCCTGCAGATACACACCATCCAATAGACATTTTTCTGCTCCTACAGATATCCCCACACCTTCCACGTACCATGACAGATCCCCACAGACCTATCCCTCTGCCTACAGACACCCCCACACTTACACATAACCCCATAGATACCCACAGACCACCCCCCTCCCTAACCCTATAGAACCCACCAATGTATAAAAGCACAGGCGCCCTCCAGACCTACGCACAGGAATCAACTCAGCCCCTTTGAAATACCCTACACAGACACCCTACAGCCAGCAACCCCCATTGGGGCACCCCCACCCCCTGGAGACAACCCCCCAGCGACAGACAGACCCACCCCCGCCCCTGCGTGCCCCACTGTGGAGCCCAGGAGCTGACAGGCGGCTGGGACTGGGGTTTCTTTTTTTTTCACCCACTCTTTGTTGTTTCAAAAAAAAGAAAAGAAAAAAAAAGTCTGTTTTGCCTCCCAGGCAATATTTCTGGAGCCAATCGGAATGCAGCATCCACCCCGGCCTCGCCATAATTAAAGGTTTTAAGCAGGCTGCCTGGGCTGGAGTGCCCTGCACACTTGCTTTGCAGCAGCCTGTGGAACTAGTCCTGTTCTCACACAGGAGGAGGAGGAGGCAGAGGGAGGAAGCTCCTGTAACCCTCTGGGGAGACATACGCACACACGTACCCCAGCAGCCCCTGTGCTCTAGTCACCCCCACAGCGGTCGTGGGGGGAGGGGGGGCACCATGAGTGGATCCTTTGACAAGAAGATCACCAGCATCTTGACCGATATCTCCAGCTCCCTCAGCTGCCATGCGGCCTCTAAGGACTCCCCCACCTTGCCTGAGTCCTCCGTCACTGATCTGGGCTACTACAGCACCGCGCACAGCCAGCACGACTATTACCCCAGCCAGCCGTACAGCCAGCCAATGAACCACTACTCCTATCACCACCAGTTCAACCTCAATGGACTTGGAGGGGCCGGGACTTACTCCCCAAAATCTGAGTACTCCTACAGCACCTCGTACAGGCAGTACGGGCACTTCAGGGAGCAGCAGCTGCCAGCCCAGGAAACAGGTACAGAGCCCAGAGGAGGTGGGGAGCCTGTGTGTGGGTGGGGGGCTCTTAGAAGACAGTGTCAGCCTCCCCCCACAGCCTTAAAGGTGTTGGGAGGACAGCAGAGATCTTGGCAGTGTCACCCTTTTGCCGAGACGAGAAGTTGAATCTTGGGTGCCAGCAGACGTGGGGCTGGGGATCGGGGGGGAGGCAGGCAGTATTGGGGTTTGTTGGGTATCCAAGATTGTGGATCTAGGTCGAGATGCAAACTTCTCCTGCTCCAAGTGAGGAAGAGCTTTTCTTTTCCACCTCCCCCCTTCTCCCCCCATGCACATACTTCTCCTTTTGTTCAGGGGAAAATTCCTCCTGTTTTCTTTTTTCCCCTGTGTCACTGGGAGCTAGTTGCTCCTGACCCTGGAAATCATAACATCCTTCAGATCAAACCACCAGTGAAATAGGTGGAAACTGGGAATGATATTTTGGGGGCAGGGTGGGGAATGGATTTTGTCTGTCCAGCCCAGACTGGTGGGACAGTCAGACTATCCCATGTTAGGAATGAATAAGAAGGCAGTTGTTAGCTGGCAGCTTGGAGGTAGGGAGGTGGAGGTGGGTGAAAAAAATGGTTTATTTTGGAACTAATCAAACTTTTAAATCAGGTCTGAAACACTGGGGGACAGGGAGAGCAGGGAAGCATCAGACCTGACCCCACAAATACCAAAGAAAGGAATGGGAAGGGAGATTGAATTTTTTTTTTTTTATTTCCTCTTATTGGCTAATTCCCCATTCTGGGAAGGCAGCAGGCAGTTGGGACCTGCCGGTGCCTGAGAGTTGGGCTGGTCACAGCCTTTTGTACTGGCTGGGAGGGGAAGAGAGGAGCCAGATGCGAGAACCAGTTGGTTTGGAGCAGATCAGAACCAGCTGGTGCGTTGCTCCCGCAGGGGAGCCAGCAGGCTGGGACAAGAGCAGGGACTGGAGAGCTAAGGGAAGTGGTTACCATCCAGAGACGTGGGAGAGAGAGGAAGAAAGACAGAGCAAGCCAGCAGAGGAGAGAAAGAGAGACAAACAAAAAGCCCCGCAAGGGAGAGCCAGGCAGGGAAAGCAGGATGTGCCAGAGGAAGAGGGGGGGAGAGAAATGCCACAGGAGGAGAAACCCCTTCAAGGAGACTAAAGGCAGAGGCACCAGAGAGAGAATCCCCCACTTCTAAGCCCTCCCTGTGTGGCAATAATCCTTTAACCCGGGAAGTGGCTGTGATCCTTTAACCCAGGAAGTCTGTCCAGAGCCCTCTCCCTGCAGAGAGCCTCGCCCAGGCTCCCATCAGTCTACTGCCCCCCCACCGCAAGACAATCAGGACTTTTGATAGCTTGTGGCTTGGACATTTCTCTGGGCAATTTTTTCAGTTTGGGTTTTCCCCTCCACACCCAGCTAGGGCAGGAGAAACAGCCCAAAGCCCCCTGCTCCCAGCAGAACCTGACCGCTCTCCTTTTCCTCTCCAGTCTCCGTGAAGGAAGAACCAGAGCCGGAGGTGAGGATGGTCAACGGGAAACCCAAAAAGATCCGAAAGCCCAGAACCATCTACTCCAGCTACCAGCTGGCCGCGCTGCAGAGGCGGTTCCAGAAAGCCCAGTATCTGGCCTTGCCAGAAAGGGCAGAGCTGGCTGCTCAGCTGGGGCTGACTCAAACCCAGGTAACTTCACAAAGAACAAACAATTCCATTTACCTTCCCCTTCATGTGCCGGGAGGTGGGGAAGGAAGCGGGAGGAGGAGAAGGGAAGAGACAGAGCACTTGTTGCCAGTGCCGCACAGCCCCTGGGTTTAGTGGGCTGAGATGAAAGCGACGGCGCTTACACAACCAGACAGGGACCCAGCACTGAGGAGCCAGCTGTCTGGGATGGTGGGAACAAAACTGTGGGTTTTCCTCAGGTGCTTGGACGGGCTTCTTGGGTTCCTCTGGGGGGAGAGTATTCCCTCCCCCAGAGGGGCCCGTTCCTCCTCCCTGGCACCAGCCCAATTGCGCTGACTTCAGAGCTGCTCCAGACTAACTCCAGCTCTACCATGTGGCCCAGTGAGATTAAGATGGATTCCCCCTGCCTCCCCAGTCTTGGGAGGGATCTCTGCCTCCTTGCCCCAAAGTGAATCCATTCTGAATGTTTCGGGGAGGATCCCGAGCCCCCTGATACTGGCTTATAGGTCCTCAGGGCACCCGTCTGCCCAAGCCACGCTGGCCCATGGGGCTGGCATGGGTCAGGGCCACTGGTTTCTATCCCCAGAGGGTGATGCAGTCAGTGTCACTTGTACCAGCCTTGGATCCCCAGTCCAAATGCCCAGGTGCCCATCCCCAGCTGGGGCAGTTGTGAGTGGTCTTTGGTGCAAGTCCGGAGCACAGTCTAAACACTGCAGTGAGATGCCTGGAGCACTCTGCTCCTGCGCCCTGTGCCCCAGCCTCCCTGCAAATGTCCTCCCCTCTGTGGCTCTCCCCACTGGCATCCCAGCAGGGCTGTGAACCTGCAAAGCCAGTTAGGCTGTGGTGTGCTAAACCCTTCGCTTGACCTAGAAAAGCAGCGGGAACCCTCCCTCCCTCCCCTTCCGCTCCTTTCTGGAGCTTTCTGGGATGAGTTTAGTCGCCTCTTAGGAATCCAACGGCTAATTCAGACCAGAGAAGTAGAAGAGGGAGAAACAGCATCAACCGATACTAAGAGCACATGGGCTGGTGGGTTTCCCATAGGGACAATCCAGGCCACCTCATCTAGACCTCCAAGCTCAGACCCCAGCGTTCCTCTCCCTAGACCCAGGTTTTACTTGCTGTCAGGCTCCAACCTTTACGTAGTCCTTTATTTGTTGGAAAGGACGAGCATTTCCTAAGTAAGAATCACTCGGCCACATGCAAAGAGAAAAGTGACTTTTTTCTAACCCTGTCCACAAAGGGCTATCCCCCACAGAGCCTGCTCTGTTTGGGGGAGTAGAGGAATGGAGACTTATTTTGATCTGAACGCCGCAGTATCTAGGCGTGTATGAGGCTGCTCTAGGGAAGCTAATGACTAGGAAGGAGTCCAAGCTACTGCTCCCCACCTCTCCCTGGAGAGCTGAGATGGGTGTAACCCTTTCATGCCTCTCTCCACACCTGGAGCCCTCCCAGGTGGGGAGGCATTGCTGTCACAAGTGGCAGTCAAATGAAAGACCCAGTTCTCCCGCCCTACTGTGGGCTGGGTGTCCACTGGGGACAGCGGAGGCGTTTGAATGCGTGAGGCAAGCCGGGACGGGTCCTTCAGGCCTGTAACCGCAGGCCTTCCACAGGCTGCAGTTTCATGGCCTACATCGAAATGGAGTCTCAGGCCATGAGCTGCCCGTCCTGAAGCAGCTGCTCTGTGCAGTAGGACAGCAGGATGGCTTCAGTCGAATGTGTTTAGCTCTAGTTTGTGGTGATTGCTATGCATTAGCTGCCATGGGGACAGGGTCCCTGAAGAGTCCTGAGCATGGCAGGAGTGGGATGGAGGGGTTTGGAGGGGAAAGATGTTTCTGTTCCTTTGTAGTCTCAGTATCATTAGGGATTCTGCTTTCTGAATAACATTTCGGCTCTTCCAAAAAGGAGCCTCATCACAGGATTTAGTGAGGGACACATGAAGCCCCTTCCCTGAGCCACAATGGGGTCTCAAGCCCTTAAAAAAATTGTTCTTCTTGGGATCGGGGAGGTTGGGGGTTAAAAACAGTAGCCTTAGTTTGCAGTCCGGTTTACCATGTTCTCCAGTGTACAAGACGCACATATACCTCTCAAAAATACAAAAGGATAACATAGTGGTGCTGGTGGTGGGGGAGAAGTGCTTAACATAATTTAGTCTGAATTTTGGTCTGCTTTTTGGACCTCCTTTTTCAGGGTGGGTGGGGAGGACAGTTCTTACACATGGGAAAATATGGCAATACCAGTGTGCGTGTCTGTATGAGGGGGATTTAGAGGCTCTATGCTTTTTTTGGAGGGGTTGCATGCCATACATAAAAGAACCACACCTGTTTAAGATGAGCACCCCTGAGATAAGGGTCCTGAGTACTGCAAAGGTCCTATGGCATGACCATCCTCAAACATTCAAAATCCTTTGCTCAGAGCCTGGGAGCCTGTCTTAACTAGAGTAGGCACCCACCATGGCATCTGTCTGATGTCAGCCAAATCAAGGCCTGGTGAGCCTGCCTGGGAGCCATTTTAATCACAGCCCTCCCAGCCAGGTGACACTGTAACAACAAGGACACTTATAAATGTCTGAGGGAGTTCGTCATCAGCTCGCAAAGCAACATCCTGTTTTGGTGACAACTGCCTCCTCCCTGACGCCCTCCCCCGCCCAGCTAAGAGGAGAGGCAAAGCTGCTGACATAGTAGCGTTTCTGTTCCCCCGTCCTTGCACGTGTCCTCAGGTTTCCTCTGCATTTTGCTGCTGCAGCGGGACAGCAAGAGTCACCTTTCCCTTCCTTCCTCCCCTCTTCCAGGTGAAAATCTGGTTCCAGAACCGGAGGTCCAAGTTCAAGAAGCTGTACAAGAATGGGGAGGTCCCCTTGGAGCACAGTCCCAACAACAGTGACTCCATGGCATGCAATTCGCCGCCTTCTCCTGCCATCTGGGACAATAACTCTCACAGTGGCTCTTCCAGCAGAAGCCAGCTCCCCCAGCCGCTTCCCTACAGCTCTTCCCCAAGCTACCTGGAGGAGCACAACCCCTGGTACCACCCACAGAACCTCAGCGGACCTCACTTACAACATCAGCTTCCGCCCACCAGCACTATGCATCATACTTCTCCGGGGCCGCCTCCCAATCCAGGGGCGGTGTACTAACCTCCGGCCTCCTCCGACTAGTGGAGCAAGAAAGGAAACAAGGACAGTGACACTCAGAACACTTGAGGGGGTTTCTTAACGTGTTCATTTCCAGGACAAGAGCAACACACAAACACCCCCCCCCCGCCCCCATCTCAGGACCAACAGAACTGCAAAGGGTTAAAATGACAGGATGATGCAAAGTGAGAGAGGAGGGGAGGTAGGGGATTGGGGAAGGGGATAAAGATTAGGAATGAAGGAGTCCCTTTTAGCCACACCCCATCTCTACATGAGTCCCCCCCACACAGCACCTTCCCACCCACTGCCACCCCACGCCTTGCAGAGGACACCGAACGGGAAGGTTCTTCTTGCCTCCTGCTCTTTCTGCCAGAGATTTGCCTTTCATCTGGAAGGAGGCCAAGACGCACTCTGCACAACGCCTCTCTTCCAAGAACAACACGACTGTTTTTTTTACCTTCCCAAGCGAGCTGTTTGTGGGGTGTCTCCTTGAGGACTCTGGAGGAACATCTGAGCTGGCAGGACTTTGCAACCACTCGTCTTCTTCCACAGCGGGGTAGGAGTTTTCTACTCACCCATGTGATAAAGAAAGAAAGAAAAATATAAATATATATAAAAATATATATTCCTTCCCATCAGTCCACCCACGCAAGGGTCAAACTGGAGATGAAAGCACAGTTTAAGCTAAGAGGGAAAACAATTTGTAATAAGAGGTGCCACACTTTGTAGTCTTTAAAAAAAAAAACCCTATATATGCTAAAGAACTAAAGTCAATTTTTAGATATGTCTAATGTATAGAACTGGATAGTATATAAACGTTAAATAACCTTACTGAAGGGAGCACGATTAAAAGGATGAAATTTCTAGTACTGGGGAGAGATCAGATTCAGAGCTTGATTTTACGAACTTAAGTGTTAATTCAGGATCACGCCAGATTACTCCTGGTCTATAGTGAGGAATTACAGTTTCCCTGGTCTGATCATTAGCTGGTGGAAGCTGCAGGACCAAAATCCCCGTACTGAAAGAGGGCCAGATTCTGACCTTGGTTATACCAGAGTTAGAAAACAGAAGTTTGACTTCCTTGGTTGGATTTGCAAATAGGGTAAATTCCCACTGAATTCCAAGGAAGCGGTTCTGATTTCTGCTCATTGAGAATCTGACCCTTTGTTAGGACTCTGGGGAAAATAGAGTGGTTATTTAAAATGCAAAATATATATATATTTTAATATTTAAAAGTGTGTTTCAGGAATGATTTAAGTTATTTTAAACCAAAAGTAAGACTGCTACAGTTGTCAGTTTTCTAACAGTGCCCTCCACACAGGTCATTTAAGCTAATGGCAAAAAGAATGCCTATTTTTAAATAAATCAATAGCCCAACACCCCTCCAAAAACTGAAAAAAAAATCTCTTGGACATTTTTTAAAATAAGAATACTATTTTTTTTAAAAAGCTGCAGTTTTAAGAAGTGTTCTTATGTGTTGTATAGTCCCAGAGTTCTTATTTATGTCGCCTCATATAAATAAGGGCAGATAGGGGAACAAAAATGTACATAAGGTTCATTTGTATAAAGTTGAACAAAATAAGGTGGGGGTTTTGGGGGTTTTTTTTAACCTGGCTGTAAAATAAAAAATAAAGAAGAGCCCTGTATGCTCAGGGCTTTACTCTAAATTTCTTTCTGCTTTGTTAGTGGACAAAACTTTATATATAAATGTTAATAAAAATACTTAGAATTTCTGACTGTCCACAACCCCATTTTTTTCCAAGTTGGTATGAAAAAGAAGAAAGGGGTGGAGAGGAGGTGGGAGTGGGGGAATAAGGTTCCAGCATGTAGAAAGATTTCTCATTGTCTGTGATGAAGTAGGGCTGTATATGAGTTCTGAACCAGCTTGCTACTGCGGCTTTAATACACTTTTATGTGGGAAGGGACTGGATTTGTGAGACTGATCCAGCTGCTGTTGGAGTCAGCAGAAGTCTGTGCTGGGGTTAGTGCAGGAGTGACTCGGAGGCATTTGGGGGTCTGTGTTATGTGGGAAGTCGGAGTAAAGCCCTTTCTGGTTTTAAAGCCAGTGAGCTCAGTCGTGGCTGGCCTGGGGAATGCCAGTGAGACATTCTTTGTGCTTAAACTTAGAAATATATGCACGTGCTCAACGAGCAGAAGGGCTGATCACCCCCTCCTCCCCTCCAACTCCCTATCCCCAGAGACAGCAAAGGCAAACCCTCCGGGGCACAGCTGGAATGAACTGATAAATCAGCGAGATGGGAGCAGACATTCAGGAGGGAATGATCACAGAGCATGCAGTACCCCCCCACCCCATGGGAGGTGCCCCAGGGGCAGATTGCTGCATCCATCAGGGGTGTCACAGGGTGATGGCCAGGATTGACTAAGCATAGACAAGCTGAGACAGGGAACTCTGTCTCCTTCCACCTGGGCTGAGTCAGGTCTGGGGAACAGGACCCTGCTGCTCCTCAGCCCAGCACCTCTGGTTACCACTGTGCTGGCAGCACCCAGCCGTAAATGACGGTGCAGAGGCAAGACAGTGGAAGGCATCAGGCCTAGGCCCTGGACTCTCCAGGCAGGAGGCAGCGAACCGGTGCACAGTTGTACTTGGCCAGAAAGGCACTCTTTTCTCTCCTCCCCTGAAAGATGATGGCCCATCCTGGCCTTGATAGCTTATCTATGCCCTGGGTGCCCTTTGGCTGCCAGAATGGACTTGCCAGAGCCTTCACAACACAGCTTGTCATGTTTGCTGGGAAACTGGCTTGTAAGTGCTGCAATAAGAGCTGAGCATTTCAGAAAATCTGGCCCTTATTAAGGTCCCTCCAGCAAATCTGGCTCCACTGGTGGGTGCTACATCCCCGCAAGCCCAGCTCTCTGCTCTTTTGAGCTGCCGGCCCAGCAGAAACTCCCTGTGTTTCTTTGGGAGGCAGCCGCCTCCAGCAAACCAAGCCTGGGAAGACGCCTGTGTTTCCAACTGCTGGAATCTGTCCTGTTCTCTTCACGTCTCCTTCTCCACAAGTTCCAGCAGGGAGTGATGGGAGAACGGTGACTTCTTAAGAGCAGCCATGCACATGGCTGCAGTCATGCAAGGAAGAAATCCTGCCACATGAAAGGAAGTCATCGATACAATCTACAGCTGCTTAGCAACAGCTGGAGAGCCAGTTGTGGCTCTACGAGTTGGATGAAGGTGCTAGGGGACTCCAAACCCCAGCTCCAAGACTGACTCCGTTTGTGAACCCAGGCAAGTCACTTAAGCTGCTGGTGCCTTTCTCCTGGCCTCTTAAACAGGGGTGTGGGAACAGCTGCTTCCCTCAACAGGAGCATCAGACCTAGATCCAGTGGCTCAGGCATGTGGTGTGGATCACTTCACATGCTGGGATGGTCCCTTTTGACTCCAGTGGTAATGCTTAGGCAAAAGGTAGGGCAGGGTGGCACCTTAGAGTCTAACTTAGCAGTGGATGAAGGTAAGGCGGTGTGTTGGAAGTTGCATATGTGCATGGCGTGTGTTTGCAGGAGCCAGGGGCTGCACTGTAAGCTTCACAGAGGGATAACATTTACCCGGAGTTATCATGCTGGAACGTCTAGACTCACATTACAGAAAATGCCCCCAAGAAGGTAACCCTCCTGTCTATCATGATGAGCCAAGCAGAAATCGAGGGGGCTGCATCCAAATGCCTGGACCTGGCTCTCCGCTGGATGCGAATGCTATGTTTCCAAAGACACCCGTCAGTTGCAAGATCAGCTCTCTGAGCTGCATGAGTCAGGGCCTAAATAGTCCAAAGCAGTTGCTTGTTCTTGGAAGCCATCCAATTTCACACCATCAGGCCAGAGCACCTGGGACCAGTTTCTTAAGATAGCTTCTTCTCCATGCACAGTTGGCTGGACCCCTGGCCACTCAGGCTATATGAAGGCCAGGCTAGAGCCTTTTGCAGAGTTGTCAGATGCAGTGATTTTATTATTGATCTTGTACTATGTTTCTTTGAACCACAGCTGTTGGATTCCTGGGAAGACTAGCAATCACAGGTATACTTCAGCAACAAAAGAGTACATTTCCAGCTCTAGTGGCTATATGGAAAAGGGGATCCCCTGAACCAGTCCAAAGCCAGACGGTGAATAATAAGAGCCCCTGAAGCATTTGTTGTCCCATCTCATGACTTCTAACCCAAAGTTCTTGACAGTTTGGGTCTCTGAGTGCTTTGCAAGTTGGCTGTGCTGCTTTCCTTGTTTCCTGACCCTTCTCACCTTGCCAGGTTCCCTGAGAGCAGTGACATGGAGGCAATTTGCTAATATGCACAGGTGCTAACTGGGTTCATCAGCCTTTTCTAATCTACCAGGACCAGACCACTTGCATTTGCATGGAGGCTTGAGAAAGGTATTGGAATCCCAGTCAGGTTCAGAGGAGTTTAAATCTTTTCTCCAGTTAGCTTTTAACTTGTATGTGAATTCCGTGCATGGATGAAAAGGTTACGGCTGGGTCTGACTAATACATTAGCTTACTACAGCAATTTTTCTCAACCTTTTTGTACCAGGACCCATTTGTAAACATCAATGGCCAGTCCAGATCCAGTGCCCCTCATTCCTGACCCACTGTCCCCCACACCCCCCACCAGTGTGTGGAGCAGGGGGAGGTATGGGGGGCCTCAAGCAGCTCCTTGAAGGCTGGACCCCTGCCAGCCTGCAAGGAAAAAGCCACTGTTTCCCACATTTTTCTCCTAGAATCCATTTTTAAAGTTTGTTCTAAACCCTTTTATATATTCTTGTAAGCCACTTTTAGGTTGTGACCCACAGCTTGAGGAACACCATCACAGAGGGCATCACAGACTGCATTTTGCTTTCTTAACTCCCAGCCTCTCAAAAAACCTGCCCTGCCCTGCCCTGCCCTGTTGCATATTCTCCACACTGTGATGTGGGATCTTCTCATCCTGTGTCCAGACAAACGCAGCCAAATTATGCTGCAACCCCCTATGGCAGCTCAGAAATTTAGCCTAGTGCATGTGGAGTTGGGGCACAGGGCAGGAAAAGTGCCTGCCCCATCTTCCTAGATGGGTATGCCCAGGTTTGCTGCCCTGAGATGCTGAGCCACGTAAGTGTGGAAGGAAGCCATGACCTGACTGCAGTGAACCAAACCGTAGTCGAGGCAACTTGACTTCAGTGGGAGTTAAACACAGGCACGGAAACCAAGTTCTTTGAAGTCTTTGGAGTAATGATGACAATGTCCAGCTCTCCCCTGCTGAGATCTTTGGAGCAAAGTCATTTTTAAGGTGGTCACCATTATCATCGCCATTGTACAGATGAAGAAACTGAGGCACAGAGCAGAAGAGTGTTATGCCCAGGGTCACCCAGGAGGTCAGTAGCAAAACTGAGGACTGAATCCAAGTCTCCCATGAACTAAGCTAGGGATCTATTCACTAGGCCATGCTGCTCTGAAGAGAAACCAGTGAATTTCCAGCATCCAGTGAAAAAAGACAGAGCAACATCGCGTATAAATTAAACTAGCTAGCCAGCAACACAGCTATAAGCCAGCATGCTAATGAGCCACTGAATATTCCTGATGAACGGCTGCATATTCATGGTGAGCTGGTTGTCATGCAATTCACGTACTGGGCGCAATCCAGCAGTGGTTTATTAAAGGCATATTTTTTATTGCAATGAATGCAGAGCCCTCCCCATGCTCCAGCCAACATCCCTCTGGCCCCACAGTTTCCACTCGCATCACTTCACTTGAGTTATGGACCCGCTGCTGGCCCAGCACAGCTCCTGCCAAGGCCAGCGAGAGCTCTCCCCACACCTGCAAGCCGGATCAGGCCCCTCCACATTGCAAGGCCTTTGAGGCCTTGCCAGCTGAAGGCGGCTTGACGTCAGCGTGGCTGACGCGACATAAACAAGCTACCTAATGTCTCCAGGCATCCCTGCCTTGTGTTTGTCCTCCTCCTCCTCCTCCTCCAAGAGCTGGGGATGTGACTCATGGCTAGGGTGCCTGAGGACTCCTTGGGCTGTGGGGCTAAGGGCTCCTCACCCCAGAGCCAAGCAGACCTGTGCACAGAGCATCAAGCACAGATCCTGGGAACGCCATGCAAGCACAGAGGGAGATGAACAGAGGCAGCTCTCGGGAGAAGGCAACTTCAAAGCCAGACCAGGCTTTGCTCCATGAATGAAGCATGCAAAGAGATACCAAGGAGTCGGGGGCAAAAGGGGGCCTGTGGGCTGCCCACCTCCTACCCGATCTTCACAATCGCATGCCCCCTTCCTCAGCCCGGCTGGGTTAGTAGCATCTAGCACCCTCACCAGGATCAGAGCCCTGTGGTGCCAGGTAAAGCCCAGACACCTAGAAGGAAAGAGAGGAAGTGCTTATAAACTGGTTCAAGTGTGTGGTGGAAGTGGTACAGGGTGAGGGAGGTGACGTGATGTGCCCAAGGGTCACATGGTGGGTCGGCAGCAGAACTAGGAACAGAACCAGCCTTTCCCCTCATCTACCCGGCAGCCCCTAGTTATCCATGTTTGTTTTGTCCAGCCCCAGCAGCTTTGACCAAGCCAACCCTCTGCTTTGCCCCCCATAAAGCATGCCCCTACTGCCCTGATGCCCCCTGCATGAATGACAAATGGCACAACTCACTGCGCCGGCTACCAACCAGCTGCGTCCACCACCTCAGTCAGCTCTGCACACACTTGGAAAATGCTTTCAGCACTGGCAAAACTGAGAGTTTGATGGTTACCTGCACCCATCACCCTCCCTCTCCTGGAGCCAGTCAGAACGTGGTGCACGTAATGTCAAGCTATGGGGCCAGGGAGCTACTGGCTGTGCTGGGGACCCGTGCATCTCACCTGACAATATGGGTGGCTTCTACAGAGACTTCTCTTCCATCTGTTGTAGGGTGACCCTTCACTTGCTTATGGCTGGCAACACACCCTGCAGGTCACCCCTGCACAGCACCCCAGGAAATGCTACAGCACAGGTAGTCAGAGCCTGCCTCACAACAGCACACAGCCAACCCGGAGCCAAACTGGTCTTCCCTACTCTTCCTTCCAGTGGATTGTAGTACTGCTTTCCTGCCCATCTTTCCTTTAGACTCTGCCATCTGTCCACCTGCTTCCACTGATGCTATCTTCTCCCTTACCTCAGCTTTCGCATCTCAACCCATGGCTAAGTTAGGCTGGCTATTGTTCTCTGTGCTGCAGCTATAAAAAGGGGGATTTTCCCAGCTTTTTGGAACACATACTGATTCTTCTTAGGAGCTCCTTTCCCCAGTGACCACACCTATTAATCTCCGAGCAGCCTGGAAGCTGACAGAGCTCTGATGGGACACTGAAGAAGCTATTTCTGCTTCCCTGCTTTTATGTTTCCCTATCCTTTACATCCTTTTATTTTTGCAAGGAGCAGACCTAGAGAATGAGGCTGGGTAAGGAGACAAGTTACGCTTGGGACATACAAACCAAATAAGATCCACTGAGAGAAAAAAGCTCTGGACGACCACGACGCAACCACTTCGTACCTCTGTCCTTCCAAGCCAAACACAAATGGCACCATACTGCTTTTTCTCCCAAAATCTCCAAGCTGGCCCTGGCCTTGGAAAGTGCAGACCGCAAGGGGTTAAGCCAAGAAGCCACCCCTTGGGTTCTTTGGAGCAGTTTGGTTTGAGGGCTGCGTGCAAATATGATCCACACGCCGGCAGGCAGGCAGACACAGTGGAGACACTGCATTTTATTAGGGCGAGGTTGCCAGCAAAAAAAGAGAGAGAGAGAGAAAGAGAAAGGGAGGCGGGAGGGTTGAGTGAGGAAGCCGCCCAGGCAGCACTGCCTGGAGTTAAAAGCATGTCAGGAACTCAAAAAAAGCAATCCCATGCCTCTCCATTGTGTGCAAATGCTGGGCGCATCACGGCAGCTACAAAAGACTCGAAGGCAGCTGCAGGAGCCCTGCTCACGTTGGAGAGGAGCTGTAAGCAAGCAGGATTTCAGCAGCCTCCCACCTCTGCCCCATCCTCCCTCCTTATGCCACAGTATGTGGACACCCTGGACATAGGGGCAGTGAAAGAGCCTGAATAGACAGGTGCTGTGCTACTCAAGTAACACCACCGGTGTAATGTTCTTCCATCTGCAACCTTACACCCTGCCATCCTGCCTAGGAACAGGGTATTTGTGCTGTGAAGGTAGGGCAGTAACCTGGCAAGGAAGACAAGCTCTCCAACCGCTCTGAGAGACTGCCCCTGAGTGGGGAGCCCAGAAGCTGCACAGGAGCTGGAGAAAAATCCTGTGCCACCTGATTTGCCTGGACCAAGAGGGGAATCCTAGGCAACTCACACCTCTGTCCAGCCAGGACCCTGAATACCATCTGTGGTTCAGCCATTCCCAGTGCCCCTTGGCTAGAATCTAACCTTGTCCTGGGGGCTGTGATGGTCCCAAAACATCTGGCGAATCTTGGCAATTGTAAAATGACCCTGGCCAATCAGGACCATACAGAAAGGACCTGTACAAGCTTTCTCAGCCACAGTCCTGCCTTGCAGGGCACTCCAATTCTAACCCTGGCCTCCCCACCATTGCTTTACAGTGTACCTCAAGTCTGGCTTGCATTGCTTCCTTCTATCCCAGCTCAGGGCTCCCTACACCAGCTTTGCCAATGCAGCAGGTTCCCTAACCCCCAGGACACCCTGAGCTCTGTAATGTACCTCAGCCCCAGCCTGCACCCTCCATTCCAGCTATTCTGGACCAGAGCCAAGACAGGCACTTACCACAAAAGAGGCCACTGGCCTGAGACTCATGGGATGGATCCATTCCACTGGAAGTCCCCTCCTTACTTGAGCCAAGTGGAGCAGAGAGGTAGTTAGCTTTGTTAGTCTGAAGTCAGGCAGGAGGCAGGTAGATTTGCACCTTATAAACTAACTAAATAAGATATATAGCGAGCACAAGCTTTTGGGAATTCCAGTTCACTCCATAAGCTTATGTGAAAGGAGAGCATAGAGCAGCATATAAAGCAGAGTGAGTGTTTAAATACAAAAGGTGAGAAAAGAGGAGTGAGGGACAGGAAGAGTGAGGGAGAGAGGGGCAGGAAAATGGACAGTGCTGGGAGAAACAAGCAAAGAAGCCATAGGAATAAATTGGTCACAAAAGCTAATACAGGTAATGGGATAGGAACCCATAGTCCCTGTTTAGATCATGGTTAACACAGTCCAGCCTGTGGGTGATTTCTTGATCCCCAGTTTCCAAGTCAAACTGGCTTTTAAAATGTTGCTGCCTGTAAAGAGCAATCCCGAGGTCAGAGATGGAGTGTTCAGGGAGGTTCAAGTGTCCTCCTGACACAGGCCTTTGTGTCTTTCTGAAGCTGATACGAGATCCGCATTCATCCATCCTTGCACGCAGAGATCGCCCAGTCTGGCTGAGGAAAGACGACAGGCATTGTAAATGGGTGAGGGTGTATAAAAAGTTGGTAGAGTTGCAGATGAGTTAACTTCGGATGTCGTATTCCTGGTCATCTGGTCCCATGCCAGGGTGGCCACTGGATAAGGGACATCTCTAACCCCAGGGCTCAGGTCATCCCCTTGAGACCCCAGACTGCCGTTGACAGCACCAGCTTGCAGGTATGGTATACAGAATAGGGCTTGGCCCCTTTGCTGTAATTGTAAATATGTAACTCATAGGGGAATGGGGCAGGGCTGTGGATTCCATGCCTCCCCATCGGCTCCTCCAACCCAGACAGCAAAGTAGAAATTAATTATCTCCTGCCATAAACCTTCACCTAGAACCCCACCTGCCCTTGCTGACTGGAGGTCCACCATGTGAGCACACCTGCCTAGCAGCACTGTGTTCTGCTGCTCAGGAGTAAGGGCCTCCACCCTTTTTTATACCAGTTTCCTGCAGCCGGGGTCTCTGGATGACCCGTGTAGTGACCCTGCTATCTGCGTTCTAGCAGCAGATGAGGGGCTCATGGAGAGCAAGCAGTGCCCCGTTGTGTCAAGTATTGCACCACATATAGTGTGAGGGACAGCGCCAGCCCCACAGGGCTCCCAGAAAGTGGAGGAAATCAGACCCCATGGGCTATCCTGCAAGAAACCCTGTGGGATGGACGACCCACCTCTGAAAGCCAGCTTTGACCTGTAATCCATATGTTTTGACACACTTGCCCTAAACAATAGGCCATACAGCCTCTCCGGGTCACCCAGCAAAGTCCCTCTGGTTAAACATTTGCCATCCCCATCTGCCCTGTATAAGCATATTATGTCTCATGTGAATAAGGAGAAGAGTACTGCACTCAAGAGCCCAGCCAAGGCTGTGGAATGGCAATGGTTCTGGTGAGCTCAGAGTTGCGGCATGAAGTCTCTCACAGGGCTGAGGTTTTGCCATGAAGCAGCTGTGCTAGGAGAGTCCATGTTTCCTGTGCAACTGCATCATGCCAAGCCCAGCTGCTTGCATCACACTGCTGGGGGCCAGGTGTGTGGGCTGCTCTGCTTCTGCCTTCTCTGGTGTTTTCCAAGAAGAGTGCAGTGTCTCAATCTATGGCAGAAACTGTTTGCTAACCATCTCAGGGAATCAACTGCTTACCAGCATCCAGTCTGCCAAGAACTTATATGCTCCAGCAGGTGCTCAGGAGGTGGTGCACAGAGGTGGGAATCCATGTTGGCTGATGCCTTGAGGGGTTCTGATCAGCAGCCTGGAACCAGACACAGCCCCATAGTGTGAAAGATGCCCTAACCCCAGTGCATTTGTAGAGGGGAAGAAGTTGCCTAGGGTGGTACAAGTAATCAGAGATAAGAACAGAGGCCCTGGAATACTCAACCTCCCACTAGCCATGGGCCTAGATCCGTGCTGGGCAAGTACTGCCCAGCATCCTTCCAAGGGAAGGCTACCAAGTACTACACCCTTTGCCTACACATAGGACTGAAGAGGGGGTATGAACCCCCACTTACCCTGCCAGAGAACAGGATGGATCCCCTGGTGCTCAGAAGAGAAGAGATCTGCTTTCCAGTCTATGGCTAAGTTGCTGTTCCCATCACTGTTAGCTTGTGCACTTCAGAGCAGGGGAGTTGGAAAAAGAATGACCACCTTGAATGGCCCATGAGTAATAATACTACGAAAGTCACCCACATATGGGCTGCATCAGACTTTGCTCTTCCACTAGCCTCATATCTAGATTCCTGTGGCTGTGAACAAGGTCTGAGAACTACAGGTTGGGGATGGCTGCATTAAGACATCCCAATCCCCCAGGATGGAAAGGGGCAAGTGATGGATCATGGTGACTCTATGGGCCAAGGTCCAGTGAACTCTTGAGCTCTGAAAATGTTCTAGGTCAGTTTCTATCCACGCAGCCACAGACCCTTGTCCAAGAAGGGGACCAATGGCTGGAAACACCATAAAGCAATCTCCAGAGTTTTCCCAGTGCCTTTGATTTGCTTCAAGAGGCAGAGGATCCCAAGGCTAGGAACCTTTCAGATTTGCACTAGAAGAATGGATCAATTTTTGTAAAGTTGGAGGAAAATGTCCCAAGAGTCACCTGCCCTCCAGAGCAAGCCAATCCATGGCACAGTAAAGACCTGAGCTTTCTGCAAAACTCCACCAGGCACATGGGAATGTATAGAGGACCCTTTCCAGCCTGCTCCCCAGCAACCCCATGCTCCGATTGGGCCAAAAAACTCCAAGCAGGGAGGAGAAGTTATTCTCTGGGACTGGAATGACTCACATTCACAATGAAGGGGCTCACACCATCTTTAATGGCTTGAAACCTGCTGAGCATTACAGCCCATCAGGGGAGCCAAGCCTTTTGGGAATACAATTAGCACTTAATCCCTTGCAGAGTTCGGAGCCGATGACAATGTTACAGACTGGAAACCACAGCAGTTTGTACAAATCGGAAAAACGTGTCAAGGGAACACTTGCCGGGTGAGCAACTTTGAGCAAAGCTGCAGCTTCATGGCAGAGCTTTTCTGTAGCCGTGTCAGGGACTAGACACACCATTCCCATCAGAATCCATGAGTGCAGTGAATCTAAATCTCAAAGGTGAGTTGGAAAAGCTCAGCCTAGCAGCACCTGATGACCAGAATCACAACTGATACTAGGTGGAGGATGAGCTGGTGGCTAGGATGCTGCCTTTGGACCCTGAAGACCAAACTGCAATTGTACCTTCTGCCACAACATGCCAGTGTGACCTTGGGCAAGTCACTTAGCCAAAGGGCCTTAGATGATATTTAAGCAGTAGTTTAGCACTGTGTGGGTGAATAAGCCCTGCATGCTAACTAAGGTGGGGGGCACCAGAATAGAGCTCAGGGACACCTCCCCTTCCTGCCCCCTCCTCCCATGTACCTAACACCTTCCCTGCAGCACCTCCAGCTCTGGCAGCAAGGGATTGGGAGACAGAGCAGCAGTAAGGGTCACATGGTGCAGAAGCAGCTGTGAGAGATCTCACCTCATTATTTTGCTGCAAAAAACAGAGTTGAAATGGCCACTCAACCTGCAGCATGGCAGCAAAAAAGGGTGACATCTTCCCCAGTGGCAGCCAACCTCCAGTAGCTACCCTGCTGTGTGCCCCTCTGCAGTACTGGCCAGTGATGCCACTGTATTTATACACCTAATGTCAATAAAATAGACTCTTCCAGTCTTACCCGGGGGGGGGGGGTGGTTAGAAGACAAATTCATTTCTGTTTGCAAGGCTTCCAGATGCTACAGAGGTGGAGACAAGGTCAACTCTCTGGGCCTATTGTCTTCCAGCAAAAACAGCCTGTGATAAATGCAAACACAGCCAGCACAAGGGAGGAGAGCCAGGGGGAAAAAAATGGTTGCAGGAAATCAACCACGTTATACATTCATTTCTATGATTTCAAGAGTCTCATAAATCTCTTGCAATTGAGCATTGGGGGTGATGGCCAAAAACAGGGGTGAGAGAGACAGCCTTCATCTGGTTCCAGTTTTTCAGCCCAAACACAGAAATCCTCCACCAGAGACGCCATTTGGGGTCTCTTGTCACATGTCAAAAGCCAGAGCTGGGCAAGTGGTCTCCTGAAGTCAACCTATTCCATGAGAATGATGCAATTAGCTTGCGGGGGAAAATGGGATCTAAGCAGCACATGCCACTAGTTACAGTCTAGGGAGAGCTGAAAACCCACATCCCAGGGGTGGGGGACCACAGACATAAGGAAAATGAATTTCAAAACAATGCTGCAGGGAAAAGCTGAGACAATGTTCGCTAAACCCCTGAGGGAAGTATCAGGATCTTTCCCTCGCCGCCCCCTCTCCAGAGCTGTCACTTTCTCTCTGGTCTCTGGCTGCTGCAGATGTTCCTTACATAGTACACTCTCCAGCCTAGTGTCCTGTAAGGAACAGCTCATGGCGTAGTTTCCCTTTGGAAACTACTCCCCAGAGTAGCCCTGCCCTTTAGGCAAAGGCTCTCACCACAGAGAAGCTGCTTTGTGCAGAGCATAAATCTAATGCCCCACAAGGATGCTATCATCATGGTTATTATGTACTTGTATAGGGCATTGCCTGAGCTCCCTAGTTACAAACGGCACAAGGCCAGAACAGAGAGCAGGCCACTGCCTCAGAGGGCTTCCAGCCTAAAGCAGACAAGAGGCAACATATAGAGATGGACAGTGGGGAAAGCGATTTGTTCATTATTGTTCTCCTTTGTATTGCAACGGTATGCAGGGCCTCCATCACCAATAGGGTCCTGCTTTTGGCAGCACCTCTTTTCTCCTTGGGTTCAGCAGTATCTTCTCCCCCCACCTCCACTGGTACCCTGGCTGATCCAGGGCTAGGGGGAGCTCCAGAACAGCTCCTGCCCTGCTCCAGCTGGGGTGCACAGGGAGCTGGGCAAAGCTGTGGTGGTGGGGGTTGATAGGTTCCCCCTCCTTAAGCCTGCTCCTTGACTGCCAGGGAGCACCTGGATACACCAGGCAGGGAGAGGGGACCAGTCTGCTGCCACCACTGCTACTGCTGTCCTCAGCTGAGCCCAGCTATCTACACAGCCCAGAGGGAACTCCCCTAGCCCTTGGGTTAGCCAATGGGCAGCAGTGATGGGGGGTGGGAGAGGAGAATGGGAGGGAAGGGTTGGTGCCAGCAGCATCAAGGAGAAGGGAGGGAGATTCTTACCTGCTTTGGGGACTTAAAAATGTCCTTGGCCACTGCTCACAGGGCATGGCCTGCAAGGAGGGTGTGACTGCACCACTGTGCTCCCTCAGGATCCACCCCTGCCCACGGGTTTGAAACTGGAATCTTTCAGTCTGAGCCCATCTTGCAGATGAAACCAGCTGGCTGTGTATCTGAGTACACAGAAGCTACTGAAGAAACCGTGCAAAAGCACCAGGCCTTGCAGGGCTTAGAGGGAGAACACTTAAAGACAACCCAGCATTCCAGATTTTCATCCCCTCCGCTTCCAGCGATGCAGAATCTGGGCTCCGCAGAGAAATACGTTCTTCCCCTCTTTGCAAGATGGGACCTGCAGCTGGGCTCCTAGCTCCGGGTCCTTGGCACCAGATCCATCACTGAAGTCAAAACAGATAGTTACCGGGCCTTGTCCCTCTGCTCTGCTCACTCTTGTCATGTTCTTGAAGAACAGAGATCAAAGAGGAAAACGAGCAGACTACATTTTACAGCGTGAAGGCAAAATTCACCCTTGTGCTGGGAGTTGGCCAGAGGCCTACACATTACTGAGGTCCAGGACTGCCAAACCCAGGCATTCAAAACAAGGAGCCAGCTCCTGCCCCTGGAATAATGAGATTAGTTTAAAAACTGTGAGATTTCAAAGATAAATTGTAGTGTGTGGGCTTCTTTCTTTGCTTTCTGGATTTTAAGCCTCAAATGATATTTCCAAGCCTTTCTCCTTAACAAAAAGGGCTAGAAATCTGTGTTTTATTTTAAAATGAAAGATCCAGCGTTTATCTAATCCTGTGACCCCAAAATCTGGGCTGAACTTTGTGAGAGCTGGCAGCACTGGGAGTCCCAGTAACTCTCTCAGAAGTCCTCTGCACTTCAGTAAAAGGCCGCTCTAAGAGTTACAGACCCTAGATGTAACACGACTGTGGGGGGATTGCCTTCCTCTGTAGTGTGGGGTATAGCCCTCTTCTTGGGATCCCTGGAGTGTATATTAGCAACCTTTACCACAGCAGGACATAGACTGCTGAGAACCCCCTGCTTTGTCTATGGCAGGTAAAGGGGTTAAGTCTTGTGTCAGGGTTGACTGTGTAGTTTTGTTAAGAGGTTAGACAATGGGTTTGTATAGGATGGTTTGGATAGGCATGAATGATCCTCCTTCATTCATTGTAAAATCCTATGAAATCTGTGAAATCCTATGGAATATGAACTTTCATTTCTACCCAGGAGAACTTTTACAATCTTTTCTCCAATGCCTGATAAAGAGTGTTTGTGCCTGAGAGCTTGCAATTAAAGAATGTAACTTTTTTGCAAAAATCTTGTTGGTCTAATAAAAGATATCATCTCTATTATGAGTCCTGATTACTTTTCCCTCTAGACCAATACGGCTATAACTGATCCTCCTTCAGGCAGGGGGTTGGACTAGATGACCTATGGAAGTCCCTTCCCGCCCTACTTCTCTGTACTTCTATGACAGACTATATAGAGTGAATTGTCATTTCCACCAGTGTAAATTGGAAGTAACTGCAATGAACCCAGTACAGATATTCTGGATATACTTTCAGTGTAAAAAAAGCAGAATTTGGCCTCTTCTCTGGTACAGATTCTTAGTAGGAATGAGGAGTGAAACTTCTTCCAGGAATCAGATCCAGCAAAGATTTAAACTCTGGTGTAACCTGTCTGGTTGCCCTTTTTTCCTACTGAAGGCAGAAAGTTGAGTCCTGCGCACACAACTTGGCAATAGCAGAGCTTTTGTGGGTAAAACAACTTAAAAGTTTACAGTCATAGCTGACAATTTAAATTATATCCCATGTCATAATCAGATGTGCTTTTGTGTCAGAGGAAGTGTATCAGCAACACACATCTATCAACAGATCCCTATCTGCTGAAGACACACTTTTTCTTCTTTATTTTTCTTACAAAAGAATCTGATTTCAAGTTGCAGGTGGTTTTTGATTATAAAAATAAGAGACAGAATACAAACTGGAAAAGATTTGTTTGCCATCCTTTCTTCTCCACCTCTTGAAAAGGGTTTTTAAAATGTGAGTTAAATGTCATTTCAGGTTCAGCACTCTCTCTCTATTGTCTGTCCTTATAAAATTATATTTCCCTATGATAAAACTAGCATTTGTCTTGCCTCTTCTGCTTTTGTGAAAGGCCCAGAGATTTTGCAAACATTGGGACCTGTGAGTAACTTCACTTCCAGGAAAAAAATGCTCTGTGTTGGCTGGATCTGGTCTTCACTTGCCAAGACTGTATACCAAGGAAGGAGTGACACCAATCACACACAGGGCCCCAAGATTTCAGGGGCTCAGTCTCTACCCCTGGATCTGGATCTTTGAAAGATGTCAGTGTTCAAGGTCTACAGAGCTCTTCTGAAAATCTGACCACAAGTGCAAACAAAGTTCCTCTGAAAAAATGGCCTTAAAGTGCCTCCAAATGCACACTACCATACTGATTAGTATCCTAATCCAGACATTTGGCAAGGAAATGATCAAGAGGCTCTTCAGTCCATGCAGAAGCATGACTGCGGCTAGGGACGGAAAGGCAGATGCAGAAAACCCGTTTGTGACTGGTTTTCAGTTATTAATCCTTTTTAAAAAAATTTTAAACTTAAAATTTCAATCACATTTAAATATGTGTATGTTACTATAATTATTTCATTACTATCCCTGCACCCGTTATAATGTATGATCATTATTACTATCAATCAACCTAAGTGATTACTCTAACTGTACAGGTCTAATTAAACCAGCACAGCCTCCTATTGGTGCACTTGTTGTTATACTGGTGTCAAGGTGCTTTATCCTGGCTTGGTAATCCTTTGGCTGCAGTCCAGTACAGAGCAGAGCTGCCTCTACACCTGGTGGATTGTACTGGCACTGCACACACGTCCTCCTCGCACAGGGGTGTCTAAGGCCCCTAGGCTGGATGTGGTTCCCAGGAGTCCTGTCATCTAGCCCAGTGCCGCATGCAGTAGATGCTGGATCTGCCCTGTGCACCGCACATGACATGCAGGACTGGTCTGGGACATACACTACATGTGGTACTCATATCAGTCCAGCCTCGCATGCTGGATGCAGCACTTAGGGCCAGTTGGCAGACCCAGTCCAGCCCATGGACCATTCCCACACCATTCATCCAGCCTGTGGCTTGGCCCTGTACTATTCCTCTGGCTTGTGGGGCCTGATGAGTTTGACAGTCCTATTTTAGCAGCAAGTGACCCCAGCAGAAGACCTTGCCACCACCTGTTCCCTCTCTCTCTGTAAGTGTGAGTCCCATCCCTGCATACGGGACTGGGAGACTCTATGAGCCAGATTCTATGCCATAGGAGAGGGAAGCAGAGTCAATAGCAATGAATGCTCTTCTGACAGCACTACTCCCCTCTCCCTCTCCAAGTGCTGTTGGCTATGGACATGACAGCCTGAGGGGCGACATAGGCTGCGGATGACCCTTAGACTTGGACACAGTCCATTTGGGCTTGTCTGGAGGTAGCCAGACTGGCACTGAAGCAGACAAACAGAGCAGGGGGTGACTCCCATGTTGCCTGGAGTTACAACATACATCGAAACAGAGAGAAAACCACCCCCCTTTTTCCCATCAAACAGCTCCAAAGTCAGGACAACATAAGATGTTTAAAAGGATCCTAGAGGAGGAAAACGCAGGGGTTTGATTCCCTGTGCACAGTAAAAATCCAGTTTTGCTTTTGAAGTTGATTTTTAATGGTTGTGTTAAAGAGGAACCCTGGGGATTTCACCGCCAATAAATCCCAAGATGGGGATGGGTAAACACTTCTCTCCCCCTGCCTAGCCAGGAAACTCATTTCCACCAGCCAGTGGGATAGTAAGTTAGTTAATTGAGTGGGTCTCCTTCCTGCTGCAGCCCCAACAACACCACAGAATAGTCAGTATATCACATGGCAAGGCAAAGGGGTGTGGGGAGTGGAAGACAGGGAGCATGGCACCTCTGCCTGCTTCTAAAGAGAGTGAGTTCACTTTGGCTTTTCATTTTATCAGGAAACCAGGGCAACTGGCCAGCAGAAGACAGGGCAAGAAGGAACAGTGTTAAACTGCAACGTGGGAGATTCAGATTGGTTAAGAGGAAGGACATTCTCCCTCAGAGTGGTTTAGTCCTGGGACAAATCCTCTGTAGAGGCTGTGGAATTTCCATCCCTGGAAATGTTCAAAAAGGTGGGACAAACACTTGCCTAGGATGGTTTAGACAGTGGTTCAGAGTAGGATCATGGGAAACTAGGGCTGGAAGGAACCTCACTAAAGCATCTAGTCCAGCACCCCGCTCAAGGCAGGATCATCCCTGAGAAAACCATCCCAGCCAACCATGTGTCTAAACAGCTGTTGAAAATGTCCTGGAATGGGGATTCCACAACCTCTCTAGGTAGTCTGTTCTAATGCTTGACCAACCAGCCTCATAGTCAGAAAAGTCTTCCAAATCTCCAACATAAATATCCTTTTCTGCTGCAGATTGAGGCCATTGCTCCTAGTCCCCTCTCCTCCAACTACAGTGAAAAGCCCATCTCCATTCTTTTGATAACTGCCCTTCAGGTATTTGAAAAACTGTTACCAGTTCCCCGCTTAGGCTCCTAGTCAGTTTATGGTCCACTGTAATTCCCAGGTCCTTCACTGTAGTACTTACTGCAGTTTAGCCATCATTCCCCAGTCTTTGTGTATTTGTGCATGCATTATTCTGTCCCAAGTGCGGGACTTTATACTTATCTTTGTTGAATTTCATGTGGTCTGTCCATTCTGGATCCTAGCCCTGCCCTCCAGGATATAGGCAACTCCTCCCAACCTGGTGTCATCAGCAGATCTGCTAAATGTACACTCAGTCCCATTGTCCAAATAATTAATAAAGATGTCGACCAGTTCTGAACCCAAGATAGACCCCTAGGGATCCCCACTTAATACCTGCTACCAATTACCCATTGTTGGCTATTTGTTGAGTACAATGATCCAGTTAGTATCAGTTTTGTACTCTTCAGTAAGTGACCTCCTGAGGATCCTTCCTGCCAGCTCTGCTTTTCTATGATTCTGTGATTCCTCCCCTCAGTCCAGTTTAAATATTACTGTGAATAAAATTACGTTAACCATAACATTTTCAGACTCACTGAATATTGTCTTAGTATTACCAATGCTATGTACCAATGCCCAATGTATCTTGAGACATCTGACCAAAGAGATGTGTATTTCCAAAGGGATCTGAGGAAAATGAGTAGGTATTTCCATCATAATACGCACAAATGAACTTTGCTCAGGTAGTTCCCACCACTGGAAGGAGTCACTGATCCCTTCCGTATTTTGGACCTGACTTTCCAACTTATGCTGTCCGCATTAGGAGAAGAAGCTGCTTCCAAGCAAGTTTCTAAACTGGCACAGATGAGTGGAGTGGCCAGGAAGAAAACCCCTGGGTAATCCTAAGGAAGGGGTAAACCCTGGCAGAAGCAAAGGCGACTTGTGGGGTCTGCAAGCATGGGGCAAGCCAACAAGGAGGGTCCAGGGAGATCCCATGCTGTCCCTGTAGAGCTGGCATCTTCACCAAGCCTTTCTTGGATAAGGTGCCCCTTTATAGCTGGACTGAAGGAAAATGATGCTGGAGCATGGCCTTGCCTTACAGCACTGCTAACTCTGCCCTTGCCTTACTGCCCAGGGGCTCCCCTTGCAATAGCAGTTAAGTAGCCACCAGAGCTGAAAGGAGTCTGGGGGGCCTCTGCAGCCAAGTGGGTTCGGACTGAACCTTTGAGGGGGGAGGAGAGCACTACCCCCCCCTTTCCTGCTGGCAGGAAGTTGGGGGGGAAGGGGAGGGGTCCTGTTAGCAGGTGTTAAAGTTGCTGAGCACCATGAGTTTGAGTGCTGCCCCCCACAGTTGTGAATAGAGCTCACCACCACCCCCTACCTGCTGGGGTGCTGCACCCGGGCTGCTGCTGTCCTGCACCTGCAGTTTTGTGGGTGAGGCCTAGCCCCTAACAGCCCTGCCTCCCCCTTGCCAGCCCAGTGACCCTGCCAAAACCTGCCACTGAGCCCCTCCAGGCTGGGGGCACCTTAACCCTTGCCAGCCTGGAGCCCTCGCAGCCCAGGTCCCCCTTGGATCCCCTCTAGGCTGGGGGCACCTTAACCCTTGCCAGCCTGGAGCCCTTGCAGCCCAGGTCCCCCTTGGATCCCCTGCCACAACCTTGACCGAGCTCCTGCTTCCACCCCTGGATTTAACCCCTTGATTGCCTGACACAACCCTTGCCGGGTGAGACCACCTGCAGCCGGGTTAACCCTTTGATTGCCTGACACTGCCAGCCAGGCTCCCCCCCTCCCTCACCACCCCATCCTTTCCTTTTTTCCTTTCCCTTTTTTTTTTAAGCAGATGCAAAGATCTACACCCCCATCCCTACCCATCCTGGGTGTATAATCCTGCCTTGCCAAGGGTCAGGAGAGCCCAAACTGGGAAGCACTGGGTTGCCAGCTGCTCCCTTGGGCATTAAAGTGAAAAGGCGTGCAGATCTGCGTCTGCTCAGGAGGGCCTGGTGACAGGGGCTTGACAAAGGCAAAAGCGTGTCCCTCCCCTCCCTCCTCCCCCAGTGACAGTGAGGGGCCAGGCCGATCGAGGTGGAGGAAGGGCTCCCAGCACTGCACCACGTGAGGGTGGGGGAGGCAGGGGCTCTGAGCCTTAAACATTATGTCTGCCAGCTGGGCCAGGTGCACCTGGAGGTGCGGGCCATGGCTGGAGCAGGGGGGCTGCTGTTTCCTCTGCACTTTGGGGATGGGGGGGTGATCACTGGGGTCCCAGCGGATCGGATCAGACCGGGAGCTCGGGGGCAGGGGGCTCGCAGGCCCATCTGTTTCCAGGTCCCCCGGGCCTGATGCCCCGCGCCCACTCCCCGGGTGCGGCCCGGGAG
>NW_017728943.1:2266765-2270866 GCF_001723895.1 Crocodylus porosus | reverse complement strand
GACGCTTTCAACGGCTGCAAATTGCTTGTAATTACCCCCATTGAAGCATGCGGGGGGGTGGGGGGGAGCCTTTCTTCAGCAGCCCGGGTCCCAAATTGCTATAATTGCTGCTCCGTCTCTGAGGGGCATTCGCGGGGCTTAAAATAGCAGCGAGGTTTGCTTGTGCAGCTGCGCGGGGGGGCGGCCCCGGGGCCCCCAGACCGGCAGAAGCAAAGAGTCTTGCTCCCCGGGCTGGGGCCGGGCCCTGCCCGCTCCCGGGCTCCTTTGGTCGCCGTGGATCTCGCTGCCCCCAGGCCCCGGGGAGCTCGCGTGGCCCCGGGCCCGGCCCGCTCCTCGCGCAAATAAAGAGCGGCGCAGGGGTGGATCCTCCCCCGCTGCTCCCCTGTCACTCAACAGGTGCTGCCTCCAGCCTGTCCCCCGGCCGGGATATTTTTTTTTTAGTTTTAGTTTTTGCTCGTCCCTCCCGCCGCCCCGCGCCATCTCTGCCGGCCGCCCGGCCCGGAGCCCCCTGGGCAGTTTCCCGGCGGAGGCCCCCTGCCCTGCCAGTGCCCCGCTCCTAGGAACTGGTGTCCATGCGCGCCCCAGCCCGCATCAGTCTGCCGAGGGGGTCCCTGCCGACCCCAGCACGGGCAGTCCGGCCCGCATCGCTCCTCGCCGAAGCGCCGCGGCCGGGTCCAAGGGCAGCCGCCGGGAGGCTCCGGCGCCAGGCGCGGCCCGCGGGGCCGCCCGGCTCGCTCCGAGGAGAGCCGGGCCCGGCCGCCTGGCAGGCGGCTCTGCTGCACCGCACGCAGCCGTCCGGCGGGAAAGCAACGAGCCGGGGGGCCTGCCCCTGCCCGGGGGCGCGGCGTGAAACTGCCCGGGGTGAAACTGCCCAGGGCGAGAGCGCGGACTGCGCAGGACGGGCAGGGAGGGGGACTTAAACCGAAGCAGCGGCGGACAAACGGGCAGGCCCAGCTGGCGGCCCCGGCCCGGGCGCTGCGTGGGCTGCCGATGTGCGGGCCCCGGGGGAGCCGGAGCCGGGCGCGATGACACGCGGGGAACGGAAAGGGTGCGGAGCGGAGCCCGGGCTATTCGGGGAGGCTGATCGGGGCGGGGTGGGTGGGGAGGGGGTAACAACCAGGGCGAGGTTTAATGGGAGCTAATTACACAGCAGAGCCGCTGCGGAGAGGCCCCTGCATTGTGAAGGGAGCGGGACCCCGGATCAGGGACAGCTGGCGGCCCCCGCCCCTCCCCCGGGGGTGCCCCGGCTGGGCTGCGGGGAAGGGCGGGCCGGGAGCGCGTGGGCCCCCGCGGTGCGGCCAGGGGCCGGGCAGGCGGATCTCACCTGCCCGGGCCCTGTGCCCCCTCACCTCACTCCCCGCAAGACCCTCTCCCGGGGCCAAGCCTTGCCAGGACGGTGGAGGGGGTGGGGTGGATCCGGAGCCACTCCGGATTGCCGCCCACGTACCCCGAGGAGAGCCAGACTCCCACTTTCCCACTTGCTGCCGTCCCTGAAATCCTCCGGCGCACCTGCACCCCTCACGGCGCGGACTGGGCTGCTCCGGGCTGCGCGGACACACGCCCCTCCACCGTGTTATTTCGCTTTGCAGGGGGGACCCCCCGCTTCACTGGGGGCGGGAGCGGGGAGTCTTCCCGGGCTTTACCTGCCACCGTCACCCCCAGCTGGCGATCTCCCTAATCAGCCCATTAGAGCCGCTTCTAATTGCACGAAATGCAAATGCAATTTGCTCCCATTGTTTTCCCTGGGAACGACCCCCCGGCAGGGGCCGGAGCCCGCTGCAGGTTGCCCCGCGCACCAGAGCTGCGGGGAGGGGCGCGGAGGGAGGGGGCCGATCGCGGGCGCGGAGCGGCGTGGCGCGGCCCGGCCCGCACGTGCGGAGCCATCGTGGGATCGCGCCCGGCTCGGCGCAAGAAGCAAGACGCTGCAGCCGCTGATTGGAAACCACTCGTTGTTTGCTTTTTAATGATGATACTAAAAAAAACCCCAACCCCAAACCGCAGCCCTTAGCTCCACGCGCGGCGCCGGGCCGGGCTCCGTGCAATGCTCCTTTTGGTTAAACAAAAATTGAGACACTTATTTTGCAGCCCCGCGTAGAGGACCCCCGCCGCCTGGCACCTCCTAGGGGGTGCGATCTTCCTTCACGAGAACACAAGCGGCATCGGAGCGGGTCTGGTATAAAAGACGCGTAAAAAAGAAGAGGGAAGGGAGGCTGTGCACTGTACGGCTGTACCCCCGGCCGGGCGGAGCGGCGCTCTTCATAAATAAGGCTGGCAGGGGCAGGGGCAGGGGCAGCCGCGGCCTGGCGAGGGGAGCCCGGGGGGTCCGTGCCTGGGGCGGGGGGGTCAGGCTGATCGCCAGTTCTCCCCGAAAGAAATGCCCGGGGCTTGGAGGCGGGAAGGAGCCGCCCTCTGCCTTTCCGTGGGGGAGGGAAACATGCCTTCAAAACGACCGGGGGGGATACATTCCTCGTGCTCTTTCAGATCACTCCCTGTAAACATAATCCCGGTATCAAAGCACTTCACACGCATAAACACACACGCACGCACACACATTCGCGCACACCCCAAAACAGGCGCGCACACCCGTGCACACGCACACATGCAGACACACAGACGCACGCCCCACTACAGCCACACACGCACGCACACGCCAGTAGGCCCAAAGACACGTGCACACGCAGATACACAGACATACGCACACCCCAGTATAGCCATACACACACCCACCCATACAGACGCACACACACGCATGTACAGATCCACAATCACACACATATACGCACACCCCAGTACAGGCACACGCACGCGGATGTACAGACACACATACACACACACACACACACACACACACACACACCAGGGCAGACACATATACACGTGCACAGACACGCGCGTGCGCACACACACAAACACACGCATATGCACACGCGCGCGCACACGCACAGGCACAGCCGCGATGGGTGCGGGGGAAGCGGGACCCACCTGCACGGAGCGGGGCTGGAGCCACGGGACAGAGCCGCGCCCGTGGGGGCCCTCAGCTACAGGGCGGCGCGGGGCTCGCGGAGGAGCTCCCTGCACGGGGTGGGGGGGGGGTGTAATATCGCAGAGAGCTCCTAGAAAAAACAAAAAGCAAAGCCTCGGAGCAGCGACTCCGGCTGGGCGGCCTCCAGGCACCCCGGGCACCCTCGGAGCTGCCAGGTCAGGGCTGTCACTCGGTTGGTGACAGCAAGGGACCCGGGAGAGCGACGCTCCCCGCACCAGGAGCTCCGCAAGGGCCGCAGCGCCCAGCGGCTTTGACTCGGGGGCTGCTGCTGGAGACCCTCGGGCTGCTCGTGTCCGCCCCGCCCCGCGGGCTGGCACCGCCGCACCCTTTGCCCAGCTGCGAACCACTGTCTGCCTCGTGTCTGTCCACCTGCCTGCCTGTCTTCGCATGGGTGTGTGTCTGTGCCTTTAGTGCCTCCGTGTGTGTGAACATCTGCGTGTGTGTGTGTGTCTCCGCATCTGTGTGTCTGTGCTCTTTGTATCTTGTGTGTGTGGCGGGGGTGTCCTTACACCCCTCTGGCAGGTGTAAGCGGTCCTGGCTCCCTGGGCCGTCCACCAGCTGGGGATCCAGCCCCCTGGTCCTTCCATGCCCGGCGGGGATGGGAGGCGAAGCCGCGGCTCCCTCCGGCGCGGGGGTGCCCCCTTCCTTCTCGGTCCCGGCGCCTAGGGAGGTCCTGGGGGCCCGGCCAGGGGAGCGCCCCTCCTCTCCCTGCCCGCTGCCGTCAGGGCCGGCGGCTCCGCGGCTCGGGTCCGTGCGGCGCGGCCGGGGCTGTCACATCATGGGCGGCCTGGGCAGCGCGTCCTGCGGGTGCGGCTGGTACCACGGGCCGAAGCTGTTGATGTAGCCGCCGGGCGGGAGCGGGGGGCCGCCTTTGCCCGCCATGGAGACGTCCCAGAGCGGGGGCAGGCCGGGGGAGCAGGGGGACAACGAGGAGCCGTGCATGTGCTCGCCCTCCTGCACGCTGGAGCCCTGCTTCATGATCTTCTTGTACTTGGAGCGCTTGTTCTGGAACCAGATCTTCACCTGGGGGGGGCACAGCACAGCGGGGTCAGGGGGAG
>NW_017728943.1:2265603-2266665 GCF_001723895.1 Crocodylus porosus | reverse complement strand
TCGCTCCGGCTGCCACCCCCGGCCCGGGACTGCCCCTAGCCCGGGCTCCGCGGCCTCGACCCCAGCCTGAACGCGTGGCGAAGTCCCCGGCCCGGATCAAAACGCCTGGGGCGGAGGAAAGCTGAGGCTGGATGCCGGGGAGGATGGGAGTCACTCCCAGCCAGCGAAGAGCCCCCCGCCCCACATCCCCACCCGCATCCTCTGGGGGTGGGTCTACACTTTCAGCCCCGTTCAGCTGTAAAATGTGAGCGATCGGCTGTAAAAATTGCGGGGAATCCGAATTCACTCCGGAGCTGACCCGGTGTAGCGGCCAGCTGTGGGGCAAGACAAGCAGGAAAGGCACGCGGACCCTTTGGCTTGGGTTGCGAGCCAGGTGGCTGCGGAGTGAATCTGAATTGGCGCTGGGGGGTGAAGCAGGGGAAGCAGGTGGAGCCGCACGGGAGGGACCGAGTGAGGCCGCACTCCGGTGTGAATCCGAATTCGCTCCGTTTACACCGAGAGCAGGGCTGGGGAACGCCCAGGCCGCCCCGGGATTCCCTGCAGGGGAGCCGGGCCAAGGGCAAGCCCCGCTCTGCGCAAAGGCGGAGTGAACCCGGACTCGTGGGGGGCAGGCCGGGCCCCCGCGCCTTGCTGCCCCTGGATCCCGGGCCCGGGCCTACCTGGGTCTGCGTGAGGCCCAGCTGCGCGGCCAGCTCGGCTCGCTCGGGCAGGGCCAGGTACTGCGTCTGCTGGAAGCGCTGGTTGAGCGCCTGGAGCTGCAGGCTGGAGTAGATGGTGCGGGGCTTGCGGATCTTCTTGCCTTTGCCGTTGAGGCGGATCTCGCCGTTCTCGATCACCGCCGCCTTCTCGTGCTCTGCGGGGACAGGACCGGGTGAGGGGCGCGGGGCCGCAGCTCCCCCTCCCCGCACGGGCAGCCCCGCCATGCCCCCGCCCGGAGCCCGGCTGCAGCTTAGCCTTGCCCACGGCTCGGCCGGGCCCCACGGCGCGGAGCCCTCTCCCTCGTGGGAGCGCCCCACACACGTCCCCGTCTCCTCTCCGACCCCCCGGAGGAGCCGAGACCGC
>NW_017728943.1:2264500-2265437 GCF_001723895.1 Crocodylus porosus | reverse complement strand
TGCCTGAGCCCGCGGGCCCGGGGGACCCTGCACCCAAGGAAGCGGCCACAAACAGCCCGATCCCTTCGTAGCTCTGCGTGTTTCTAGGTAGCCGCGCGCGTGGGGATCTTTCTCTCTCTCTCGATCTTTAACTCCAGCCTTTGTTCCCCCACTGCGAGGGAGGAAATACTGAGGGGCTTTCGAGGGAGGAAATACTGAGGGGTTTTTTCTAGTTACTTCTGTGCTTTTGGGAAGGCGACAAGGTAATAATTCATCCCCAGCCGCGTGGGGGGCTGATCTGTTCCTAATCTCCGAGCTGCCCGGGACGCGCGATCTGTGCGACGTGGGAGGCGAGGAGGGTTTTCTAGGAGTGATCCGCGGGGTGAAGCGACTTCGACTTGGACAGAGAAATGAGCAGAAGCAGCGAAGGGCTGCGATGACATTGGCAAATACAATACAATACAATACGATACAATACAATAAAACGATAGCTAGCTAGCTAGATACACACGAACACAAACATACACACATATACGCAGCGACACACACATACACATATGCACATACATACACGTATATACACAAATATGCAAACATACACACACAAATATATATGCACACATAAATACACGCATATATGCACTTGTACAAACATACATATACACACATATACATATATATACATGTACACACACGCATACATATATACATACACATATACACATAAATATATACATACGCACGCCTACCTATATACACACATATATGGTACGTACACACATATACACATACATATGTATATATATACACACACATGTACACACACATATATATACATGGATATACACATGCATAAATATATAGGCATATACACACATATACACACACATATATACACATACTCACGCACGTTATATTCACACACACACACACATATAAATAATATATATGTATATAT
>NW_017728943.1:2261656-2264400 GCF_001723895.1 Crocodylus porosus | reverse complement strand
ACACACACACACACATATAAATAATATATATGTATATATACATATATAAATACACACACACACGGGCGTATGCGTGGCGTTAATAACACCAAGGTCTCATGTTCGGTCCCCGGTGGACTAGATGGTCGCCTGAGGTCCCTTCCAGCCTTACTTTTCTATGATACTATGATATACACACACACATAGATATACATGCACACATATATTTATATGTTATTATCTCAGTATTAATTATATTAATGTACGCATCGGATTAATTGGACCAATATAATTATCTAGAGCACGCTCTATGTCAAAAAGCCCCGGAGAGGCAGCAGGGGCTGCGGGCAGCCCCGCTCGCAGGGAGCAGTTGTCTCTGCTTCCGCGCAATTCAGGAGTCTCAAGTGGTGCCGTTGTCCCCCGGCCCGCAGGCCCGACCGGGAGCCGCGGGACACGGCAGCGGGCTGCGGAGCCCTGCAAAGAATTAGCACGGCCGCTCTAATTGGATTTGAACATTTGCAGGCGGCGGAGCCGGGCCGAGCAAAGCAGGCGCTGCGGATGAACGGGAGCCCCGGGAGGGAGGACTCGTTCCCGCCGGGGTGTGCGCGCTGCACCCCGGGGCGCTCCGCAGGCGCGGGCCGGGTGCCGCGGGAGCCCGAGCCTGACAGCCGCGTGCCGCACCCCCGGAGCCCGCACCAGCTGGAGGCGGCGGGGCCGGAGCAGGGTCCCCCAGGGCGCGCGGGCTCTCTGCTGCGACGCGGGCCGGGCTTTCGTTGCAAGCAGCTAGCGCCGTGTTTTATTTTTCCGGGGGCCAAAATTGCAGTGATTTTAATGAGGATTTTTTTGTTGTATAACAAGGAGGGAGAGGGGGAAAGGGGAGGACGGCGAGAGCGATCGAGCGTTTTTCCCTCTATGAAAAAAGGACTGGTTCCGAGCTAGGTTTCGTTGCGGGCTGCTTTCTCGTGCAAGCGCTACCTGGGGAGGAAGGAGGAGGAGGAGGACAGCGGGAGCAAGCCGGCAGGCCCGGCGCCCCGGCAGCTGCCTGTTAGTGGTGGCAACTCTATTAAGTCCTCGGCGGAGCGTGTTCCCCGTAATTAAGATGTTGGCATTTGCAGCGCTGCAGTGTGTAATTAGCCGGTGAATCCACATCCCCGCCCTGGCACGGAAACCCCAGCGGGTCCGGACACCCGAGCCCGGGCATCGCAGGGGCCTGGACAGGTCATGCCCACTGGCCCACCTGCAGTCTCCCCCCACGGGCACCCCGGCGGGTGGCAGGGCACCCTCCGAGGCCGCCGGGGGGCTGGCAACGACGGGGAGGCACGGGCGCTTTGCAAGCCGCGACGTGCCAAGGAGCAGCGGGGCCCGAGCGCCTTGGATGGCAGAGCTAGGCCTGGTCCGGGTACGTGCCCCGTGCCAGCCTGACCCTGCGGGACTTTACAGCTGGATCGCCCTCCCCTCCACCGCAAGTCAACCTCAGGAGGGGTCTCACCCCTTTGGGGTGCAGCCCTCGCCCGTTTCCAACCAGCGGCCCCCTCGGTCTAGTGCCAACAAGGGGATGACCCCCCGCAGCAGCGGGGGTGGGGGAACACCTCCTTCCAGGACATCCCCCCCCTGCTCCGCACCTGGATATTTGTACCTATTGATACAGAGGCCGTGGGCTCGGCTGCAGATCGCGAATCAAATCATAGGAACAAACCCGCGATGTTTCGCGTTAAAGTTGCATGTGTTTCCAATCTGGCTAGGAGACTTTTTCGGCTCTTTTAGCTTGTGCGTCTTTTAATTTATTTTTTTCCCCCTTCTTTCAGAAAAAAAGTCAGCGCGGCCCAAAGTAAACAATACCCCCCAAAAATAAAATAAAACAGGATCCTGCGACTCCAGAGTCTCAGGACACACGCCGAGACCTTTGCTAGGCGGGCCACTGGCGGCACGGCAGAGATGCGCTGGAAAAGGCAATTTGAAGGGGGGGGGATGTTTGTCGTTCTCCAGAGTTGGCCTTTTTTGCATTGCAAATGCACCCAGCGAGGAGTGAGCGATTAACAATCATGTCTGTAGGGATGGAAAGCCAAAATAAGGCCGTTTCCTATTAAAGGAATTCCAAGGCGCCGGGTTATTATTATTGTTATTAGTGTTGTTATTGGGGGCGGGGGGAACATCTGGCTTGTGTCAGAATTCGTATTTTGTATTTAAGCGCTGCCTTTCCGGGGGGTTGGAAATAACGGACTTTTTTTTCGCTTTGAAAGGCCTTGGCCAGGGGAAGCCCCGGTGGATGCACGCCGCCCTCCCCCCTTGAATGGTCCGCAGGGGCTCGTGCGACAACCAGGCGGCTCCCAGCCCCGATCCCCCGGCAGCGGCGCGGACCAGGCTTACCTGCGTCTGCCAGCCGGCCGCCGTGGCCCAGGGGGCTGGCGTGCTGCTGCCCGCCGGGGTGCTGGTAGGGCAGGTAGGGGCTGCCGTGGTGCGGGTGGTGGTGGGCGCTGCCCGGCGCGCCGGGGTAGGGGTACGCCACGGCTCGTCCGTAGGAGGCGAAGGGCCCCGGCTCGTGCTGGGGGTGCCCGGCTTGGAGGGGGTAGTGGCCGGGGGCCAGGCCGGGGGAGTGCTGCGGCTGCTGGTGCTGGTGGTGGGGAGACGGCGGGTGCCCAAACTCCAGGAAGGCGGACTTGGAGGGCCCCGGCCCCAGCAGGCTCTCAGCCATGGAGCTCATAGTCATCATGGAGCGCGGGGGCATGCGGCGCGGGGCGCGGGGCGAGCGGGCTCAGCGGCGGCCG
>NW_017728943.1:2212661-2261556 GCF_001723895.1 Crocodylus porosus | reverse complement strand
ATTGGCCCGCCCGCCCCGTGACGTCGCCGGCCCCAGGGGCAACCCCCGTGCGGGTCGGCGGCGCCTCGTGCGGAGCAGCGGCCCCGGAGAAGAGGGGCCGGCGGGGACTCGATGCCCCCTGCAGGGGGCACGGAGAGGATGCGGGAGGCTCTTGGCAGCGGGGGCAGATGGCAGGACAGGGAGCCGCCGTGTCAAGGTGCCAGCGCAGCCCCTCGAGCCGTGGGGTCGAGGGCAGCTTAGGTTAGAGGCCAGGAAAACCTGCCTCACCGGGAGGGAGGCGAAGCACTGGAAGGGGCACCTCCCCCTTGGAGGTTTTTAAGACGCGGGTAGACAAAGCCTTGGCTGGGAGGATCTAGCTGGGGCTGGTCCTGCTGGGAGCAGGGGGATGGACTAGATGCCTCCTGAGGTCCCTTCCAGCCCTGTGAAGCTACCACCCTGCACAAGCCCCAGCGCACCCAGTGCCCCTCTCCCCGCGGGCCGCCGGCCCGTGCCGGGAAAGCTGAAGCGGGGGCTCCCTTCTCTAGGACCTGCTAGGAGAGAAACTAACATTCACGGGGGAATCCCCCACCCCGCGTCTAAAACTGAATCTGAAAACCTCGGTGGGCGGGGATCAACCAGCTCTAACCAAGAAGGAGCCCTGCAAAGGGAGCTGGCGTGACGTCACGCAACGTCACACCTCCAAAGCCCCTGCCGCAAGTGACTGATATTGGGTAAGACCGGTTACAAGTGCAAAGGTCACCCCATTCACTGGTGAATCCCGAGTGCATTTAGAGCGGACACACGCGCGGAGTTAGCACAGCATAGGGTGAGCCGGGTAGGAAAAGAGCCGAGCAGCTAGTGGTCGTCAGTGCCTGGTTTCTATCCCGCTTCCATCTGAACGTGTGGCCGGGCCCCACAAAGGGTGGCGGGGACAGGACTGGGTTATTGCTGAGGCCGTCAGCTGGGACGGAGGTTTCCCGAGCTCCCAAAGGGATTTAGAGACGCGCTGGGGTGACACTGGAGGCCCCTTCACACAGCCCGGGGGGCGGTGTTGTGACGTCTTAGCAAGAACTGGGCATCGGTCGTTTTGCGTCATCATCGCGCCCGGGACCCTGAGGGCGCGCTGCCAGGCGGGCACCACCACCGGGCACGTGCCTGCCCGGGGAAGAGACGGCGGAGGGGAGCTGCTGCCGGGGTCCCGCAGCGCTGCCGCCCTTGGCTGCGGCCCCGGGCGCTGCCCCGACGCCTCCAGCCCCGTCCCTCCGCATCCCGGGAGATATCCCTTCCCCGGGCAAACCAGCCTCGCTTATCACGGGGCAGCGGGGCATCAGGGACGCCCCCCCAACGCAGACCTGCAGACGGGCACCCCTCTGGAAAGGATGGCACGGACTGGAGGCACGATCACGTCCTCTAATACAGTTGCTCTCAACCTTTTTCGGACCAGGACCCATTTGTGGCCATCAATGACCAGTCCCGACCCAGCGCCCCTCACTCCCGACCTGCTGCCCCCTGCGCCCAACCCCACAAGGTGTGGGCTGTGTGGGGCAGGGGGGAGGTGTGGAGGGCATAGAGAGCCCCAAGCAGCCTCTTGCAGACTGGAACTCTGCCAGCCTGCAAGGGAAAAGCCACAGTTTCCCATGATTTTCTCCTTTAAAGGAGAATCATTTTTTAAAGTTTGTTAGTGACCCTTTAACATATTCTTATGACACACTTCTGGCTCACACACCGTGGATTGAGAAATGCTGCTCTAGAGGGAGCTCAGCAACGTGCCTGGGGCTGAGGTTGTCCAAGATCCCCAAAGGGATTTAGACACAGGCTGGTAAATGGCATGGGAAGGGGGGGGGGGATTACTTACCCCCTGTGGGGAGGGCAAGGACAGAGACATTACATGGCGGTGGCTCTTAAGTACAGCACAGGAGCCCTCCTCCTTTCTAGATACACCTCTTTCCTTGGGAGTGGAGGGAGAGTGACCCACCACGTCCTCTGGAGGGGGCTGGCATCCAGGCCAGAGGAACCAGGCCCTTGGACAGCCGGGACAAGCAGGTTCTTTGCTGTCCATCACCTGCCTACTCTGAGCCACATCTATCCACATCTGGAGTACTATGTCCAATTTTGCATCCCCCTACTACAGAAGGATGTGGACAAACCCAGAAACTCTTTAATCTCTCTGAATTGAATCGGAACCTTAAGTCTTATTTTTGGTCCTTGTGCTACTGTGATGCTGTGGAGGTTTAAGTTGCAGGGACCACAGCAGAATACTGAAATCCAAACTTTTTGTACTGTAAAAACAGTGTTTTAATTTATTTGATTGGGATTGTGTAAAGCTTAAACAAAACCTAAAGTTTGAGGTCCAAGCTACTTGGCACTGTCTCTTGTCAAGTCTGTCAGATTTATGGGAGAAGCAAAGGGTTTTCTTTCGGTGCCATCTTTGGGATCAACTTGGTCTTTCCTGCCCAAGTGCACGAGGGGCTGGACCTGATGATCTGTAAGGTCCCTTCCAGCCCCTAATAACTATGAAACTATGAAATTGGAGAAAATGGTTAGGGGACTGGGGCACATGACTTTTGAGGAGAAGCTAAGGGAACTGGGCTTATTTAGTTTGGAGAAGAGAAGGCTGAAAGGATTTAATAGCAGCCTTCAACTGCCTGAAGAGGGGTTCCAAAGAGGATGGAGCTAGACTGTTCTCAGAGGTGGCAGACGACAGAAAAAGGAACAACAGTCTCAAGTTGCAGCAAGGGAAATTTAGTTTAGATATTAGGGAAAAAAATGTCTTGAGGAGGGTGGTAAAGCCCTGGGCCAGGTTACCCAGAGAGGTTGTGGAGTCTCCATCCCTGGAGGTTTTGAAGACCTGGCTAAACAAAGCCTTGGCTGGGGTGATCTAATTGGGGCTGGTCCTGCTTTGAGCAGGCATTGGACTAGATGACCTCCTGAGGTCCCTTCCAACCCTCATTTTCTATGATTCAATGATTCTGGGGTTCTATCCCAGGAGAATAAAGTCCATCTGCTTTGCCCCCATGGAAGGTAGCCCTGGCAAGAAGCTCCTAGCAGCTGGATCAGCACTTGGCTTAGGGGATCCCTCCTGCATGCCTCCCTCTGCATCCCTTGCTGGGTCAGCTACAGTTTGAACAGCTGAGCATCCACCAGTCAGCAGAGCAGGGGTGCTGGGTATTCAGCTTAGCTCAGAGTCTTAGGAGTCCTCTCCTTAGTGCCTGGACCAAGGATTTCAATGGAAATGGGGAAGGGACCAGAGCTGGGAACCCATGCTAAAGGCAAATGGAGGGAAGGGACACTTCTTCCCTAGATCATTGTTTTCTGTGTAGGGTACATGGGTGATGGCCCTTTTAACCCCCCTCCCCGCAACACCATGAGCTCAGTTCACAGAAAGCAGCAGACACGTCAAAGGCAAGTGGTATATCTAGAAAGGAGGAGGGTCTACTGTGGTGTATCTATGAGACATCTCCTTGATCAGATAGACTCATGTAATGTCTCTCATCTTCTCTTTTAGAGGGGTCATCTTCATCCCAGGAGGGGCTGAAAGCCTGTGGGTACTTGGCCTTTAAGGAGGGGAGCCTTGATTTTTAACTGAGTGAAAATGTAATCTACCTGAAGCTTTTTCTTTTACAGAAAATGCGCTCTCAGTAGCAGCCAGATAGACAATGAAAGATGCATTTATCTGACATTCTGTATTTCCATGCAGAGACAACATGATCCAAAAAATCACTTTACACAGGAAAAAAGTCTGTTGTAAATGATCCATCAATACTCAGCAGAGCTTAGTGAGAACATTCAGGCTGTAGCCCTAATCCTAACCAGCTCTGTGCTAAGCTTCCTGCACTGTGAATAGCACTATGGACTTTCAGTAGCACAAACCACAACCACCTGCTGAAATCCATTCCTATTCAAAGCACTTTATGCATGTGCTGATGTCCTATTGGCCTCAATGACTTAAACACAGCCTAAAATGTAAGCCCCTCCATGAGTGAGGCTGGACAACTGAGCCGGGGGTAGGTTGCACAGTCAGGTAGGTGGGCAAAACTTTGCAAGATCTGGGTTTACGAATGTGCACTATTGCTCCAAAATGACATGTCAAACAACTAAACAGTCCTGGAAGAAACACAAAAATGCTAAACCCTCTTGCTCCATGAATGAGTGGAATCAATGAAAACTCTGAGAATGATTTGCAGAGGGAAGAGAAAAGGACAGATATTATGTCAAACACATGTGCTAAGTCCTCTGAAAGGATTTCAGCAACCCACCAAACATTTCTCAGAAAGGATGAAAAGGGAAGATCAGGGAAAATACCCTTTTTAACCCCCACTGCCAGGTCTCATTTTTAAACATTCTTTTTGTAATTAGTTTATGTAAATCCAAAGTAATAGAAGTTGCTCCCAGAAAACCAAAGGCAGGGGCTTTTCCACCTGTATTTTTAACAGAGCCGCTCTAACAAAAAGTATATGTGTTGGGGGGGGGGGGGGGGCAATAAAAAAAAAGCTCATCATTTTCATTTTCAAAAGACAGATGGGACCCAAAGCCCAGAATGGGACCCAAAGCCCTGGGCTGGATTACCACATTTTCTTATACAACATACTACCCTGCTCCCCGCCCCAGCTGCCGGAAATGGGAATGTGCATAATATGTGAGGGAATAGGGTAAAAGCAGTTCCTGCCACTTCGTGTGTAAAAGCGAAAGTAAAGTAAGGTCTGCATCTGCTCCACAGGGAGCAGAACAATGAGCAGGCTCCACTCCCTAGCTTCTCCTGCTCAGTTACTTGTTACAAGGAAAGATTTTCCATCCCTTCATTCTGCCTTTCAAAAACAAGGTATATATTGTATTTTGGGACACAGCATATGCAAGAAAATACTGTGTTTGCTCTACAACAGGCTTTACTTTTTCTCTGTGCCTTGGTTTCCCATCTATAAAATTAGAGTAATAGTGTTACTCTGCAACATTATGCAGGTACTCCTAACTCTTATCTGTGTTACTATAGTACCCAAAAGGCCCTTCTTATGGGTCCTGGGATAACTACAGTAAAGACTGGGAGATGCTTAGATATTACGATAGTAAGGCTGCATATGAACCTTAGACATACCTTAGGTTTACAGCAAACTGCTACATGACTATAAGCAAAAGTCAAAGTTACACTGACTTCAGTGGAACAGGATCAGAGCTCATATTTATTTTGGAACCAGTCCCTTTTCAAGAGGAAATGGAATATAAGGGCTTCTAGGTCATCAAGGCATCATCTCAGACAACCATATAAAACAATCACTGTGTATAATACAGATCAGGTGTCTTTTAATTTTTCATGTTTTATATACGAAAATAAAAAGGTAGCTATTAGGCAACTCCTTTACTCCTCTGTCATTACTATAAAACTCCAATAGAGCTCAAATTGTTACTTTTCTAAAGAGCTATCATTTTCCAAAAGGGAGTTGGCAGTTTTTACACAGAAAAAGCTGTTCGTTCTGGACAATGAATATCATAACCTGCAGGTAACTTAAAAAAACCCCCACACAGATCCATACAACCTGATGAACACTTTTTAAAGAGCTGACAGGCTCAAACAACTGGGATTTGGCTCTGAGATCCAAGCAATTTCAGCTACTGACAGATAAACCTGCCAAAATATACACAGTAACATTATTATAGCAAATGCTCTTGCAACACAAATAGATACCGTTTTGCAACTGCACTTTCAAACTGGAGATGACAGTGTACAAGGGCAGTGGATTTATTTTTGCTTCTCTTCCTACACCTGTTATGCTCAGTTACACCAGCTGAACATCTGGTTTGCTGTTTCAGAATGGAGCTAGCCTCAGTGTCAAGGGAGACACCAGCTGGATTGGGGCTCATAGACTTCAGTGCACATTGTAGATTTGACTAGGAGCTAAATATGTTCCAAATTGCCCGGGTGATCCTGTGCTGGCAAAAGATGTGCAGACACCTCTGGGAATCATGCAATGAACATTTTATCATGATCCTGCTTGGGTCTGAGTTGGACAACAATCTCTTGCTTTCATCCCTATTCATTTTGCCTCAGGGACACAATGTTTCCCCAGACAGGACCTGTTATTTGTATCTCAAGTTTAATTTCACACACATCCTGAAATCCTTGAAACCAGAGACATGGACAACTCAGCAAAGTTCCCAGTTACGCTTCCCTTCTCATCTATTTTCCATCCTGCAGCCATCACTACAGATCAGCCAGGAGACTCAGCCCTCAGATCACTCTATGAGGTCAGAGTCATCTAGGTTGTGGGCCTTTCTCTCCATGGTCTTGTCCTATGCACTGTCATTTACACTGTCTGGGAAGAATGTGAGTGTGTAGAGAGCCTAGGTTTGATGGCCTTTTTGTAGCATTCACACAGTATGGATGTCAGTGCAAGGTACAAGGTAGTGGGAAAGCAGTTCCTCTGTGCATCAGCACATCTGCCCCCCCTCACAAAGGTGTGATGCTAGCAGTTCCACATCCAGTGGTGTCAGGCTCTCTACATTGGAATAGCAGGGGAGAGAAGGCATTCACTTCACCCCTTTTTGCCCACCCCTTCTCATATGACAATGCTACCAATGACCATCTGTCCCTAGGACATTAAGGAGGGAGCTGCAGAGATGGGAGCAAAGCCATGGAGGAAGAAATCCTTCTCTATGAAAGGACTCTCAGGCAGAGGCTGTCCTCAGAATAAGTATCTTGGCTGTCCATTCCCAGGGGTAGAACAAGGGAAGGTGAGTCATGTCAGTTGCTGGAAAAAACTAAAGGCCAAACCCTTGGGGGGGGGGGGGAACAGTTTAGCCCCATTGAAATCAGTGTTGCTATGCTCATTTACACCACCTTAGATACGGCCCCAGTTCTACTGACTGAGATTAGTTGATCTGGCTTCAAAGTCAGGAAGCCACTGGGAGAGAGATTAGAATATGGAAACCCAGCCACCCTGGCCTTTGCTGTGATCCTTGATGACTTGGGGGTGAGGTGGGCATGTTAGTAGGGAAGGACAGATTACAGCAGGACCTGGACAGGTTACAGGGGTGGGCTAACAAAAATAGGATGGGTTTCAATACTGATAAGTGCAGGGTGCTGCACTTTGGCAGTAGTAACCAGCAGCGCACTTATAAGCTGGGAAACTCCCTTCTTGAAAGCACGGTGGCAGAAAGAGTTCTTGGAGTCCAAGATGAACATGGGCTGACAATGTGAGGTCACAGTCAGTAGGGCTAACCGTACCTTGTCATGCATCCACAGATGCATCTCAAGTAGGCCAAGGAGGTGATTCTCCCCCTCTGTGCAACACTGGTCAGGCCACAATTGGAGTACTGTGTCCAGTTCAGGGTGCTGCACTTCAGGAGTGATGTGGACAACATGGAGAGGGTCCAGAGGAGGGCCATTCTCATGATCTGGGGACAGCAGGGCAGACCCTACGAAAAGAGGCTACGGGACCTTAACCTGTTCAGCCTTCACAAGAGAAGGCTGAAAGGGGACCCGGTGGCCATCTATAAACTCACTAGGGGGGACCAGTGGGGTTTGGGAGAGACCTTGCTCCCCCTAGCATCCCCCGGGGTATCAAGGAATAATGACCACAAGTTGTTAGACAGTAGGTTTAGACTAGACATCCAAAGGCACTACTTCACTGCCAGGGCGGCTAGGATCTGGAACCAACTTCCAAGGGAAGTGGTGATGGCTCCTACCCTGGGGGTCTTTAAGAGGAGGCTTGATGTCTACCTGGCTGGGGTCATTTGAGCCCTGTTTTCTCTCCTGCCCCGGGCAGGGGGTTGGACTTGATGATCTACAAGGTCCCTTCCGACCCTATTTCTATGATTCTATGAATCTATGACTTCATCCTCAGTCCAAGCATTTGCTGAAAAGCTTTGTTTATAGGAGACAATGCAGATTAAATGTGAGGATTATGATTTCAACTTGGCTTTGTGCAGTGGGATGTGAATTTATTGCTCTGAAGATAACCTACTGCACACAGATGTGTACACTAGATTACTACATCTGTATAAGATAATCAGTCAGGCAATTAACTGAAGTGTGCAGCTATGCAAATAGGACATACTTTGCATGGGAAAAGGAATGTTTCGTTGGGATTGCAATTGCCACAGCAATTGCATATTTAATGGCATTTGGTTTTGTTGGACTCTTAGACCCAAGTTTAGGAAGACGAAACGGGTTGATTGAGATGTGATTGAGATGTGATGTAATAATTGTACTGAAAACTGGCTTGGAAGAGAACTTTCAAGCAGCAGTTTGATGTTTGCCTTCTCCAGGCAACAAAACTACACCTTCCTCTGGAGCAAAATGTATGGCTCATGGTTCATAATCAGAGTGCAGTACACTGGGATGGGACACTCAAGGAGGCAGGGGCAAAGATCTGCAGCCCATATCTCACACACTCTGTGCTGTTCCTACCCCTGCTCTCCATCTTGGTGGCATTGAACCTTCCACTGGGAAAGCTTCCTGACTCACAAGCACCCTAAAAGATGGAGAGAAGGGTTATTCCCATTGTACACACAGGAGAAGGGGGAGCAGACAGTTCTGTTCTTATTGGAAAATTCAAGAGCACAGGTTTTCTTCTCATCATGTGTCTGTGCAGTGCCTGGGGCAATGGGGCCCTGAGCCCAGACTGGGGCCTCTGGTAGCTATAGGTAAATGAGTCACAGATAACCATCAGGCCATACTTTTCAAAGTTGATGTCAGGATGGTTTGGTTTGTAGGCATCCAGCCTGCTTTGCAGGGGTGCAGTCCCAGGGACCTTAGTCTTCTTAGCCCTTAAAAATTCTTGGTGCTTAATCAATGCCTCTTGGCATAGCTCCACTGAGGTCAAAGGGCCACATCCTCAGCTTCACTCAAGTCAAAGCTTCTGCTAGTGTGTAACCCTGCTGTCCTTATTTGCATAAAGGGGCTGCACTGAAGATAATGAAACTCCATGAGAAAGTGCTCACCCATGTGAGTAAGGCACCACCCAACCCACAGTGAACTTCCAGGAAAAGGCAAAATCCAACCCTGGTACAAGAGGGCATGAACTTCAGTGCTGTTGATGGAGTTGTGCTCATTTTGACCAGGGGCTCAGTTTAGCCCCAAGTGCTTGTCAGGCTTATTTTTCATCTTCTGCATTTGTGTTTGTTCAAGGGGAGCAACCCTGTCACCACAAGAGGGACATTCTGCAGAAGATGTCGGGAAGGATCCCCGCCTCCAGATTAGACCATCTTCAAAACATGTTTCCATCTCAACGTCATTTGGAAACAGTCTGAGTCATTCTTGAACATGGATAAATGCCTTGATATAAATAGCAATGAAAATACTGCTAACCCTGTAACCCTGAGCCACAGTGAGGTTGGATTTTTATTTCCTGTCCTACAAAAAACATTTTTTTGATGCTTGAGATATTAATCCATTTTGGTTGATTAAAAAGAATGCTTATGGAACCCCTTTTCTTTTCTACCTCTGATTCAGATCATTGTTATTCATTAGCAGCTAATGAACTTCAAACACGGATTTTCAAAAGGGAAGATGGATCCATCCACACCTTTGTTCCAGTTTTTCCTTCTTCATGAGGCTTCCCAAAAGCTACCATATCTAAAGAAAACCCAAATGTATTCCACACAGTGGAGCAGCTCTACTCTGCTGTACCTATTTGTTCCAACCAAACGGAGCCTGGCAAGAAGCAGTTGTGCCCTGGGTAATGGATAAAGTAGATGGACTTCATCTTTCCAGATGTTCACCTCTGTGCAGAGTCAGTGTTTTTTGCCAAACTCCCTCATAAGCACTTAAGGTAGAGGTGAGGAGGGATATAAGCATGATTTAGGCCTCATGCAGATCCTCTGCATTTGGGAGAATTTCACCATATTGAGAATACTCCTTGCTAGTTGCTGCTTTGGTTGGGAACCATTCCTCCTATTTACTGAACGGAGTATCATTCGATCATATCAATCAGTGGGTCTCTGTTTTTTCTTATCAGGATCCTGTTTTCATGGAGAGCTCTCTATGAAGTTCTACTCCAGAAGAACGGTGGCCCAGTGGTTGCCATCCTAACCTGGGACTGAAAACCCAGGATCAAGCCCCGGTCTCCCAGACAACCTCAAGAACTCTTGGCTTCATACTGAATAATTTCCACAATACTGCCTGTTTCTGAATTGTTCTGTTGGACTGGTAGCAACAGGTTGTTTGCTATATGATTAGCCAAAACAAAAATCACATGGCATTGTTGCATCTGCCTGAATAGATGAGCAAAACACTTTAGATGGAGGAGTGATGAGCAACACAGCCATGGCCATCCTTGGATTGCTACAGACAGCTGTAGTCTGGGTGAAATCTGTGTTTCACAAATGGCTTAATAGAATAGCTTATAGTTGCCTAAATTTGCATGAATAACATGATGGAGCTCCTAATGTCATATGACTGTATGGTACAGGAGACAACAGAAGACCTGAGTTCAGTTTACAGCTCTGCCACTGGCCTGCTATAGGACCTTGGATAGGTTTCCCCATGATGATACTGTCCGTGTTTGTCAATAAGTGAGATCCAGGATGAAAAGTGCTCTGTAAGACCTAGGAATTCTGATAATTTCTGTAACAAACCCAACAGCATTTGTGAATTGGTTTGTTTTTAATCATTCGTGCAGCTCTGCTAAAGAGAGCTGCTTTCTAAAGGATAGTAGTGGAGGGCAAAATGTGACACCAAACCTATTCTTAAGGGGCTCTTTAGTCTTTTAAAATATTTTGCAAGGCTCTAACCTTCTTCAGGCTTTCCCCAATGGGATAGATCTTCAGAGATGCTGAGCAACCCCAGTTCCCACTGATTTGAGAAGGAAGTTTGGGAGCTGAGCATATTTTATTTGTTAGTAGTGCCTAGAGAGAGCTGGAACTCACTGTCAAGTGCTTTACTTACACATAGTGAGCAAGCTCCTGCCCTAAAGCACTTATAATAATTAAAGAAGAAAAAAGTGGAAGAGGTATGTGTTGGGGGGAGGGCAAAGTGATGTACCCAAGATCATACACCAGTGGCAGAGGCAGGGATAGGCCCTGGTATCCTAGCTTTGCACCTGATGTAGCTACTTGCACAAGTACAAGGTGTGTTTAGAATGTCACCTTCATAGGATTTTGCACTGGTGCAAATAACTGGACACGATAAAATTCAAGGAAGCGCCTGACTCCTCACACAGTCCCAGATATAAGCCAGACTGAGCCATGGGAGAAGAAATCAGTTTGCCTACAACACAGTCTCTGCCTACCAAGACAAAGCTTTATTTGCTATGTCTATCCCAGTCCTTCGCTTCCCTTTCTCCTGTGATTCAGCTGCTTCCAGAGCAGGGGAGCAGGCCCTGGCATGTCTAAATGAAATACTAGTGAGCCTGCTCCCCAAAATATCATGCCATTCTGCTTATGAAGGCTTCTTCACAGGAGGGTAAAACTAGGAGCTTGGGAAAAGCAGACAAGCCACTCATGCCTACAGCTGCCCTACAGTGAGGGAAAACACTTGCAATTGGTGTCCCATGGATAGAAGACAGGGTAGGAATCCTGGTCCACAGGATGAGACCAGAACTGAGGAGCCCTGGAGGTCTGCTCCTAACTCAGCTGCAGACATCTTGTGTTGAAGTCACTTTAATTACTACTTCCCTGTCTGTCAAATATGCATAATATATCACAGGGATCTTCTGGAACAAACTCCATTAAGGACAGTACAGTGCCAGATCCTAGGGCAATAGGAGCTGTGTCTTTAGCTAGCCAGATGTGTAAGTCAAGCTGGGGGAGGTAGCTGTTTTTTAAAGCAATGCTGGCCTCAGCCTGTGCCATCTCGCATCTCACCCCAGCAGAGTGCCTGGTCCAGAACAGAATGATTGATTCCCTCTGGAGACTGGCAGGATCTGGAGCACTGTGCTCAGTGCTGTGCATCCATCAGCTGTAATCCATCTGGATTAGAATGGCGAGTTGCATGAGTATCTAACTCCCAGGGCAGGAGTGGGCTTCTCCCAAAGGCAAAGCTTGCAGGGACAGATCACAAGCATTTTCCATCCAGAAATCCACCTGTCTCAGGGTACTTTCTTGCCACCTATCACTATGGTGTCTGAGCATTTCATTTGGCTCCACTGTATTTGGAATGGGACACTAATTGCATTCTTCACCTTCTTCATTGGATACCCTCATCTTCTCTACATTTACTCCAGGTGCAGGATGGAGACTGGTTTTGGGAAAGGCACCCAGGATGGTCACCAGTAATCTAGAGATTCAGCTCATACACAGCTCCCCCAAGTATTCCATTAGAGCAGGAATTCTCAACCCGGGTGCCACAGCACCCTGGGGTGTTGCCACATCTTGTGAAAGGTGCCCTGAGATGCGAGGAGATAAGTCAGATATGAGGAGATAAGCAAATAAGCACAGGCTCAGGTTTGTTCCTGTGTGGCCTACTGCCCTAATCCCTGGCACCTTACTGCCTGGCCATTCTTCAGGGAGGTAAGCACTGGAATATATAAATTAATCTTTGAAAATGGGTGCCACTCAATTTGTAAGAGTGGTAGAGGGGGAACTCGAGTCCAAAAAGGTTGAGAACCACTGCATTACAGCAATGGTGGCTATTACAGTTGCTGGGAACTGGAGTGATGGGAAGAATCCTTTCTTCCTCTCCCCACATTTACATCTCCAGCATCCAGTCCAGGTATTAGGCTTGGAAACTAGCTGGGAAATGGGAGGTGCTTCCAGGTATGGGCTACTAGTGAAGGCAACACAATGCATTGCAGGCCTGCTCTTGCATCTTCTACTCCTATGGCTAAATGCTGCTATAGTGGTTTCAGAGGGTCTCGAGGGGTGATGCTTACCTCTGTGAGCCACAGGTTGCAGGATCAGCCTTCTGATACACAGTGGCTTGAATAATAATGGCCCAGCCTGCCTTCTGAGGGAAGCACACTTGGGTGAGCTGGGGAGCTACAGGGGCCCTGCAGGGAGATGGGACTGGGTTTTTCTATTCTCCTTGGTTGCTGGCTTGTAGAAAATGGAACAGCAGTGAAACCTCCTGGCAACAAGAATGCATGTCCTACCTCATTAGAAATTTGCACTGAAATCTGCACCACCACTCAGGTCACACCTGCAGCTTCATTCTCTCTCAAGCACATTGTCCTGTGCTTTGTAGGGTATAATTCATGGCAGGACAGAGGGCCTGCACCAGTGCTAGGCACCAGTTAGAACCAAAGACCTGAGAGCTATGGGGAAAATCTGACCTTTGTGCTGTATTTTGGGGGCCTATGTGGAACCTAAGTGGCTGAGAAGACAGGGCTGTGCATGCTAGTGCTCCAGAAATAACTGACACCCTTTTCCAACTTTCCATCAAGCCTCTCACCTTGTCCATCTAAAAAGCCTTGTGCTGGCCAGGGAGAAATTCACCATCTTTCATGGATCAGGACCTTTATATAGCCAAATGCCTTCTGGCCAGGAGCCATCTGCCATGCATGTGTTGTATGCTGCTATGCTTGATAGTAATGAATTATTATATAAATAATGCCAAAGAACAATGTTCTTCTATTCTCCCACTTTTTCAGTCAGTGGTTCTCACCCTTGTTAGCCTCAGCCCTCAAAAAATCCCAAATCTTAGTTTTTTTCTCATTTCTTGGATATGTAAAACAAGGGAGTTGGACTCGATGATGTACTAAGGTCCCTTTGGACCCTAAACAGCTATGAAATCTATAATAGAGCAAGTCTTCTACGGCAGTGGTTCTCAAACTTTTTTGTATCAGGACCCATTTGTAAATGTTGATGGCCAGTCCCAACCCAGTGCCCGTCACTCCCGACCCATTGCCCTCCTGCCCCCTGGGCTCCAGGCCTGCAATGTGTGGGGCAGGGGAGGGTGCGGGACATGGGGGGGGGGCCCCAAGCAGCCCCTTGCAGGCTGGAACTCTGCCAGCCTGCAAAGGAAAAGCCAGTTTCCCACAATTTTCTCCTTTAAGGGAGAATCCATTTTGTTAATCCATTTTTGAAGTTTGTTCACAACTCCCTCATATATTCTTGCAACCGACTTTTGGGTCACGACCCAGAGGTTGAGAAACACTGTTCTATGGCAAAGAGCTCGGAAAGGCCACAACAAAGCAGAGTGTTTTTGACACTACAGATTCCTAGTTGAAATCTCTGGGCTTATTTTGTGAATCACGAGCAGGCCTTTGCACACCTAACAGTGATAATAGTGTGTGACGCCCACAGCACTCTTAAAATGATTTCATGGCACCCTGAGACTCTTCTGTATCAAAACAGGAGAAGTTACCGTTTGCAAGCATTGTGTTTTCACAAAGGGTTTGGCTGCCTGAAGAAAATCTGCTACCCAAAACAAACTGAAATAAAAAAATCAGGCTAACAGCTGAAGTCAATGAAAGGCCCTAAAACCCAGGGGTGTTAAAGTTAAAGAGAACCAAACATGAACATTAACACTGGAAAAGGAGCTCTGCTGAATACTCAAGCAACAGAGCTCTGAGTTTAGGTAGTCAGGCAGCTTGTGGATTTGATTCACACCCTCATTTCTTAGCCCAGTTCAATCAAGTTCCCCGTGATTTACACTCTTGCAACAGAGAGGAAAAATTATGTCTAAGAAGTCAGATGAAAGTTGGGGGGGAAACATGGGGGTGAAACACGTGCCAGGTAACAAACCTACGAGAACCTATACAGTAAAGGAAGGTCCCGACAGCTGTAATTATGCATTAGAGATACAGCAGCAAGGGGAAAGCCTGAAGCCAAGTGCAGGAACTTTGGGTTAATGGAAGCCTAAGGAGAAGTTAATAACAAGACTAGCAAACTCTCAGCAGACAGACTGGCGTCTGCCCTCCCACACTCTGCCACAGCCATATTAACTGAACAATAATGCTATCTAGCAACCGTGCACAGAGGCACATGAATAATAAATAGGGGCAGAGGGAAGAATCTGGGGTGCATTTGCAAACAGGGAGGTTGTTTCTTTTTCTTTTTTAAAAAAAACTGTTGCTCTTTTGTTGCAGAAGATCAACGGCAAAGGGAACAGCTGTAAAACTGCACTGGGAGAGGAAAGGGGGGGTTGTCAGAAGCAGCTTCTGGGGAGAGAGACTGGAAATAAGCGCAGGGGCAAACGCACAGGAGAAGTTTAGAAAGGTGTCTGCAATCAAGCATCCATGCACACGAGCAGGGATCCATGCTGCTGGTACGTGCACAAGTTGGGGGGTGTGGGGGGGCAACTCCTGCTCATACACATGATCATTGTTCCACCCTGGGGTGATGACCACTAATTCCAGCTGAGGACCTACGTCTTAACTAACTGTATATAGTCTAGCTCTAAACAGGTTGATATTTTTTAATAAGGCATAGGTATATAAATAGATGTGTAAATTATATAGCCAGTTTTGCAAATTATGTAGATTCATTACAGATATACAGGTTATGACCACATGCAAATTTATGCATACAATGTGTATATCATGCGTCTCTCATTCAGGTTTTATGTGATCCTTGCTCTGTACTGCTAAGGTCATCAGGAGCTTTGCCTTTGACTTTAAGGAGAGCACATTTAGGCCCACATTTCACTTTACCTACTTGACTCATCCTATGACAGCTAATAGAAAACCTCACAGTTATAAATTAAGCAGATGCATAGCCAGATCTGGACCATACATAGATTCTTTAGGTTTACTGACATGTAGATAATATCCATATAAGTGTAGCAAACTTATGTGTAATTAGCGTGGCAGAATTATAGGGCTACTATGGTTACAGCTGGTCAAACCTTGCGTGTGTCTTTGTTTGCACATGTGCAGGTGCGGGTGTTGGGGGAAGCTTTCTGAAGTTTTTGTTTGTTTGTTTGTTTTGCAGCATTCAAGTATTTTTCCCTCAAAAAATGTTATGTTTTTACCAAAATGGTTATTGAGATTTTTCTATATCCTGTAAATTTAAAACAAGTATCACAATTTTTTAAAAAGAAATAATTAACACTTTAAAAAATCTCAAGGACTTTTGACAATTTAATTGCATTTTCCTGAAAAAAAAAGGTGGTGTGAGAAAAGACCGTTTTTTTTCCACGGGGAAAAACTCCACTTCCCACAATCAAGATGTAAGCTGCGATCTTACCTAGCCTTCTTTTCGAAACTTGCCTTCTGGGGGCTTCAGGGTTTTGCTGTCTTCCAGTCTACCCTTTCCCTTCATGTGCAGATCCTTAGCAAGCCTAAACTACAATGTCACCATTGCCTCCAGTGCCTGTGTCCACATCTGTGATTTGCTTAAACCAAGATACTTTGAATTGCTATTTTGAGTTTTTTGGGGTGAAAACAACTGATCGTAATAGATCCAAGGAGTGATGTGCTACCCTCCCTTGTCTTCTGCCCTAATTCATGCCTTGCTAAAAGAAGTGTTCTAGCTTGCTTGTTTCCTACTGGTTTGATCTGTTATGATTTGCTCTGTGGATGTTTAGAGAGAAAAAAAAATACTTCCTCCTCCTCATTATTTCCCCCACCCTTATTCCCCAGACCTTGCAGGCAGGGACCCTGCCAGTCAAATAAAGCAAAAACTTTGATTTGGTACCCGATGCTATTTCTCAAAATTCACCTGATTTTCTACAACTTGCAGATAAAGGAAGGAATAGGCCAAGTCCCCAAACCAGGTGTAAGCTAGCATAACTTCCTTAAAGCCCATGGCTGGTTTCCCAGCTGGTGTAAATCAGCCTTGATACACTGAAATCAATGGGTGTGATCCACATCTGGCAAAGACACGCACTGAGTGGGTGCCATCCCCAGCTGGGGTAAATTGGTGAAGCCGACTTACCAAGAGCTGGAGTCAGTTCAGCTCTTCTGATTTATGCCAGTGAATCGGGCCTACTTTCTGATCTGGGTTTCAGGGTGAGAACTATAGGAAAAACCTCATAACCTGTTTAGGAGAAATATACTCTTGCCTTTTCAGACAGAGTCAGCTCTTACTGTTCTATAAACTGGGTCTAGTTCTCTCCACACTTATGCTGAATTTGCAGCAGTGTAACTCAAGTGGCCCCAAATGAGTTCCTCCTGATTTACACCGATATAAGAAAGAACAGAATCCAGGCTCGTGTGTGTGTGTGCCTGAATGGAGTTTGCCTTCTATTCCTGCTATTCTTTCCTGTGTTTATTAAGTGCCTGGGACTAATTGTAGCTGCAATTTTCTGCCCGCTACATTCCCGGTGTCATTGCTGTTCCCCTTTTGCCCTGACGTTGCCCTGATGTGTGAAGCTGGTTTGGAGGATAATTATGCCCCATCTGGAAACCTTTTGGGAAGGTGTGAACCTGTTAGCAAGAAATGTGACATATTTAATCAATTATTCCATTCATTAGCCCCAGCCTTAGTGCCTTACCCTACTAATTTGACAAGAGAGCCAGTTAAAAGGGGCTTTTTAACCCTCATTTACTTCATGTCACTATTAATGGAGATGGATAGAAAGCTTCAAATTGAACATATGCTGCAAGTATAAAATGTAGTCAGCCTGGCTACATCTACTCTCACTTTCAGATCTCTCTGTTGCACACCTTGCCTCCCGTTTTCATTTGGCACCATTTTACCCCCATTTTGAACTCTGCCCTGGTGTAAAGATGACCTAACATGTGGGATAAGTCTGGAGGAAACTCCTTGCATCTAAATTGTAATACTAGTACTAATGACAGCACTTTGCCCTAATCAGTTGTAGAGCTGACATCAATGAGTGTGTAACACACAAACCCAATGGAAAAATCCAGGGTCATATTTTAATTGCTATATTAACCACCTGTTTAAAATGTAAAGAAAACAGATCTGGTTTAAGTTTATCCCCTTTTCATTCCCTTTTCTTCATATCCCCCAGAAACAGAGGGCCAAATGCTTCTCCGAGCCCTAACCCTTCAAACCTCTATGCACATGCTGGTTTTTGTCTAATTCCAGTGATGTCCACTGAGTGGAGATAAGCTAGGGTGTACATGTGGACAGACCCCCAGCAGTTTCCAGTGCTAGGAAGCATTGTTATGGGCCAGATCCATTCACATGAAGTTTCAGAGCTCTGTGTCTCTGCTTAAGACCTAGGGCTCAGTCCTGGAAGTGCATCGGCATGCACATACCCTTGGGTCAACCTACAGGGTCAATCTGACACCCAACTGGATAACTGATTGTTCTTTACTGAGAAATCTTTGCAAGATAAATCTAACCCAGAGTCTATTGACGCTGAACTCAGTGCGCTTGCATCAGGTTTAATATCATGCTGGAGACTAGGGAAAACCTCAACTTCATTGTAGTCCATAGGAGATTTGCCCCTCACTTCTAAGAGGTCACAATTTCAGCCTTCCTTAATATTTCATTACTGTCTTTCTCCTGCCTTGGTAACACTATTGGAGCAGAATGTATCCCTTGGGTGCAGCAGCTGAAAGGGAGAGGTCCTAGCATTTGGCCCTATTGTTAGACCTGGTGCATTCCAGGAGAAAAGGGGAAATAAAGTGCTGGAATTTTTTTTAGAGAGGTGTATGGAGGCTGTTCCCCCCAAAACCCTCCCAGATGAACTTTAAAACAAGCTCAGTTGATACCAGACTTTTTTTTTTTGCAGTACCAAGGGGATTCTGTCTGTGTAAATGGCTTCTCCCCCTCCTCTCACCGACTTCATTTATGGACCTATTATTTCCCCCTCTAGTGAGCTGTATTAAGGGTTAGTAACTATAATGACATAACAAGGCAATTTGTAATAACTAGATGGAGCATTTTTCATAATAATAAAGTGCTGGCCTCTGCACAGAGAGTTTGATCTAGTAAACCCCAATTAATTTATTTTAAAACAACCTCTTACAGGCACAGGTCTTCTTAAACATAAACTTTGAATTTAAGACAGAATGGGCAGTATCTGTTTTATTATCTTAATAGAAGGGTGATCTGTGGTGCCTGGCTTCACATGCCACTATGCTAACAATAACACAGGGAATGAGGTTCTCTCCTCATCAGTCAATCATGGGGTTGGCAAGGTATTATATGACATTTTCAGAGACCTGCAATGGATTTAGTGCTGCACTGTGCTTTGAAATGCTCTCTCCAGAGCCCTACATCAAGTAAGCACCAAGAGTCCCAATCCACTCAGGGACTTGACTTCCACAAACTAGGAATCAAGCACCTAAATACTTTTATGGTCTGGATCTTCATCAAAAACATTTAAAACCATCGCTTTTCAGAATGGCACTGTAACCTGGTCCTCCTTCACATGTTCTGAAGTCTCACTGACTTCAGCATATGCTTAACTGGTTTTCTGAACAAGATTTTAGCAAAGGATTTCATTTTAAACCATTATTCTTCTTGACAATGATAACCTAGCTAGAAGGTTGGAAATCTGTTTCCTTGTTTAGACCAGCTCTAGGCAGGGTTATGTGATAATGGACTTGATACAGCTCCACTGAAATCAGTAGCAAAACTCCCATTGACATCTGTCTTAGGATTATTTAAATGCCTGCAGCTCCCAATACTGCTAACACCATCAGAGATAAACCAGTGTTAGCAACAAGAAGGTAGTTTAGTTTTAGTTTCTCTCATAACCACTGATTATTAGTATTCTCATAACCACTGATTATTAGTTAATTGTCCTCCTAGATCAGGGTGGGAAATTATTTTGGCTGGAGGGCTACTTAATGAGTTTTGGTGGGCTATTGAGGACTGCATACAAAATCTTTTAGACGATATCATTTTAACAAACACTAAATAAAAAGCAAATCATACACTAAAAATCAAACATCTAATATAACATATTTTCATTTTATATAAAAATGAATATTTGCCCTGATTTACCCTTTTTTGAGTAGCGCATATAGAAGTGATTGCATATTAGTTCAAAATAAAGTCTTACTCTTGTATATTGTCGGGGGAGGGGTGTGTGAATGTGTGTAGAGGGGTGTGGGGTATATGCAGGGGAGTGTAGGGATGCATGTGGGGGGGTTGAGTGGGGCTTGGCGGAAGTGTGGGAGGATGTGGAGTGTGTGTGGGTGGGGAGCTACCTGTGCGTTAGGCACCAGGAGCCAACTGAGGGGGGCAGGAGGCACATATAGCAGAGCTCGTCTGGGCAGTGCAGTCTGTGGCTGCCCCTGCAGCATTCAGCATTGGGCTGAATCCTGCCCTCTCCTGCCCAGGGCAGCTAGTGCCACGCTGCCACCTGCACATGACCCTGGCCAGCAAGCACAGCTTCCTGGTGGGGCTGCTGCCAGTGTGACTGCACCTGTCCGAGTGCTGCTTAGTTCCCCCTGCCTCCAGTGGCTCCTTCTTCTCGTGCTCCTGCCGTACCACTCCAGGCAGGAGAGGGAAGCTTCAGTTGAGTGTCTCCTGTTCCAACTTGTGGGACTCCAGCTCCAGGCCACCTTCCACCCACTCAGTCACCCGCAGGTGGCTGCTCATCATGCAGGGCAGGTGAAGTGGGTGGAAGGTCACCAGGAGCTGGAGCCCTGCATGCTGGGGGCTGCAGCTTCCTCCCCACCTGAAGCAGTGCAGCAGGAGGAGCCACTGAAGGTGGGGGGAGCCGAGCAGCGCAGCAGCAGCCCCACTGGAAGACTGTGCGCATTGGTGGGGCCACAGCAGCATAGGTTGCCCCAGACAGGAACAGGTGGGAGTGGGTGGGGCTTGGCCCCATGCAGAGCACCACGGGGGTGGCTGCTGGCTGGTTCCAATCAATTGGTGGGCACCCACCCATGGGGCAGATCCAATCAGTTGGCTGGCCAAATCCAGCCCGCAAGCTGTATTTTGCCCACCCCTGTCCTAGATGGTGCCCAGGACAGTGGAGATGAGATAACCACTGGATCACAGTCAGACCCTGCGAGTCCATGAAGGCAAATTTGTCTTAGCAGCAGGTTTTCAGAGTTCTAACCCCAACAACTGGGGCTAGATTTTCTAACAAGCTCAGGCCCCAAACTGCAGAAGAGTTCTGAAAATATGGTCCTGATTCTGGCTGCAGAGCTATTTTGAAAACACAGGCTTTAAGTGGGAAGGTGATAGGGATCTTTAAGATACAGAAGGTTGAACTCTCCTTTAGAGTAGGATGAACCTAGAATCTCTCCACCAAAGCCAAAGGAATTTTCCCCGGTTTATACTGATGTGTAACCATCGGCTTCAAATCCTAGCACTGTTCGAGTCAGTGGCAAAACTTCCCTTGAGTTCAGTGAGACCCAATTTTGCCTGTGAGTCTTAAACGCATAGATCCTCTCCTTATGCCTGAAGAAGGGTATTTGTGCCCAAAAGCTTGCAAAGAATATTTTTGCCAACTATTTAGTTGGTCTAATAAAAGATATCACATCTACCCAAAGAACCTTGTCTGCCTAGATCCGCTGTGACCTCAGGCCTATCCAGGCAACTATGCTACTGGAAGCTTTCAAAGTGCAGAGGTTTTCCCTGCTCTCCTGCCAGGTGCTGTCATTTCCAATATGGCAAAATGGATGTATAAAACAACCTAAAAGGGTTTGTACAGGTTACTAGACATCTGCAAGTGCAAATGAGCAGAGATTCAGGACTAGAGTTTTTGTCAGGCTGTATTAGTAGCTCCACCTTTTGGCTTTTGAAGGAATCCTATAGGAATCTATCTCCCTTACCACAGAGGGCCCACAGAGAATGAATCAGTGGAGACTAATGACATCCATAAGTGGGAAGGCAAAATAGATTTATAGAGAAACCACTCAGAACTAGAGCTGAGTGGGGAAGCTTCAGAGTGAATTTATATATATATGAAATATGCTTTTTAGCTTAAAATCAAAATGTCCTGGACAATTTTGACTAAATTTCATTTAGAAGCAGTACAAAAGGAATTGTTTTATCGGTGTCGTAGCATCCCAAGTTAATATTTTGAAATGGAAAGTTTTATATTTTTCCTTCTGAAATTATTTTTTTTCAAATGAAACCAAGTGTTTATACATGCTTTTAAACAAAAAAAAGTTTTAAAAGGCTAAAACCAGAGCATAAAGGAGTCCATTTTTTCAAAATGAAGAATTTTCATTTGACCCCTAGGCAGTTTTTTTCACCCAGGATTTTGTTTTCCATGAAGTTTTGATAGCTTTAATTTTCTTTTTATTTTGAAAGAAAAAATAGTAGGAAGTGAAGAACTCCCTATCAAATGAAAAACCTTTCTTCAGAATCAGTTTGCAGCCAGGGTAAGGATTGGTGTCTGAATCAAAACAGGCACTGTCCATCTTGAGGAGTCTGGCTAGAAATTAATAGTTTCCTGGAGACTTTTAGCTTCTTTTTTTCTGGGTGGAGGGAAAGCATGTGAACAATGGCAGTCAGAGGCTGTTGGGAAAGAGAGGGTGTAGTACAAGCAAGCAAACTCCTTTCCATTGCCATGTCTATACCAGCTCAGAAGTAAACTGGACTTTGAAAACTCTGGGCCAAACACTGTTTCCATTTATGTCAGTGAACATGAGCCAGTAGCATTTGGACTGATTTTCACCCATTTCGTGCCAGGGTCAATGACTGAGGGGGTGCCATTTTGTGTGCAATCAGGCCCCGTTGAGATGCATTCAATACAATGCTAATAAACAAAAGGGAGGGGCAGATGCTGATTTTGTTTGCACTGGTGTCAGTCCAGACTGATGCTGGTGTAACCCTGAGTGGGATTTAACCCTTCTCACTGCCATTTACCCAGCACTGTGCATGACTCATTCGATTTTCCCTCCCCCAGCAGTTCACATTTTCCCTAACAGGCCCTCCTCTCTGAGATCTCCTTCCCTTTAGGCAGGATCTAAGCCCCCCCTTCTCATGTAATGACAGGGGAAAGACAGGCTGGTTACAACCCCCCATGGCCCATTCCAATCATATTTACTAACTGTGCACCAGGAGGGGAGCAGCTTCATGGCAAAACCTCCTAACAGCTGGCCTCATGCAGCTGAGACAAGTTCTTGCAGAGGATTTGGAAGGGGGGGCTTCAGTAGATTAACGCAACACCTCCCAAGACTCCTGCTAGGTCTCTTCAGTGCATTTTATCTGCAATGCCTGGACTAGCATGTTGGATGTGTCAGAGCTTGCAGGCCTGGGAAAGAATTTGCCAAGCATTTAAAGAGCCGACAGGAAGGGCTCAAGCTCAAGGCTGACAGCACATTCAGTCCTCATTTGTGAACACTTTGCCTTGCTGATGACAGAAAATTGCTTTGTTGCCCAGGTTCTAGGGGAATGAGTGACAGGAGAACTGCAGAGTTCACTCTAATTGGCAAAGTGGGATCCTTGGGAAAGGGGGGGGAATAGCCCCACGCACACACACACCTACTCCTTCTGCTGAAAATAGACAAGCTCTTTAATCTTCTCCCCTCCCCTGAATTATATTCCATCAGAAAGTGCTTTTAGTAAAGCCACGTGTTAGACAGGGCCCGAGCCTCTGCTCTCGGCATCAGACAATCAGGTTGCAATGTATCTTTTCATTCAATTTTCATAGAAAAGAGAATAAAACTGGGGAGAGACTTTTTCATATTTGCAGAGCCAGTCCTCTTTCCCCCAGGCCCAATATCTGAAGCAAAAATGACAGTGGGTTTTGGGATATTTGGGGGTTAAAAAAAAACGAAATAAAATATTGCAGGAAATTCTAGAGAGATCAATAACAATGTTTGAAATTTCTTGGGGAAGAAAAATCCAATGATTGGTATTTTTTGACCAGTCCTAGTGACTAGCTCACAGGAATGTAACACTAAGGAAGATGCCTAAAGCTTGTGTGTGTGTCCAGGAGTAGCTGAACCATCTCTTGAGCCTGGAAAGAAGTGGTAATGGGACAGATAAGAGGTTTCTGGATTGCATCTATTGTATTCTGTGTACTTTAGCACCGATGAAAGATGCTGCATTAACAACCTAGTAGATTAAGGACAAGATTTCAAAAGGCCTCAGTACTGATCCGATTCTACCCCCGTTGAAATCAGTGCTAAGTGTCAGTAGGAGGAGATAGGGCAATACTGAGTGCCCACTCCAAAGTCTTGAGTTGCCTGCAGGATACAGCGGTATAGACACACTAATGTACCTTCAGGCCACAAGGCACTGCTTCCAACCTGGGCTTTCAAGCAGAGATTTCTGCATATGCATCTGGAGACCTGGTAATCCTGGAAGTGTGACATCACACAGTGACCCTCTGTTTACACACAAAGACTTTTGGCATCATTATGGTGTCCCAAACTGGGAAATGTGGGTTACAAGATAGGAGGTTAAAAGCTTTCAGTTTGTGGTCCTGAGCCTTCGCTAAAATGCAGAAGGTAATTAGTGGCAAGGCAAATTGTATTTTTTATCCCCCATATGGTTCCCTCCCCCCCCACCCAAGTTTCCATGTTTGTTCTGGTGTAAATGAAACAATTTATTAGTGTAAAGGGGCAGATCCCACAGGCCTGACACTTGTTGAAATCAGTGAGGTTTTTGCCTGGCTAAAGGCATCAGTATCTTGTCCAGCCAAAGGTAGATCTGTGCGTCTGAAAGGAAAAAGGGATGTATATATCCTTGGGTTTGAAACTGACTGAGCCAAATTTGCATCCTTGATGGGGCAGTTGTGGTCTAAATCAGTGCATTACTCAGTCCACGTGCCAGATTCAACATAGGACTCTGTAGTGTTGAACCACTTTCAGATCACCTACAGCAATGGCTAAGTGCCTTCATGGAAAGAGATACTGATTAAAGAAAAATGACCCTATTGCTCCATGGGAGTTAAGGGAGATGCTGAAGGATAGTTTAGTAAGGGGTTGCTAGAGACCACACATTTGTAGGATGCACAGGGGACATTCACAGCTAAACTCTTGGGTCAGCAGCTCCAGCTGAGGCCAGTGGCATCTGGAAGCTGCCTTGGATGATGGTTTAGTGAGCAAGTTGTAGGTACTAGCACCTTTCCTATTAAGTAGTGCTGACTGCTTAGAGCAGTTATCATAGCAATCACAGCAGAAGGAGCTGAATGAGCCTGGAACTACAGGCTTCTACTGGTGAAAGTGGGTCAGTTTGATTGTAACAGGGGCTACCTGGGCCAGTCTCTGCAAGGCCCACCCACCATGCCTTGGTCTTAATTTTTTAATTAATAGATGTACTTAGGTGGGGGGCTGCCTATTTTCTGCCCCGCTCCTATGGGGTGCTATCTGTGGCTGGATTCCTCCCCTACACCACAGCCCAAGCCTTGCTGATGACATCCTGATGTTCTCATGTGCCAGTCCCCCATGATGGGTCCCAGAATCCTACTGTAGGACCCCACCTGGGTTCCTCCCTTCAGACAGACTCTGCCACCGTCATACCAGGCCATATATCGCCCTGCCATCGGTTCCCCTTTGGGTGTGGTCCCCTCACCAGGACCTTCAGCTCAGACTAGCCCCAGCCCACCTCCAGGCCAGTCGGGACCCCAGGCCCCTGGCTCTTGGGCATCCCTCTCGGTGGGCCTCCTTGCCCTTCTGACCCTCCTAGTCCTGGCCCCGACCTGGGCCAGTCAGGGGAAGCTGTGGTAGGCCCCAATGTATAACCCATACTCTTATCCTGGGGTCCCCTTCTCTGGGTCCTCCTTTACAGAGGTGGGAAGCTGGGGTTCCTCACACCATGACTGGTGCCTCAGGGTCTCACAGGGGACTCACTCCCCCCTGGGCAGCAGGTTGTGGTGCTACAACCGGTGTTATCTTTGACCCAAACTCTACCTCCCAATAGTGGAGGATCTATTGGGGTCAGGACCCAGCTCTCTTACCCTCTGGCTGAGCCCCCCTCACACTAGGGGCCCCACACTGCTTGTAACACCTCCTTTACTCAGGGCTTCCCTCCACAGGTGGGCTCAGGTGGCCATAGCTGTGCCTGGCCCCAACTCTTCCTCAATGTCTCAAACCCCCACAGGGCTCAGGCAACCTTAGCCACACCTGGCCTCCAACTCTCCTCCTTGGGGCATGTACCCCCACAACTACCTCCAGTGTACACAGCCCACCTAACAGTGGGGGCTAGGGGTTAAGGCACCCTAACCCACCTTTCACTGGGGTGATCACTGGCCTGGCATTTCCTGGGGGCTCCCACACCACTGGTAGCCCCACCAGGCTACCCACTCCCAGCAAGGTGCAGCTTCCAGTCATACCCAGGACCAGGAGCCTCCTACCAGCCCCTAGAGTGCCCCCCTCACTTCCAAATGAAACTTAGCAGCCCTCAGGCCAGGCAATGTTACCTTGTTTATATAGGCAGCCCTGAGCCTAAAACGGCTGCCCTCATTAGGCACCTGGAGGCTGCCAGCTCCAGGGCCTTAAAGTGGCAGGTACACCTAGTGCCCTGCCACATTGATCATAAAGATTCCAGCACTGCCTCCTTGTTAGGCCCCTCATGCAGAATGAGTGGAGGGACTGATGTTCCCTCCTTCCCCATGAAAGGGTGGTCTCTCCAGGAAGGGACCAGGTGCATTAGCAGAACAGAAGAAGAATATGGCTCAGTGAACAGAGGGTAAGCCTGAGACTCCAGCAGTGCTAGTTCTGCTGTTTACCTATGTGTGCGGTGGGCTCTGGTCCCTCTCTCTACAATGTGGATTGAAAAGGTGACTGGAACATGTGCTAACATACCACTGCTTGCTTATCTATGCAGCATGGCTAGCACCGGCAGTGGAGACGAGCGGTATTAGGGACGTTAGCATGTGCTAGCAACCCCAGCAGTCCCTCCCTGGAGCCCCTGTGATTGCTCTCTGGTTGCTAGTGCATGCTTCAGCCCATGCTGCAGCTGTTACCCCCTCTAGCCAGATGGAGCTGCCCAGGCACCTGAGATCCCCCTTTCATGCTGCTGTGTTAAGATGGGGCCTCCTCACTGCTGTTGTAACACAAATGCCCGTAACAGCTGGGATCGCCCTGGCAACTTAGTGAATGGAACTGCCTTCTGAGTGCAAACCAGTCCCTCCAAACCAGCTGTGTTCTTCAGTTAAGCTGGAACCAAAGCCATGCAACACCACTGCCATAGCTCAGTGACACCTCCATGGATCAAGGGAAGCAAAAGCTTGGAGTCAGCCAGAGCTGGTGTCATCTAACCACGTCCCCACCTCACTCCTAGTAAGCCTCCCTCCCTCCCCAAGCCCACTGCCTGCCAGCACAGTTGTAGGAGATCATTAGCTGGAGCTCACGATGCTGAGCTCGCTGCAGCCTCAGTTGTATATTTACATATCTGGGAAAGCCTGAACTTCAGAGAAAAAAATTGGTGACGGCAAATGTATAATTAAAGTACTATTAAGAGGCGCCTCAGAGTCTCTTAGCAAGCAGGGCGGACAGACTATGGGTATATTAGACATCACTGCTTTACCAACTGGCTCTCTGAACAGCTCTCAGGTGGTCCTCACAGCCAAAGCATCTCAAGCCACGGCTGAATAGTCTGGTGGGTTGATGGCAGCTCACACACAGGCAAAGAGGTTCTGCTTTGGCCCCATGCTGACAGTAGTGCTCTCAGCAGGGGAGATACAGGTTTCCCCAGGCTAAGGCCTGTCTGTTGCACTCCATTCAGGCATCATGACCCCTGCAAGTTTCCCAAATGTGAGAAACTCAACTGCACAGTCTTGTGGTGATGGGGGACTGCATTTGAGCTTTTCCCCGGTTTGCTCCTTTGGCCTTTTGACTAGGAGCAAGTGTGACTAGAGGGCATCTGAACTGCAGTGCCTTTGGGCTTGCATGTGGGATGCCTGCCATGGATTTGGGAGTATCAGAAGTCCCAAACTGATGTGTCTGGGAGGGAGGAGATTTACTCAGTGGTAGAGCCACACAGACTTAACGACTGAGCTCAGCTCAGTCAGTTTGGAATTCGGAACTAATTCAGCTTTAAGCCAAAAAAAGAAGCAGTCTTCTGGAGCTATGAAGTCATTTCTCCAGGGGCCATTTCCTCTTCGGTATTCCTGGGCTGGATCCTGCTATAGATTAGACCTGCTAAGGACCCACCCCCTCCTGGAAAAAGTTTTTGGGCATAGATGTTCTGGTCTTCAAAAGTCTGAAGCAAATGAGCTTGTCCCCTTGCTGAATCCAATTGCTACAGAAATGCTGGGGAGTTATTTTTCTGCAAGGAGAACCCCACTTTTATTAACTCAGGCCTAGATCCTCAAAGGTGCTGGTGTCCCTTTAGAGAGTGCAGGGACCTTCCTCCACCTCCTCAATAGTAGAACTTGCCAGAGGGCGCTAGAGGTGGCCTGACAGCCTGGTCATAGCTACTAGTACCAAATGATCCGGGGGAGCCTTGCAGTACCTTCTCTCCCCTGGAAAGGATGGCTTGGAAATACAGACTCAACCTGACTTACCACATGGGGGTTAAATCCAGCAGGACATCTGGGAGGAACCCTTCTCCTACCAGCTCTAAACAGCTCAGGAAGACTCAGTCCTCTGACCTAAATGCAATGTGACCCAGGATGAGCAAGTCCCAGAGAGAAGGGAAGGTACTGTCTTAGACTCTGCTCACCCAAAGGTCAAACCACCCTACAAGAGAGGGAAAGCTAAACCCACAAAGACCATATCATCTCTTGGAGGGTAGGGGGTGATAGGATAAAGTTCTTTTATTTCCTCCCTTAAGAGGAACGTGCACAAGACAGCCAGTCACTTTTGCCCAGCCAAATCCCCTTGGGGTGAGTCAGCAAGGGAGCTGGGGTGATCTGCACCCAACAGTGGGATCAGTAATGCCCAGGTAGACAACCTCAAGGGAATGGAGGTGGCACACACCCACCCTATGTTCCTGACCCAGGTCCTGCCATTGCGGTACTGGGGAATGTCAATGCGTGGGTCATCTTGAATGCCATGGGGTCAGGCCCAACTCATATATCTCCCTCTTGGGCTGATCCTGCCTGCCTCCTACTGGCAGGTCTGGGAATGACTCAGAGAGCTGGGAATGACTCTAATCTAAACCCTACTGAACCCTGCAAAAGGTCTGGTCCTGCCAGGGCAGGACTATCTCCACTGGGCCCATGGAGGGACACTGCCAAGACAGTGAGCAGAATCCAGTCCTTTCTGGGTTCTGTTCCTCCTCCCCACTTTTTATAACATGAGGACTGTCCTGCCCATACTGACCTGGCTCAGTGCCCCTCCTGGTCCCACCTTCCTTTTCTGCAGAGTCAGTCTCCTCTCAGCACTTCCAACTCCCTAGGTTCTCCCAGTGCCAGCTCCCTTCTCTCTAGGAAGTCCATGCGTCTGTCAGAGCCTTGTCAAATCCTCTGTTTAACTCAGCCTCCTGTCCTGCTGTGGCATACCCTGCTTTCAAGACTCGCCCCCAAGCAAGAAAGGTGTGTGCCAGTTCCAGATTATCACCCTCCCCCATGCAACTGCCTTTGACTCTGCCCACGACTGTGATTTAACTCCAGGATTCAGCTGTACCTGGGATTACTTTCCGCTTCACTAAAAACCGCCTTATTATTGAAGTGACATTTAACTCTCTTCCATTAGTCCCTGCATTCAGGTGCCCGCACGGTTGTCACTCAAAAGTTCCATCTTCATCAAGGGCTTTCCCTCACTGCTCCTGCTAAATAAATCCTCTAATGCCTGCCAGACTTGACAGGAAATCACCCCATTTGCTCGCTGCCTGCAGGATTCTGGCAGCCCAGAAGAACAGCTGGGTAGGATCGACCTGTTCTGCAGGTGGCTTTTCCATTCAAAGACACCGATCTCTCCTGCCACCTTCTATCCACTCCTTTAACAGCTCAGAGAGCCCGTATTAGCTCTGGTTCACCAGGCATTGAATGGAGACTGGAATTCTCTAATCCACCTGTGACCTGCAATGGAACTTTCACATCCCAAACCATGTAACTCAATCCTGCTGAGTACAATGGCTCGAACCTCCTCTCTTGCATTGGCCACCAATGCAAGTCTCACCTTCTTTTGGCTGCAAGACTGTGGGGAGTGGGGAAGCAGTGGGAGTCAGTTTGCTTTGAATATCACCTGACGCAGAATTTCTAAGCTGAATGCTGTTCCTTTGTCTCATCATCTGCTTGGAAATCCCAGTTTGTTGCTTGGGGCATTCTCCAAGAGTCTCATGTTGAAGCATGATTTGTACGGCTGGTTTGCATGAGAGTCCCTCCTGCCAGTCATGCGGCCGCTTTGTGCCCGGGTGCCATGCCCTCCAAAGCTGAAACCTTATTAGTGGAGGAGGGCAGGGCATTTGGATGGAGTGGGTTTGGGTCACAAAACAGCAAGTCACTGAAAGCACAGCTGTTTGCAGGAAGGTGCATACTAGTTTGGACAAAGATGACATTTCTGATCAAAGCTCCAGAGAGAGAGTGAGGTAAGGAGGAGCACTTGATGCCCACAAGAATAACACCCACAGCCAGAATGGCCCAGGAGGACATTTCCACATGGAACACCAATTACAGAGTTGATCCAATCAAAGATATCATGAAGTATCTTTGTCTATTGCACAATTTCTTGAACCACTGAAGTTACAACACTCAATACTAATATATAAGAGAGAGAGAGAGAGAGAGAGAGAGAGAAACTCATCCACTCCCCACAGCCCAGCGATTTAGGCAGTGAATGAGGCAATGAGAGACCCAGGTTCACATCTCTACTTACATGATTCCAGCCAAGGATTCAAACCTGAATCTCAACATGTTCCACCTGAGAGGTTCTACTGGGAGTAAATAATTAAATATTAATTGGAGCAGGGATTTGATCACTGCCCCTTGCAAGTATCCCATTCACTAAACCAGTGGTTCAGGGTGCCCTTGGAAAACGCCAGCTCTTAGCTTTCATTCCTTTCTTGACTACAGAAAATTAATAGAGCAATACTTCTGCTGTAAAAAAGTCTGAAAACCCACAACAGGTCAGAGTGTTTCTGACATTATAAATTTCAGTTCAAAATAACTGGGTTTTATCTTGTGAATCCCCATGTAGGTGTTTGTACACCTAACTGTGCTAATATTGTAAGGTACTCTTAAAATGATCCTATGACACCCCAAGATGCCATAGCACCCTGGTTGAGAATCACTACACTATTCATTTTTTAGGGCAGGCTTTTCACTTCCAATGGTCTTGGCTCATCCCAATGTAGATTAAGGACATTTTTGAACTCTTAAACACATTGTGAAAACTGTTTCCTGCCCAACTCTACTGACCAGCTCCTAACAGCTAAGCCAGTTTTTCTTAAACAGGAAGCCATAACACCCTGGGGTGCCTTGAGATCTTTTCAAGGGTGTCATAGGACTGCATGCAGTGTTAGTCCTAATAGACATGTAAACATGGTTCACAAGATAAACCCAGAGACCTTAAATAGGAATCCATACTATTAAAAACATTTTGCCATGTTGTGGACTTTCTGCGTTCTTTGCAACAGAACTGCTCTATTATTTTTCTGTTGTCAAACAACGCATGAAAACTAAGAGCTGCCACTTTCCAAAGGGTGCCTTGAGTCTATTGAGGGGTGCCTTGAAGTCTATCAAGAGGTGCCTTGGGTCTAAAAAGTTTGAAAACTGCTGAGCAAACTAGATACAAACTCATTCAGTGTGTTTGAATTGGAGAGTCAGAGAACTTAGCAAAGTGCACCAGTTGACCTACAGTCCTGTTCTGCTCCATATCTCTTTCCATGCCACCCCATGGACACCACTGTGAGAACAGTTTAAGTAAAGACAGAACGGCGAGGGAAGTGATGACCTTTCTATCATTTGTTTCTGTGACTGGTCATGTGGTTAACGTGAAAAACTGCATTGTATCTTTCAGGGAACTATAAGTCACATGGGCTTATTTGTTTGTTTTTACTGAATTTAATGGGGGGGGAAGGGGAAGGAAGATTATTATCCCAATTTTCGTTGACAATAAACCTGAACTATTTGGAGTTTCAGATGCTGTCAGATCCAGAATGACACTGGGGAACACTTCCACATGGTCCAAAAGCCATTTTTCCCCAGGAAAAAATAAAATTGTCTTCGATGAATGTGTGTTGACCAGGCCCAAGCCTCACTTTTCAGGATCAGATAGCAAGTGACATTTTTCACACCTCTGCTGGGGACTGCATAAGGCCAAGAGGACTCTAATTAGCAGCTGGCACAGCCTGCAGGACCTGCAACACCTTGGCCATGATCCCCTATTTCTATGTACCTTTTGCTGGCTTTGCAAGGGGATGATGTGGGAAATTCCTTCATGCTTGTGATGTACTCCAATACTACAGTGAGTGGGGAGTGTGGAGTGACCACAAGAAAATAGGAACTAATTGAAATGCCCCCCACCCCAGACATTCAGCTGTGAAATCAAGGACCTTTCACATCTTGTGGTCCCAAGAGCCCCATCAAGGAAAGAAGCAGCACCCTCTGCATTGTTTTTCCAGCCTTGTTCTTCCCGTTGCCAAACTGCACAAAGCCTTTTTAAGCCATTGAGGGTTAATGGAACAGAACAGGGAGGAGGTGGAGCGTGGAGCAGTCACTTAGCGCAGGGACAAAGCCATGGATTAGGTCTCTCTCCAGCGCCGGATGTGGTCTCGTGCCTGGATCTATCCCTTATCCTACCGATGACAGACAAAGTACAGTGTAAATATGGAAAGCAGACGCCAGAGATCTAGGCTTTGGAGAGAGCTCACACAACTCTGGAGAGTGAGACCACTCCCATAAGGGCGCTTGGATGAGGAGGGAACAAGTATGTGTATGTTTTGGGGGGAAGTGAGGGACAAGAAAAATATGATCACAGCCCTAGGATTGACTTCATGTCCAGCTCTCCCTGGAAAATGCCACGCCATCAACTGACAACACGGCCAGTTTTATATCTCTGTGTCTTGCCTTTCCCACTGCCAAATACTTTCCATGAACTCAGAAGCCAAGTGACAAAAAACAACAGACACTTACTGCAGCTCGTCTGGTGTGCTGGGCGGGGAAGAGCTGGGCACGCAGTGAGGAGAGAAACAAGTCTTGAGGAGGCTGGGGACAAAACCCAAGGCAGGAGAGTACAACGAGGGTCAAAGCCAAAACTGACAGGCTCCCATCTGGATATTCAGATCCCTCCACGTGCTTCAGGACCTGCAAAATCGGGTGTATCAGCTGTAGTGCAGTTCAAAGCAATGAAGAGAATTGAGCATTAGAGGAAGTTGAAATTTCTCTCATCAAAATGTTTTCTTCAGAAAGAAAACTCTTTGCAAAAAGCGGTTGTCCTTCACCAAATTTCCCTTTCTCTTTGCTACAGCATTTCTGATAAACAGTTTTAGCAAAGCTCTTGATTTGCAGAAAGCCCAATCTGAAGCAAGACACCTTGGGTTTTGATCATGGAAAATGGTTTTAAAATGATTTTGGGGGGTGACATATTCAGTGAATAGTAGCATAAAAATGGAAGTTGAGTCCCTTATGAACCCTGAGAAACAGAAACCCTGTTCAAAATGGTTTGCAAAAGCCTTTTATATTTTTCATACCAGCTCTGTTCTTCATTAGTTGTGTCACAGATACATGCAGAGTGAGCTATCTCAGGTACTTATCAGGTCTTCTGTTCATAGTATCTCAGAGCCTTTTCATTTTTTCAAGGCACTGCATCCTGGCAATACTCTGGGAAGTAGAACAGGGCTATCAGTCCCATTTTACAAAAAACTTGGAGAATGAAATCAATGGAAGCTAAGTACTTACATGTCTTTTAGAAACTGGGGAAATGACTTGCCCAAGGTCACACAGGGAATCTGTGGCTGAGCAGGCACAGGCAAATTGTCAGGCAAAGCTGGTATAACCTACCATAAACTCCCTAGCAAACAATAGTTGGGGTGAGAAGCACAGTAGTCCTGCCCCATTTCCACCCACCCCCAAATCTCTATGTCTGGGGATACATGAGAAACCAATGCAGAGCCCTTCTCCCATCTCAGTGCAAAGACGCCAACTCACAATTTGACCACAATCCTGGTGATCATTGCGGTTAACTTTAAAGCCCCAGATCCCTAAAGTCCTGTGATTATGCAAGATACTCAGTTTTCACTAAAAATAAGGGTATATTTCTAGCCGTTTGAGATGCTTAGAAAATCTTGGAATTGTGACCCTGAGTATCCCGGAGAGACAAATAAAAAGAATGAACCCACAGCAACTTGGTTGGGTTTTTCAAATTTCATGATTTCTATAAGTAAATCTTGCAAATCCGACAGCTGTACTCATGCTTTTGGAGTGCTTGCAGCTTGCCATGCTGTTGCTCCATCAGGGAGGGAGCCTCTGTATATGAAGGGCACTTTTCTACAAAGGCAGAGAGGCTGTATCCTACCCCACCTCTCTGCCCTACACACACGTACATCTTTATGCCACTGAACCAACACAGGGGGCTTTAGACAGTGGAGACTCAGGTCTGTCATTCTGAAAGGAAAGTGAACTCCCAGCCCACTCCCTCCATATATAACCATTTCCTTTTCCTGTGTATTAATGTTGCTGGCTTATGCTGGAGTGGATGTGTGAGCATGGATGTGGGGCTGGGTGCGTGAGTATGAGGCAGGTGTGAAAACACTGGGACAGCTTTGAGTGCACTACGGTTTGTATACGCATCTGCAAATGAGTCTACTCTTCCAAAAAGAAAAGATGCTTTCTTAACTTATGGAGCAAGGTACTGAGGTAACTGACATGGATTAAATAGCAGTGAAGGCCAGGTACATGGGCTCAGGTTTGCTGTTCAAGTTCAATCTCAGGAGTTCACTACAGGCTTGAATGGAGTTAGTGCCTGACTTTCTTTGCCTTAGCTTTTTTACCGCATATTAGCTAATTCTGGTTAGTTAACTTGAGTTCAGACCATACCTTGTATTGTAGAGTGGCCATCCCCTGACTGTGCATGGCTTTGTATGTTCTCGAGTGTCTCTGGTGGGTATGGATGTGTATGTACAAGTACCTGGAGAGATTTTGGGGCATAGGTTTGTATACTCCCTCACATGTAAGTGCTTCTACAGCCACTGCCTGCAAGCGCGTGTCCATGTGCAGGCTGCCCATAGACATAGTGTACACGTTAGAAGCCAGTTGCCTCTTGCGTATATATCTGAAGCCATAGTTTGCTGCCAGCCCCCCACAGACACATGCTGGGCACATATTTCTGTGCCTTGCACACGCGTAGGAGGCTTCCGACATCTGTGTAAGATCAGCCTTGAATGTGACAAAGTGAAGACAGGGTAGGAGGCGAGTGCCCACTTTCCACTAACTCGCATTTTCCACCCCCTCCCCCCATCATCCCATGAGTAATAGGGAGGGGCTATTTCTGTCTGTGCAAACTGGAGTGCAGGGACCCAGCATGGCCAGGCCTTTGCTGTGCATAGCAGCTGGAAAGTGGCAAGGAGAGAGGGCAGTGGGGCCCCTGGACCTTCCTTTTCCTTTGTGCTCATCAGCAATCTTTGTGGTTAAATATTTGGGAGTTGCTCACTCATTGCCATAAACAGGGGCCTTAATCCCTGGATGGAAAGAAGGTAAGAGAGTGAAAGGGACTCATGGCTGCAGGGGACCGACAAACTCTGAAATTCAAGTGACTAATCTAGTGATTCTCAGCCAGGGTGCTGTGGCATCCTGGGGTGCCGTGAGATCCTTTTAAAGGTGCCACAGGGTGCCATGTAATATTACCACTGTTAGGCATGTGAACTCCTACATGCGATCCACAAGATAAACCTAGAGGGTGCTTGTACATGTGACAGTTGTCATGATGTATACATGACGAAAATGTAATTTGTGTGGCTTAATGGCGTCACGCATTTCATGTGCGCCAGTTTTGGGGGTTTTAAATGACTTTGCATCATTGCAAACTAAATTACAGCTGGATGTAGTTTAGTTTGCAATGTTGCAAATTGCTGCAGTGCAGCTGTCAGCTCCCCACCAGCCATGGGAGAGGCAGGCAGGCATGCCCACTAAAGGCCAAAGCGATGAGGGGCTCGATCTTTTTTTTTTTTTGGCAGAGCCTGCACACCATTCCTGCAGCTGAGGGGCAAGCTGCCAGGGGGCTGAGTGGTCCCTTAGCTGCAGGAGGCCCGGTCCTTCCCTCTGCAATGATGGCACCCCCTGGGGCCAGGCTGGCAGGCAGCTAGTGGGCTGGGTGCCGCCCCAGCTTGGAGGAAAAGTTGGATTGGACTGAGTGCTGCCTCCAAGCTCGAGAAGCCTGCTAGCAGCCTGCCCAGGTGGCCCCAGGGGTGCTGCTGCCATGGAGAGAAGGACTGAGGCCCCCCGCAGCTCAGAGGCCACTAAGCCTACCAGCAGCCCATCCCTCAGCTGTGGGCAGGCTCTGGCTCTGCCAAAAATAAAGGATCAGGCTCCTTGCCATAATGTGATGGGAAAACTGAAATGGTGGATTTCAGTTAAAAACCCACCGTTTCAATTTAGGATACGTAAAATAAAACTTTGGGGATTAAACCCTTGTCACGGGTACAGGCGCCCAGAGATTTCAAATAGGAATCTATGGTGTCAAAACATCCTGGAATCTGTTGCAGTCCTTCTTAGTGTCTTGCAGCAGAAGAATTGCTTGCTTATTTGTCTGTAGCCAAAAAACAAGTGAAAGCTAAGACCTGACATTTTCTGAGGGCTGCCTTGTGTCTAACTAGGAGTGCCTTGAGTATGAAAAGTTTGAGAACCACTGGTGCTAGATGCTGTACAAACTCAAGGCAATGTGAAAGTCCCTGACTCAAAGAAGCAGCAACCAAAAGAGCTACTCTCTTCTCCTTTTCAGACAGAGAATGCAGGACTGGAGTCAGGAACAGAGCCCCTGCCCCCTGAAACCCCAGGCTGCACTTTAACTCCAAAGTCATCTTTCTCTAGTACAGACAGTCCAGCCTGTAGGCAGTGGGTGTGCACTATATTCTGTCCCACAAAGCATTAAAGGTCTCTCAGGTACCCTGCATTTTTCCACTGATGCTCTGAGATGTGTGGTTTTTTTGGAGGGCAAGAAGTAGGAACCTAAAGCTTTCCCTTTGCTGTACACTTTCCCCCTTCCCCAACTGCCCCTGGCATCATCCTCCTCTACACTGCAGACTGCAGCCAACACAGCTGTGTCAGTCTGGAGGCGAAGGAGATATGATCTCTGACCGATGGAGCTGCACCAGCAGAAGCCCTTAGTGTAGATGTAGTTATACCAGCAAAACTGGCGTAGCTTGTTCTGCTCGTGGCTGGGGGGAGGATAGGGGTAGGGGGAGAAGGGGGCTACTATATCTCTACAGAGTGTAGCTGCATCCCAATTCAAAGCACACTCCCAATACAGCATACTGGTACCCCTAAACTAATCAAATACTTTTGGTATAGACATACCCAAAGCGTGTTTCTTTTATCTACCTCTTTTCTTGTGGGTGTCTGGCTGGAAGAACTTGGCAGCCTGAATCAATAGAGATAGGCAGCTACCAAAGGACATGCAGGCCCAAGGATCAGGTACTTTCTGAAGACCACATGCTGCACTGCCTAATTCATTTATACACTGAATGAACCCAAGAATCCCATGCCTCCTCTCTGCCTGCACTACACCAACTTTGGAGAGCTGTGTCCACTCCAGACGCAGTATGCCAGGGTAGAATACTGATATTCCTCTACCAGCAAAGCCATGTAGACATGGCTGCAGGCTCTGTGGTTACAGTAAGGGAAGCTCTTAGATGTGCTGCTCCCACGCAAGGCTCATTTTACTTTGGTCCACTACAAACTATTCCATGCCACCAGGGGGGCAGATTCTGGCTTCCACTTTGATCTGTGTCTACTGTTCTAGTGGCACTTAGAGAACTTAATGGTAGCTGAGACCCCCAGGTAGCTGAGAGCATTTTCTCAGTGTGGGTGTGGGGAGTAAGCTGCCCAACGATGTTCTTCCTTAAAGCTCCTGGCGTAAGGGAAGCACCAAGGTGGGAGGTGACACTGCACAGTGCTACAGGTCATCTGAGCCATGCAGCAGCTGGTATAAATGAGAGGAGCTGCTGGGGCTGCCCTAATTTATAGCAAGGTTTAGAGGCCTCCTTGACCCTGTCAGGGGTACTGGTTGTAGCCTAAGGACATAGGCAGACAAGGTTCTTTGGGTAAATCCGATATCTTTTATTAGACCAACTAAAATAGCTGAAAAATTCTTCTTTGCAAGCTTTCAGGTGCAAACACCCTTCTTCAGGCAGAGGAAGTGTCCTTGCTCCTTTTGAATCCTGCACCTATCATGCTGCACCTCTCCAGAGATGCAGCACGGAACATAGCCTGGTGGGGACCAAACTTTGTGGCAGGCATGCCACATGGTATACCCTGTACCCTTCCCTAGTGCCACTCTGATCCTCTTCCCATGCCCAATCTGCTGCTCTGCTTTCTGCTTCCTGCCCTATCTGCCACTGTGTTCCCTGCTCCCTCCCTGATCTGCCCTGTGCTGTACACAGAGGCTACCCATGTCACTTGTGGCACGTGCCATGGACTGACTGGCCACCCCTGCCCTATCCCAAGGTTGTTAAATGTGCAGGACAGGTCAGGGTAGGCTTAACAGAGGGCTGTTTGCTAATACTAAGCAGTGGGTCACAAGAGACTGACTTCAGGGAAACACAAGGTAAGACCCTTACTTGAATGGCTTTTTGAAGGCAAACAATTTTGTAACAAAGTCTCATTTCAAACCTATCCTTTTAAGCTTTAAAGTGCCCATGGGTGGAAATCCAGGGGAGCAGAGAGCACCAGGAACAGGAAGAACAATAGGAAGAAAGCCTGCAGGAAATATCTGGGATGCAGGACAGACTGGGGGAGGATTCTTTGAAGCACAGGTTCTGCAGGGAAAGGGCAGACATGATCACTCTCCTATGAGATGAGATGGGGACTCTGAAATGTTTTCCCGCTGCAGTTTGATGTCAGCCTGGAAAACGTTGGGAATCTTTTTCTGAAGTGTTGTGTATTAATCTTCCCACACATTACAGTCGATAATTTAATCCCATATTGGTATAAACATTCTAGTGAGTGTCTTTCCTTGGGATATGCTCCTCCACTTTTGTAGCATACTTTTCATCTCACAGCAAGTTATACGGGAAGGTAAGGAAATGCCCTTTATCACATGGGGAAACTGAGACCCAGGAAAGTAAAGGGTCTTGCTAAAGATCAAAGAGCAAGAGCAAGGTACAAAAGAGAAGTATCCTGTATCCCAGTCAAGTGCCTTTCATGCTAGCACATACCTCCACTGCTTACAAGCCTCTCTGTCCCTTTAGCCTTATGTGCCTTTCAGAGAGAACGACTGTGGTCAGGAGTGGTACTCTGAAGTCTTGTTTTGTATACCTAGCTCTACTAATTGCTTATCCTGTATAGATATTTTCCCTGAAGTATGTTACTAGAGAAGTACCATGTAACAGCTATAGAGAAGTAAGGAAAGGTTGGGGGATGGGGTCTGGGTATGTTATATGCTGCATTTTTTATTTCTAAGGCCTCTGGTTAAAATCCAGCTCAATTCAGTCGTGGCTGAAAGCCTTACTATCAGCTGGCTGTTCAGTCTCCTATTTAGAACTAGCTTGTGGTCTCAATCCAGGTCACAGCAAGTAAGATGCCAACTTGCTAAAACCACAGCTGGCACTGAATGGTTACCTTTTGTTGGATGTCTCTGCAGGGACATGAGGGTCTGAACAGGCTATAAAGACCCTACTATCCCTGTTCCCTCAAGGGTGTCCCTCAAGGTCATGTCTAACCCACAGGTACAAGAAGCAGTGTGGGGTTTACTTGCAGAGTGCTGTGGACAAACAGACAGCTTCAGTCCCTAGGGATATTAATCCAGCACTTTATATATACTTAAATCCCACAGATTTCATGTCCCTGTAGGTCAGTTCCCTGTTGGAGGAGAAATCAGTGGGTATTTTCTTAGGGTAAGTTATTTTATTTGCACTGTCTACCAGGCCAGTCACAAAAGTGATGAGAAACAGGACATGGGCAACCCCTCGTTCAGAGCTTTCAGCTCAAACACCAGTGCCTGGTGCCCCAGAAGCATCTTCACTCCAAGAACTGACTCAATTTAATGAGATGAAGACAGACAGTGAACCACCTGGCTGTTTGCCACAGCTTCCCCTAAAATAAACAGCATCACAAAACCAAAGAAAAACACAGAATTTCTACAAATGCTCTGTGCACAGTATGAACTGGCAATCCTGCATGTAACAGCACCACCTAGTGACTCCCTCCCTCTCTCCATAGAAAGGAGGAAATCACATTTGCAGTGTCAACTTGGAAAGGGGTGGGAGAATCCTTCTGAACAGCACCAGGGATAACCCCCCTGCTGAGTTTATGTTACCAGTTTCCTGCTGTTCATATCCATTGAGCATATGAGTTGTGACAGCTGCTACCTGCGAAGACTTGACTCTTTTGCTCAGGCAGCAGCAGGAGATATTTGCTCTGGCGATTCCCCAGGTATTAGCCAAGAGGCTACAACCACACATGCACATGGGCAGCATTAAAACAGCAGAGTATAGCTCTCCTGACAATCTGTATAATAGTTATTTTCCCTCCTATATAAAGGAGCTGCTGTTCCAGCCAGCTGAAAACAGACCTTCCATGGACAGTCCAAGGCATATAAATTAGCTATCAACAGGGCAAAGGCATGTGGAGTCTTAAGATTTTACACATCTTCCCTGGAGAAACTGCCTCTGCCCTAAGGGAAGTGGAAGGTGGAGCCTCCTCCTACTTTAACTGGCAACACCTCAGCTGCTGGAATTCCAAGTGGCTTTGGAGGCTCCATCACATGGTCAGTGACAATGCAGCCACCCATGGATCTGTACTGGAAAGGCAAGATTCCTGCCAAAGCATCTTTCTCAACAGGACTTAAGATCAAAGCCTATTGCCCAGCATGTGCGTGTCTCCTCGGGAACAGGCTGGGTAGGAACGGACATGGGAATGCCACCTGCTTCCCGCAGACACGCTCCTGGACATTTATAGCTGAGCACAACATTTGCATCGCTCCATATGCTATAAGTTGCTTCTTCTGACAAGAACGAAAGAGACCTTTAAATAAAGCCTCCAAGATCCATCAACTGGGCAGAGGCCAGATTGCAGAGAGTTGTGTTCCTTGGTTCCCGGTTTCCTCTGCTCCGCGACTGAGAACATAAACCATTCCATACACCAAAGTAATGCACTGATGCCCAGCTCTTCCCCTTCCCAGCCCTGGCTCCAGCTCTATGACTAAAGTTGATAAATAATGCCTGGTTTTTAGGTAGACAAGGTTCTTTGGGTAAATCTGATATCTTATATTAGGCTTTTAGGTGGCACTCTTCACCCAGGGATCTCCAAGCATAATACAAAGGTCAGTATCATTATCTGCATTTCACAGATGGGGAAGCAACTTGCCTAAGTTGATACAAAAATGGACCTGAAGGAAGACCTGCCTTTCCCAAATTGTAGTTTAGTGCTCTGTCTATTAAGCCACACTGCCTCCACACATGTATTCCCAGGCAGTCTCTCATCCAAGTACTTAACAGGCTTAAGCCTGCTGACATCACAGACTGGAAAAAGTCAGGGTGATTGGCAAAATGTTCACAAAGCCAGCTGCGTGTTCACAGAGTACACTTTCCTATCAGAAGCAACAAGTTTAAGAAAGCAGCAGCTGAATTTTTGGACTAAATGCTTTCAACTGACATCCGGGAAAGAGTTGGTAGCTAGGAGTTGTGGCCCAATCTCACTGCACAGAGAATCATAAGAACATCCCCACATCAACACATTGCATCTGTGCATTGACCCCCTCCCCTCCCTCCAACAACGGAAAAGGGACAGGGATCCCATAAAGCCAGGGCCATAGCAACGAAGTTTGGTACCAGGGGCAAAGCCCGCAGCTACAGCCCACCCTCGCCCCACACATACTTCTGGAGGTTGCCTGGCGGTGCACACAGTGATGGGAGCCACACTTCCCCCACCCCTGTACCCCCTTCAAACAAGCCACTCTCCACTGTGTCCTGCACCACGCCCCTGTTGGGCAGTGCCTATTGGCACCCCTTCACTTGGGTGTCCAAGGTGGTTACCCCACTCGCCCCCCTCCACCACCCGCGCCCTTCCTACGGCAGTGCCTGAAGCACACCAGAGATTTTCTTACAGCTTTGGTTTTCATTGGCAGTGCTCAGATATGGTGCTGGGCAGCAAAACCTTAAATCAGTGATTCTCAACCAGGGTGTCACAGCACCCTGGGGTGCCTTGAGATTCTTTCAAGGGTACTGTGGGGTACAGCATAAGATTAGCAGTGTTATGTGTGCAGACATAATTCACAATATGAACTCCGAGGATGCCAACAGAAATCCAATAGTGTCAAAATCATTCTGACCCAGTATGAGCTTTCTGAGCTTTTTGCAACAGAAGAATTCCTCTATTATTTTTCCATGATAAAAAAACAAGCAAATAACTGGCATTTTCTGAGGGGTGCCTTGAATCTATCAAGGGCCACTGCCCTAATTAAGTGGGAAGAGATGGAATTATCTCCCTGACATTCTGTTCCGTGGGGCAAAAACAAAATCTAGAAAAGTTCCCTCTTGAACTTCCTTCCATTTCAGAATCTTTTGGGTACAAATCCTTGGCTCTGTAGGGTTTTTGTTTTAGATGACAGTTGACTAACTGTAGGGATTACAGATCCCTACACATAATCCCCTGTAGGGATTTTGTTTTAGATGGCACTAGACTTGGCTTAGCTGGACCCCTGCCTTCACTCTCAAGAGACCTGCCTGCACTTCTATGTCTGTGGCTGGCCAACCTCAAGCTGCTCCTGTCTTACTTTCCTCATCAGCTCAGTGGGGATAATATAGTGGCTATATAATATTAATGTGCTGTGATATTTCTAGACAAAAAGTGTTATATAAGAGCTAGGGATTGAGCTTAATCATGCCTCTGCCACTGATGTGCTCTGTGGCCTTGGGCAAGTCACTTCACCTTATCGTCATGTTGTCTTCTTATATTGTATGCCAGGCATCAGCAACCTGTGGCTCACAGTGCAAAACCTTCTTGTAGAATTTCTGGATCCAGCCTGCAGATGTGGGATTTCAGCAGCATATGGCAGCAGGAACCACCTTCTGCAGGCGTTCTCCCCATGCTAGTGCAGGGACAAATACCTGCTGTGGGCTTTTACCCTGGACTGACAGGCCCCTGGCCTGATCCTGTAGAACAGGGCTCCTAGAGTGGCTGGCTGAGCAGAGGCAGGGCCTGCTACCAAATTCTGGGGTACGGTGCCTCATTGGGAACGATTTTCAGCAGCAGGAGGGTGAGCGAATAGCTGTGTTAATCCCCATAAGTCCCTGAGCTGACACAGCTGATGTTGCTTGTCCTGCCACCAGGTGTGAGCCCAGATCCAGCCCGTGAAGCCCCCAAAGTCCAGATCCAGCCTGCAAAGAGCCCCATGGTCTACATCTGGCCCCTAAGGAGAAGGTGGAGGTGCCAAGCAAGTTTGATATCCTGACTACAGAGCAAATCCTGTATTCCTCAGAAAGATGATTACTTGAGAACACAGGACTTGCCATGCTGGGACAGATCCATCTGGCTCAGAGTCCTGCCTTGGACTGGAGCTGGGTGCTTCAGAAGGAAGTACGTGGCACTTCGTAAAGGGCAGCTATGGGCTAACTTGCCCCCGAGTCTGTTCCTGCCTCTCCCTCATTGACAGCCCAGTTTCTGTTCTGAAGCTTGAGGGTTTATATCTTTGTCCAAGCCCTTTTTTTCTTTTAATGCTCATCATCGTGATTGTGGATATCCTTGCTGCACAGGTAATGCTCTGCTCACTGGTATCTTGTGGCCATGAGTTCCGTTATGTATGGCTCTAATTCTTTACTCTGAAGAAAGATGATGATACAGACCCTTCTCCTTCAATAACCACTTTCCTGAGAGCGCCAGCCCTGTGGTACATTACCATACAAAGGCTCTTTTTCCCCTTTACGCCTCCCCTCCTGCCTCTTCCTGGATCTCACACATGCACAGAGATCTTCATCTGCATTCCTCCCAGCACAGTCACCTTCTTTGGATGCTGTCTGATCCATCTTGGTTTCTCTCTGGCACTGGAAAACAGCACCCACAGGATGATAGCCTCTTGCCAATCTTCTTCTGTCATCTCTAGGGACCTACTTAAATTGAGATGAGACAAAGGGGTTTTCTGTGGCCTGCTCATGGTGTGCAACACCGATTTCGTGGGCATTTCATGAAGGCTCCACCCCTCAGTGCCTATCAGTGGAAAGGTGCCAGCTTGGGGAAGAAGGACAAGGGGGCAGCCATTTTGTCTGCTGCCCTTCATGCCGCCTCACCAGCCAGCGTCTTCCCCTCCTGGTCTGCTGGCTCCCACTGGGGAGCCACCATTTTATTTTTATTGTGTTTTTTGTTGTGGATTTTGTGGACAACCTTGGATTTCATGGTTTCTGCAAAATCCATGAAACTGCAAATTAAGTAGGTCTCTAGTTATCTCACTGTTTTAGTGCCCTCATGTGTACATGTTGGCTTCTTGATCGTGGAAGAGGGCACCTTGTTTTGAGTGGTCTTTTAGACCTGGTGTCTTTAAACCTTGTTCATCCTGCCCTACGCCTCCCCTGTCTAGCACTCACCTGGAGAGGATTCATTGTCATTGTCTTGGTTACACTTGAAAAGTACCCTGCCACAGGGATGGTCCATTAGTTCACCTTCTCTGTGGACATGCCAATGAGCTATGATACCACCTGGGCTCAAAGCCAGGCCCTGCCTCACCAGGCTGGGCTGGTATCTCCCGAAGTCTCCCACTGAGATGCTTAAATGGCTTCATTGTTCAGCTCCTTAGGCCCAGAAAATTGTTAATGTGGAGGCAAGATTGCTGTGTCATCTCAGGCAGGTGCCACACAGCAACTGCATTGTACTCCCTGGGGCTCAGTAAACGAACTTCCCCAGGGATGGCTGCAGCACCTGACCTGGTCATGGGTACTGGAGCTTGTATGTGAGAACAGATGTTGCCATATGCCTGCCCACTGCAAGCAGGGCCACCAGGTGCAGCGGCAAGCCACTTTGGCATCCTCTTTGCCAAGCTCTCCTGGGCCAGCAGGTGCAATGGATGTCATTACTCTACTGGATACCGCCCAGATCTTCATGGGGCCTCCTCCTCTGTGAACACTGTCTCCCTCATGCTGGAGGTGTCTTTATCCCAAGCACCTTTCAGAGTAGGGGAAGCCAGATCAGCTATCCTGCTGTTAGCATGCAACAAGGCAGCCTAGGCTAGTGGAGAGGGGGCTGGCTTATGACTCAGCAGACCTGAGGTCTAGTCCCAGCTTTGCCTTTGACTTGCTGAGTCGCCTCATCTTTGTTTCCCACTTCCATCCTTTTGCAAGTTCTTTAGGGCGGGGACCCTCTTTCACTATATGCATGTATATCACAATACAGGCCCCATCTTGGTGTGGCATGTAGAATCTACTGTAACCTACCTGTTTGCCAGGGGAAACAGATCTGCAGATCATGTCTAGGCTCTGCTAGAGATATGATTGAAACAAAACCCTTTTTTATGGCTTCACCCTCAGCCCAAACTATGGTCTGATCTATAATTTGGGAGCATTTCTTCATGTTTAGAGTCAGCCTGCAAGAAAACTAAACATTCCAGGCGTATGAAGTCTCCACCTTGCAACACTGTGATTCTCCCAAGCTACTACCTCCAGCCTTACAGATGATATGGGTGGGGTCTCCTATTTTCTCACAATACAAAGCTCTCTTCCCTATAAAAACGTGGTTTCTCTCAAAGAAGCAGCACAGCCTCATGCAGCCTGTTGCTCATATAGCAGTAGCTAAATTTTTTTGTGATTCTGATCTTTTCCTAAGCACACTTCTTTAATTGGAAATAGAAATCATTGGTGGCTGCAAATTTCTGCTCTTCCTCTCTGGGAGAATATGATTCTGTTATCCTGCCAATGATATTCAGTCCTACAGATATACCTTGCTGATTACAAATGAATTGGTTTTATACTAAGTGAATACCTTTGCTGTTTTTTATGGCCTGGGAAAGTTGGACTGTGTCCTGCTATCTGCAGTTCTCCTTGATATAAAAATCATGAGCTATGGTACTGGCAGCTCCACAATTTTCCATCACTCCTTGGCATCTTTCCTAAAGCTCCAGTTCTTGGAGTCAGGCAATTGCACAAGAATTTCATTTTTAAAAAGTGCATTTCCAGTCCATGTAATTTCAGAGAAAGCCCTGAAAATGGAATCCATATAGGCTCAAAAAGCCAGAAGGCAAAGAAAAGGAAGTCCGTGTCTTATTATTTTTTAATCTTGTGATTTTTAAAATAAATATTGGGGGGGGGGGGAAAGAAAGGGTGCCCCTTCATTTTTTTAATGGTTTTTGTTGATCATCCTGGAATTTTATTTTTCATTATTCTTCATATGCAGATTCCCTCAGCTCCTCACTGCCACTTCCAGCCTGTCAGACATAGTCTTTTCCATCATCTTCTTTACAAATGGCGAGATTGCTAAACTGATTAATAATCAACGCCTTGATTCAGCAGAGTACTTAACACTTCCCTAGCTTCAAGGGGACTGGCTGAGCTATATTTTACATGGACACCAGGTTCTCTCCCATTTAAGCTGCACTTTTTCTCTCAAAGAATCCCAGTGAAGTTGGCAGTGCACCCCAAGTGATGTGCACCCCAAGTGATACAAGTTTTAGATGGGAAGTGAAAAATATGACAAACTGCAGGAAGAATGTGGTGCTATGGGTATAATAAATTACTCCAAATTGCACATTTGCTGGATTCTAGGGTTTCATTTGCAAGTTATTTCAGCTTTAAAAAACACTACTTCCAGCATCACACTGCCCCCTAACTGTTCTGGAGTAGCTGGTGCAGACAGAAATGTTTGAACATCACTTCCAAAGGTCTGATCTATACTTAACAGTTTCCTGGCATAGCTCTGTCTGTAAGGAGTGTGAAGAAATCACACTCTTAAGCAATAAGCCCCTGCTGCAAAAGCCCTTAACACAGACACAATTATACTAGCAAAAGAGTGCTTTGCCTTCTATTGTTTATTCCATTCAGGGAGTGAGTATACTGCCAGCATAAGCTGTTTCCCTCCAGGACTGTTTGCCAGAACGATTCTGTTGGAAAAGCAGTATTGGCAATTCCTTTTTAGTGCTGACAAGTTATTAAATACTGGCTTTGCTTTGAAACCTGAGGTCTCCCATTCAAGTCCTGAACAAGCTAACTGGTGGTTTTCTAGGAGCCCATTCCTGCTCGCACCATCGATGGCCCTCAGGAAGCATTAAAATAGGAGATGAAGAATTTTACCTGGCATTTCCTGGATTCTGTTGAACAGTGCTATAGCCATGTAAATGTGCATGCATGTGTGTGTGTGCACCCAGACAATTTTATGTGCACACACCTGATTCTCTCACTGATCTGTCAAATATTTTATCTTTGTCTGATCTTGTCTCAATACAAGCATAGCATTCCTTTTTATCACATCACTCACAAGTTCACAATTTCTATTAGCTAAAATACTTAAAGTAAATGAGCAGTACTTAGGATAAATGGCCAATTCCTATCCTGCCTGAAAGCTCTCTAACTGCAGGGGTGGACCCAGATGTTATAGAGTGGCATGGTTGCACCCCGCTCTTGGACCAGGCTCCAGAAGCAGCAGCTAAGAACCCTTTTTAAGTCTCTGAATTCGGTAAGAATCTTTTCCACTTCTTTTTGCTCTGCATTCAGTGGCACATCTCCTCTTCCCACCAGTGATCAGTCTGACTTTAAACAGAAAAGCAAGATTCTCCTGCCATGGAGGGTTCTGAGTATGGGTAGGACCACCAGTGCACCCCAGACAGAATGCCCACTTCTAGCTGGGGACCATACCCAGGGCTGCAGAGGAAAGTGGGGAGATAAAAACTCCAAACTCAGTAATACATTCATGAAAATAAAAATAATAATCCTTCCTGGCCCCTTCCAGGTGATCAGCAGAAGCCCTGAAGCATGAGATTACCAGATACCTCCCACACAGAGGTAGTTATCTTTCAGTGCTAAGATAGAGGTAGCAAGTACTTGACTCAGCTTATCACACTGATCCCAGAACACCCAATTTACTGTCAAACTATACCCTCCATAAGTGTGTCAAGCTCCGTCTTGAAGCAACTCAGGTTCTTTGCTTTGTTGGGAAGAATGTTCCAAAACCCAGAAACCTCCCTCAAATTCCCAGGTTTAATTGGTTTATAACCAGTTTGTAGCCATTTATTTTTGTGCTAGTTATTATTCTTTAATTCTTAAGCTGTTCTCCTTCCTTGACCGTCACTCCATGAATGTGTTTATAAAAAATAAGCATTAACTGTCTCGCATCCTAGTTCTATAAGGGAGCTCTTTATAGCTTCATGGTGCTGATGAAAGATGGTTGAGGAGGCTTCTGTCTGTTTCTGTAAGATCATGAGGTTTCCAGAGAAGTCCAATGCAGGACATGATTCTTCTGAATACAATTGTCTGTGTGGGAAAGAAGAGGTCTTCAATTCTTCCCTAAGTATAAGGGAGCTAGAGTTCTTGCTTGTTCTCAGTTTCACTCACCCTCTCCCCCCCCTTGCTCCTCCCATGTCACTGGCTTGTAAGGAATGATAGCCAAAGATATGGGAATGAGCCAGAACTCTGAATCCAAACCCTGGGTTCTGGTCTGAATCTGCAGCATAGATCCCCCTGATGGGCCAACACAAACACTAATATTTAAGAAAGCTGAGAGGCGGTCTATGTAGGATCTGGGGGCTTCTTTTGACTCAGTTTAGTGGTTGCACTGGTAATGATTTCCAGGCTAAAATGGTGCTGAGAAGAAACAGCTACAGTAGAACTTTGAAGCCTTTGGTAGACATATGAGACTTGGATTCAGGCTGGTTTCTGGAGTGCGGGTACCTATGGGGCAAGGAGTCTCTGGCTGATTGTGTGACTCCTTTGGCTACAATTCTCCAGAGGTTGCAAAACTGGACAAAAATAAATAAATCTCAGAACAGACTTATGGGCACCTCAGTTCCAATCAAAGACAATAGGAGAACATCTGTCTTGTCTGGTCCTGGAATGTCTAGAAGTAGTCCCACCCAGAACTCAGAGACGCAGACAATCAAAGAAAAGAAAGAATTAGCTTGAATATTTCAGGACCCTCCAAAACAGTTCACTTCCAATGGGGAATGCAAAACTCCAGGAAGATTCTTGGCTCTCCTTGTCCCAACCGTAAGACTGTTCTTTGCTGTTCTCCATCACCATTAGGAGAAAGATCCCTATG
>NW_017728943.1:2119194-2212096 GCF_001723895.1 Crocodylus porosus | reverse complement strand
TGCATCCTCCTACCCACCTCTGGCCTTCTGTGGGTCCTTAAATTGTCTGCTGTGCAAGAGAACACCATCCAACTCTCCAAAAGCATCCCCTGCTTGTTCCCCTTTTGCTTAAGTCCTGCATGAGCATGACTCATCTTAAAACTAAATCAGCTCCCGTCTCCTTGGGGGGATGCCATTTGTGAGCAAAGATGGAGTATGCTGTTTAGAAAAAATAAGTTTACCCTATCTCATCTCCAAACTGAACCTCTGCCCATTTCTAGAATGGAGCTTTATGGTTTTGCAAAAGTTACATGCCCCCTTCAGTTAAACATGCTTCCAATTTCCATTCAGGACCAGAAGTCAACATGCAGACCCGTCGTGAGAAAGCTAGCTCTTGTGGTTATTGCTAGCCTTAAGCAGAAACAGAAGCACTAGGAGCCTGGGAAGAGTCTGCTTTAAAGCTCCAGCCTCTTATTATCAGGCTAGGGACAGAAGTTTAAGTGACCAGAAACTGGTTTAAACCTGTAACAGAACAACAGTTCAGTGCACATAAACCGATTTCAAAATGGCCAAATCTGGTTTAAGATAAACCTAGTTGAATGTAGTATCAAACTTAACTGATTTGGGCCAAACCAGTTTATGCAACTTCTGTCCAAGACCCCTTCCCGGTTTAAGTTAAACCAGAGTCCTCCAGCATCCCAGCATGCTCTGCAGCTCTGGGCTGGGCTATGTTCTCTGCTCTAAAGAACAGGGCTCACCACATGTTACACAATTTGCACATTGCTCAAATCATGAGCGAGACCTTATGAGGGAGGATAAGGTAAGATATTGCATTTATTGATTAAGTGCTTAATACACGCCCCCCCCCGCCATTCATACCCCAATTTCTGTTCTGTGCTGGTATATATTACCAGTCTTATTAGTACTCGGATCAACTTAGTGGCCAGCCAAGTTGATTATGAGTAGGAGCTGGTCTCCTGCTGGTCCATCTTGTCAGACAAACTGATGCAGAACAAGACCCAAAAACTGATACATCTCGCCCCTTCCATTATAGCCTTGTCAATTCACCCTGTCCTCTAGGCTTTTGCTGCATTATCACTGTGTTCTTTCTTGAAGGTCGATTGTCGTTGTTCTCTCACTGTTCTGGGGTGGATTCTTCTGGTTTGCTCTTTTATCTGTCTGCATTCTTCAGCCAGTCACCAGCTGATGTTTTCCTTTTCCACAGACACATTCTCACCCATTCTCTCACACATACAGCATACAAAGTTCAAACACTTACGTCAAGCTACAGAGCAATACAAAATGGAGTTTCTTAAGGCAATGCAAAACTCAATAAAATATATAAGATTAAAAACAATAGGCAAAAAATCTATGTGTATAACACCCACCCCTCTGCTCTCTAAACCAATCAGGGATGGGGGCATGGCCAGAGGCTGGCCTGCTATGGCCCCCTAAGGCAAAGGGGGCAGGGATGGGGTTTATTACCCCCTCTCTCCCAGCAAGGGACCCCACCTGGGTTGTACCTGGGGTGTGCCAGCCCTGGCCATCTCCACTGATCATTCCCTGAGCAGGACAAGTGATGGAATAATCACTCTCCCTGCCCCCTTCGCCTAAGAGGGCCATGCCAGCTGGCCTCTGGCCATGCCCCCAGCCTTGCTGCTGGAGCAGCAAAGGGACATGGATCCTAACAGGGACAGCAGCCCCTGTCATCGTGTCCCAGGGAGCGCAAGCTTCTTCCCAGTTGGGGTGCTGCACTGCAGGCTGGAGCAGGGTGGGCAGAGCTGCTGCAGACTCTGCAGGGCGAGCAATAGCATTGGGGCCTGGAGGGATGGCCATAGCCCCCCAAGCTGCCTCTAGTGCACTGCTGCTACTCACCCTGCACAGTCTGCAGCAGCTCTGCCTGCTCTGCTCTGGCTTGCAGCACAGCACCCCTGCCAGGAAGAGGCTTGTGCTCCCTGGGAAACAATGACAGGGGCTCCTCCCACACCGCTTCAGTGGCAGGGGTGGAGGTGTAGCCAAAGGCCAGCTGGCATGGTCCCCCTAGGCAAGCAGGGCAGAGAAGGCATTTATTTCCACCCTTCCTCTGGTGTCTAGAGAAGGGGGCAGGGAGGGGGCTTATTCTGCCACTCACCTCATGCAGGGAGCAATTGGCGGAGGCGGCAACCAGGCTGGCATATCCTGGCTATGGTCCCCTGTGGGCAGAGGAGGTGGAAAGAAAAATAAACCCCCTCTCTGCCCTGTTTGGCTCAGGGAGCCATGCCAGTTGGCCTCTGGTCACGTCCACGCCCCTGCTACTGCAGCAGTGAGAAAGACCCCAGCCTGGGTTTGTGCTGGTGGGACAGGGAAGGGGGAATTAAAACTACTATGAAACGACTATGACACTATGAACTAAACCCCCTCCCTGGCCAGTTCACTTGAGGCTACTGCCTGGGCTGGCCATGCCCCCCTGCAGCATAGCTTTCCAGCAGCTGAGGGCATGCTCTAGCACCCCCCACCCCAGCTTCTGGCCTAAGCCACTGCAGGTATGTGCCTGCATTTTCTGAGTCAAAAGGGAATGTTGATTCACCTGCAAATTGGTTTAATCTAGGCAGGTTAGAATAAGCTGCAAAGATTGAATCAATTCAGGCTTCAGCTTATACCCATAGCAGCATCTCCAGGGACAATGCCCACCTTCCTGTTTTCCCCACACTTAAGGAGACAGCTGGAGGATCATCTAGCTATCCTTAGACAACACCATTGTGTCTTTCCCAATGTCCTCCCTCTTCCCTCTTCCCTGCCATCCTGCACCTTGGACTGCAAGAGGCAGCACTTAAAAACTCCATGTGCTCTTTTTGCTATATCCCCACTCCACACGCTCATTTTTGTAGAGGGAATCCTATCCCATGGAAGATACTTCTCAGGTCAGTATCCCTCCAGCACAGTGGCTCCTTTTGGTTTCTGCTATGCTCCCACCTAGAAGCAGACCAATCTTCAGCACTCTAAAACTGTCTTCTGTACCTCCCCATTAGCCAACATCAGAGAAGGGGGCTCATGCTTCTATTTGATCACTCCGACTGCTTTGTCCAGTCCTCTGCATCAGGCAAATGGGAAGATAAAAATATTTCAGTGATGATTGCTATAGTTTCAAAGTTTCATAGTAGGTAGGGTCAGAAGGGGCCTGAGCAGATCATCAAGTCCAACCCTCTGCCATGGCAGGAAAGAGTACTGGGGTTAGATGACCCTGGCAAGGTGTCCATCTAGCCTCCTGTTAAAGACCCTCAGGGTAGGAGTGAGAACCACTTCCCTTGGAAGTTGGTTCCAGATCCTAGCCGCCCTGACAGTGAAGTAGCGCCTCCTGATATCCAGCCTGAATCTGCTCTCTGTCAGCTTATGGCCGTTGTTCCTTGTTACTCCTGGTAGTGCTTGGGGGAATAGGGACTCTCCCATAGCCTGCTGGTCTCCCTTGGCCAGTTTATAGACAGCCACCACATCCCCTCTCAGCCTTCTCTTGTGGAGGCTGAACAGGTTCAGGTCCCGTAGCCTCCCCTCGTAGGGCCTGCCCTGCTGCCCCCGATCATGCAAGTGGCCCTCCTCTGGACCCTCTCCATGTTGTCCACATCCCACCTGAATTGTGGCACCCAGAACTGGATGCAGTACTCCAACAAGGGCCTGACCAAGGTCACATAGAGGAGGAAGATCACCTCCTTGGACCTGCTTGTGATGCATCTGTGGAGTGATGTGATGTGATGAAGAGAAGCAAATGTTTTGCAGATAGAACCACGCCCCAGGCCCGCAAATGTGTTTAGTTGTCCAACTTTTGGACGAGCATCTCAATCTCATTGATTTCAGTGGGAGTCAGGAGCCTAAATAGGACTTGGGCACCCAGATACTTTTTTACATCTAGCCCCTATTTCCCAATATGTAGTCTAGACCACAGTAGCAGAACCACAAATCCTTCTGGAATTTCTTATTCAAAACTAGGTGTCATTTAGGTAGTAAAGGAAGGACCAGCTTTGGATGGCTCATCGCCTGCTCCACAGCTGTAGGCAAAGGTGTAGCCACTGCCCCAGCAGTATATGCCTCTACTTCCTGTTTTCTCTATCCCAGTGCCTTCACTGAACACCCATGGCTGTGACTAGTGCTTTATGTCTTTCCGTGCACTACAGCATCCTGGTTTATTAGAAACAGGTTGCCTAGCTACCATGATGGATCAAAGCAGGAGGAATCCTGGGCTGACAACATACTATAACTGCTTGGATAATTGTAGGTTCCTACTAACTACAGCCCAGTACAACCTAGCTGATTACCTCCAGTTGTATTTTTGAAGATAATCCTCATCAGGGACAAAAGGTGGCATGGAATAAATAGGGAGAAAGCAAAATGAGTATCCACTGAATAAATAAAAGTGATCATGCAAGGGTTTTATAAGGATATCAGGGACGGGTAGCTCAGATGGGATCAGAACCACTTTCATCCCCCAAAATCCAACCCGTCTCCAACTCAGAGCATCGTTCCCTCTATGGGTGCTGAAACATTCAGAGAGGCTTCCACCATGGGCATGACCATCTTGGCATGTTCCACAGGCTGAAACAGAAAGGGCAGCCCAATCCAGCTTGGAACTCAGGTCACCCAACTGCTATCATGGCTGTGCCATGGATCTGCATGAAAACTGTGGGCAAATCACTTGCCCTCTCTTTGCAGACTAAAATTCTGTGGCAAAGGGACAGTTCCTCATGTGTACAGCACCTAGCACAATAGGGCCTCAAGATCCTACACTAACAGTTGCAAATGAATTAGCAGTACATTTTATTGGCTTGAAGTTCACCTGTCATCAGCTTTCTTACATGACTCCTGCTCTTGTCTGATTATTATTGGACAAGTTATAAAAAAGAAGGGAGAAAATAATCAAACTCTTCATAACTTGGAACAGCTCATTCTGTCTCCTCTAATATTACTCTTTCCTTGGACAAATCTACATAGCTGTAGCACTTGCTTTAATCGCTCCATTTTCTATCATCTTCTACCAACAGCCCGTTAATACAAGCAGGCACTGGGGTCCCATTAACAATCACTGGGGAATGGAGATATGTGATCACAGGGTGAGTGAAGTCCACGGTGGCTGGCACCCGCAAGACAGAAGCTATTGTCTGATTTTCCCCATCTTCTATCCTAGCCATTGTTTGTTTAACAGCATTAACAAAGTCCAGATGTTTGAGATGTTGGATTCGGGAGACTATAATATTCTGCTTCCATTTACACTAGCATTATGCAGGAGTGATGACTTTGAAGGCCACAGACTGAAATTAAGAGAGGTCAGAATCAGATTGTGTATTTGGCACTGTCACATGAGTGCGATGTCCTGTAGGGTTGCAGGAACCATGCCTTTAAGTGGCATATCTTTGGAGGTGAGAGGTTTGGGAAACCCCTTATTCTGTTATGTAAAGGTAGCTGTAAGTGGTTACTGAGTGTAGCTTGCCTCTTTCTAACCACTTGAGATCAGAGAGAGATTCTAAAACCACACTCAGGTCATAACGCATGAAATGGGAAAGAACAAAATTGTATAAGAACCAGATTCGTTTCCTTTGGCTTGATTGAAATACTTTGCCCTGGCACAATCAAAGTACTTCATTCCAATTTTGAATTTTTCCATTTTCTAATGTAAAATTATAAACTCGAACTGAAGAGTCATTTTGAAACAGAAAATTGAAATGTTCCATTTCCTTCATTGACACGATTTTTCTTTGCAGTTTTTATTTGGAGTTTTCATCAAAGGCAAGATGTTTCCAAGAGATGTTGCCCTTTCAACATATTGGCATTTTCCAATGGAAAAAAAATGTTCCACTAGAAAATTTTCAATCCACTCTAGGAATATATCCATTTTCCAGATGAAGAGTTGGGAAAGACCCTCCTACTTGGAGAGAGAACTAGTTAGATATATGCCAGGGAAACAAAAAGGCTGAGTATTTCAAACTGAGCCAAACTGGAAACACTTCTGATGTAAGAGTGTGAACTAGTCAGTCACAGACAGACTGAGAGAGGCCCATGTGAACTGACCATGACAGGGACAAATGCATGTGCAGCATGAAGTAAATGATATTTCCAGTAGAAATAGGAGAGTATTAATGCCTGTGTACAAGACACTGGTCAGACTTCATCTGTAAGGCTGCATAAAGTTCTGGTCACTTGCATTCAAGAAAGAGGAATTCAGATTGGAACAGGTGCCGAGAGAGGCTGTTGGCATGGCCAGGGATCCATGAAAAGAAAAGACTTGGCTGGGTTAGCCTAGCCAAATTAAGGCTCGGCAGGGATCCGATTGCTGTCTAGAAATGCATTTTTGTGGCAAATGCAAAGTGAGGAGGGAGAAGTGTTATTCAAGCTAAACGACAGAGATGGCACAACAGGTTGGGATAAACTGGGCCTGAAGGAATTTACGTTTGAAGTAGCAGATTTCTGACCACTTTTCCTACCTGTCATTCAGCTTGTGTGAAAAGTCAAAGGAGATGGCATCTGGGATCTATTTTGTAGCTGTGTTTGGTCTGAGACAAAAAGAACTACAAAACTAAAACTCTTGGTTCAGAGGTGCTCTTTTATTAGAGCAACTGAAAAATAGCATTAAAAAATTCTTTCTTTGTAAGCTTTCGGGCACATGCAACCTTCTTCAAGCTAAGGAGAAATCAAAGACTGTAAAAAATCCTCTGTGGTTCAGTCCAAAAGTCCCATTGTGTGAGGTGCTATACAAACACATACTGAGAGAGAATCTCTGCCCTGCAGAGCTTAGTCTAAATAGACCAAAGGTGACAGGTGAAACAGAGGCACAGAGAACGGAAACAGAAAATCAGGGGCAGCCTTGAGAACTTGCTGAATCCCTTGCTAATATCAACTCATTCTGGGTTGAATCTGGACATTGGAGCTCTTCCTGGGCCAGCACCACAGAGCCAGCAGCAACTGGAGCAAATCCAGGGGCAGCAGCAGGGGAGTCCAGGATGGCAGTAGCAGGTCTGATGACAGCAGCAAGGATCTGATGGGAAAATAGCAAGCGACGGCTGCATCTGTATAGCCTTCACTCACCCCATGCCAGCAACAGCCATGTCCACTGGGGCCCAGGAGCTCTGCATTTTGCGGCAGACCCCACCCACCATCCCCTGCGCCCAACTACCAATAGCCCGATGGGCTGGAGAGGACAGCTCTGTGGGCCAGATCTTTTACACTTCTGCTTTATTCCCCTGGGGCATGTTGCTTCTCCTTACCTGCCAGGTGGGCAGAAAGAGAGTAGAAGATACGAGAAAGCAGCTGATGGGCAATCACAAGCTGACTTAGCATACAGCATGAATCTACACACTCCTACTACCTGCATTCCTTTCTACATCCACTCTATGCATCACTTAGATCATCCAGCTCACCTTCTGAATGCCCAGCCAATGCCGCTTATACATAGCCATTATAGCAAAGCTTTTGGATTGTATCACTATTACACATGCATGGCCAAATCGTCCGTGAGAAGCCCCACAAGCCTGGGACTGATCTATTATTACCTCTGCCACCTGAGCCTACTCAGATGAATAACGTGAACAGGATTTGATGGGTCAGATCCTGTTCTCAGTGAAAAGGCAGAGTAACCCAATCAACACTTCCGTATAGTCCCATGACATAATTGATGGCATTAACTTATCTTAGATGACCCCCCTTCCTAGCAAGGATTGAGGACTGGAATTATACCAGACACCTTAGACATTGGGAAACCCTCTTGATCCAGCCCATTGTGAGGGGATGGGCACTAGAGTTCCTGAACCCAGAAACCTATTTTTGTTCACTGTCTCGGCGCTGGCTGGCACAGAATGGCTACAAGCCCATCCCCTCATTGCTCTAAACCTGCAATATCCAGGAGATAGCTTGCTTTTGGAAGCAAGCAAGAGAGGTTCTTTTGTGCCACTCTACCTTGTGCAACCCAGTAATCCAGCCCCAGTCCTCCTAATACAATGGCCAGTGAGCACTGAGTCTGAGAAAACATTCGTAGGTGAGGAGTCACCAGCAGCTCAGGGGATCCCATTGGAAGAGTGTGTTCTGTGGGAGTGTATGTATGTGTGCTAGGGAGCACATTCCTGCATACTAGCATCCCACTGTGATGGAATGCCTTCTTCTTTATGGGTGTGCGACTGTACACTCTTACATTTGGCACACACCTAAGCCACGCTTTCAGCTGCCCCACCTCTTTGTAATAACTAACAAAACCAGGTAAGAAAAGACACAAGAAGCAGTCTCAGGAAATCCAGGTTCTATTCCTAGGTCTGCCACAGACTTCTTGTGCCAGCTTGGGCAGGTCACTTAATCTCTCTGCACCTCAATGTCCTCATCTGTCAAATGACGACAACAGCCATAGGGTGCAAAGGTATTTGCAAAGTGGTTAGGGATCCTTCAAGGAAAGGTGCTAGATATACAAAGCGCAAATCACTAGTGCACAATAAACTGAGCTTAAATTTAACAAAAATATCTGTATAATGGCCTTGGAGAAGTGGCAGACATCACTTCCAAAGCAGCAACCCAGGCCTCCTAATGAAAGTGTTCTGGTGGGTACCTGTATATCTGGGGTCGATCCCAGTTTTACCCTTGACTAGATATAATTCTTATGTGGAATCGGAGGAGTTTCTTGCGATTGATACCCTGGGGAGAGCCCAGATTCAGGACCACGGATGGGTTTGCTAACATTAATATCATTTACTCCCACCTTTTGTTAATAGCCCTTCTAGAAAGAGATTACAAAGCATTCTACAAATGTTTTGGGGTTTTTTTTCCTCTCTGAAGACAGACTAGGCAAACTTCTCTAGATGATCTAGAAATACAGACCAATGACTGGGGAAAGCCACAATATTCACCCCATGGACTTTGTTTCCCCAAGTACTTGCACATCCAGCTGTCACCTTTGTATTTAGCTTGGGCATGTAGTCCAGAACTTTTTCAAGGAACTAAATCTCTCATGTAGACATTGAAGGAAGTGGCTGGATGGTCAGAGAGATCAGCATAACAGGTGCCCATTAGGCATAAACATCTTGACAGGAGTTTCTGGGACATAAACACCTTGGAAAATCTCATTCCACCTTGAAAAACAGTTCCACTCTTGGGTTAGTCACAGGAGTCGCTTCTGGGATCCTGTTAGGCAAAGCAGCCAATCTGCCCCTGCCTCTCCCACCCAGAATTAAGCCATTCGAGATGATTTCAAAAACAATTTCTAGGCTAAGAGACAAGGAATGTGAAAATGTTGTGGGGATGACTGGCATATACTCCTGTGGACAGATCTAGCAGGGTGTGACTTATAGATGGACTGTCCCTCTGGCAAGACCGGTCAGATGACTCTCGCTCCCTTCGCAGCTGTGAGGTTTCTCCTCTCTTCTCTTGCTTTAACATCTCTCCCTAAGAAAACTCTTTCATCAGATCCAGGCCTGCCGGTTTCCTCACAGGCCCTGCAGCTCTGAGTCACCTGTCATCAGGTAGGATCCTGGCAAGAGGCATCTCTCAGTCCACCTGACACGCTTGTCATGCACTCTACTCCTGGCTTGGGAGGATATAAGAGTCCCTGCACTGGGATGTGTCAGAGAGCAATAGGACTCAAGACTCCTTTCCTTTCCTGGAAGAAACAAAAACTAAAATGAACCCATTTCTATCATCAAAGCAAATCAAATGTATTTAGCACCTCCGGTAATTCAGAGCATGTACTAAGAAGGGGCAGGACAAGATCAACACTTGAATGAAAGACCTCCAAGGTGCACCTGTGTAGACATCCCTCCCATCACAGGTTGCACCATGACAGAAAGATGTTCCATACAGCTGAGAGGCTCCTTTTTGTACATGAAAAGAAAGAGGTCTCAAGGTTTTTTACTAATCCACCATATATTTTCTCTCTCTCTAAAGTCTTCGTCTTAAGGATTTTGGGTGGTGTAGTCCATAAAGATATTTCCTTAAGAAATCTCTCACTGCAGGGAGGAAGGGGAGGCACTCAAGTATAGGAAGGGCCAAATTTCTGTATCCTGAGCAAAGGGGGAAAGGAGGGGAAATATGAAGGGAAGGACTTCAGCCCTAGCCACCTCAGAAAGGATATGAGGAATAAGCAGCAAGCCTACAAATAACAGTGAAAAAGAGTGATTAGCAAAGAAAGTTTACTTAATGGTCAGGAAGCACAGAGATAAAGGGAGACTGGCTGGAGGTCTAGCCATGTTAGAACTTGGGAAAGATTTTAAAACAAACAGACAATAGTTTTTCAACTGAATACATAAAAAGAGAACAAGAACAGAAATGGGGGGGGCACTATTGTGAGAATGGGAAAGATGAAAGAAGACATGACTCACATTAGATGACTACTCTTACTCAATTAGGAGAATGATGGTGACAGGGGGTGGTGGGCGGGGGGGTTGAAGGCTAGGAATGAGGGTGTGGAAACAAAGCCCGTAAATCTCAGTGCACTCAAACCAGGGACTGCAGCATCCCCAAGCTTTGAAAGAACCTGTCCACGGAATTGCAGGATTTTTAAATCAGTCCAACAATGCAGGGATGAGAGCATCTGACTAAAGAATTGTATATGTAGTGCCTATAGGTGAGAAGAGGAAAATGTATGATCAGAACAATTGCAGTCGTATTTAGTAACACCTCAGCAATATGTAGGACTTAAGGGCAAATTTGGGAGAGACTCATCCAAGCCACAGAGATAAATGGAAAATGAGATAATATGCAAAAATGTATTAACTAAGGTAGATCATGGTTGACTACTTTGATGTCCTACTTTGATAACTGATTTTTCAGACAAAAGGAAATCTAATCCATCTGAACTTCAATAAAGCATTTAAAACAATGCTACCTAGGACAAGATGAATTAAGTTGTAAAAGCAGGAACTGGTAAAAGAATTGTTAGATGGGTAAAGAAGTGGCTGAAGAGAAGATGATACCAGATTGTGTTGAATGGTGAAGTATCAGGCTGGAGGGGGAAGTTCTTCAGGGAGTCAAGCTTGGGGCCAAGCTTTGTTAATATTTTTTATTAGTGACCTCTTCATAAAAAGTAAGCGTGTTCATGAAATTCCCTGATGACCCAAAGCTGGGAGGTATCATCAATACAAAGGAAAATTGAAATCACAAAGGAAGACCCTGGATGATCTTCAGAACTAGAGTAACAGAAGCGAGCAGAAAGTGTGTGTACTGGGGGGGGCGGGGCACAGGGGGACTAAGAATAAGAAATTCTTCTATAATCTGGGAACTCTTCAGTGGGAAACAAAGGAGGAGAAAAAAAACTGGGTAGACTAGTCAGTAGAGCTGTGTGAAACAGCACTGTTCTGTTTCGCCTTGTGTTTCAACGGTTCGAGGGAACAGCGTTTCATCTCTAATTTCATTTCTGGTCGAAACAGCTGTTCCATTTCATTCCATTCTGTGGAAACAGAAAGGCTATTCTGACACTGTTTCAAGGTTTGCTGGGAATGGGAAGTCAGCCTAGCTGGGCTGCCTCCCACCAGTGCAATCTAGTGTGCAGCACCAGGAAGCAGCCCAGCTAGACTGACTTCCCATCCCCAGCCTATGATTTCATAGACATTAGGGCTGGAAGGGACCTCGGGAGATCATCGAGTCCAGCCCCCTGCCCAAAGGGCAGGAAGTCAAAACGTTTCAACTTCTGAAATGGTTCGACCAGCCTTGTTTTGTTTTGAGGCTATTTTGACAGCCTTTGTTTTATTCCAATTTTGCTGTTTCGACCTCACAATGTCATAACAAAATGGCCAGCAAAATTTTACACAGCCCTACTAGTCAGCCACAAAAGGACTAGGAGCCAACAACATGATGCAGCCAGGGAAATGGCAAATGTAACCCTAGGATGCAGCAGACAAGGTATTTTCCAGCAGAAAGAGGAAAGTGTTAACACCATCATCCAAGGCACAGGTGAGACCTCGTGTGAACTAATGCCAGCAGTCATGGTCACCCATGTTCAAGAAAGATAAATTTAGACTGGAACAGTTGTAGGGAAAGGCTACTAGGGTGTTCAGGGAGTATGCAGTAAGAGCCTGGAAGAGCTTGTCTTCCTTAGCCTGCCAAAATACAGGCCGAGAGTGTTTGTGACTGGTCTGCTTAAATGCAGCAGTGGAGGCATGCACCTAGGCAGGAGAACTATTTACGTTCGAGCATACTGTTGGCACAAAAGCAAGCAAGTATAAACTACCCACAAATGCAGGGTAGAAATTAGAAGATCCCTAACCCTCAGAGGAGTGATATTCTGAAACAACCTAGCAATGAGAATAACTGGCAAAAATGTATTAGTTTTAAGATAGGTCTTGATTGGTTTATAAAAGGGATTATAGGACATGGTCACCTGCACAGATTGGCTGGTCATCACAACAGATTGGATGAAATGACTCAGGAGGTCCCTTCCAGGCCTATGTCCATATGAGAAAAGGCTGTGAGAATGCTACTATAGACCTGATTCACCATTCTTACTTCAGTTTTACACCAGTGCTTTCAATGGTATGAAACTAGTAACACAGTTACTCTGTCCCAGGCCAGTTAGGCCTCAATTATGAAGGGTGAAGGAAAAGGTAGGTTATAAACATTTGTGAAGTGTAGCATTCTTCCCACTTGAGTGATGCAGCAACAAGGGAAAAGAATTGTTTAGTTAGTCAAAGGTTGTCTTACTAGGTGTAATGAGATTAATTTAAGGAAGATGAGATTTAGGTTGAGGAGAGATTTCCTGACAACTGTAGTGGAGGTCTCTGAAGAGAAGTGGAGAAACTTCCATTATTTGCAATATTTGATAGCTAGACTGGACAAGCACAGGAAATGTTCATAAAGGAGTCCTCCTGCACTGGGAGGACAATGAGACATTAGTAATAGTAGTCATTTACATTGGAAAATTTTACTGATGCCATTTTCCAAAGTAACATGCCATTTCCATTGAAATGAAAACTTTCAGGAAATCACATGGATTTATCTAAATTTTCTATTAGGAAAAAGAAAAGAACAGAGAAGAAAAAAATATGACATTTTCAAAATGAAACTTTTCAATTTGTTTTATTTAAAATGATTTTGAGTAAAAAACAAAACACAAAACGTACTTTATTCAATATTAAATGAGGGTCTTATCCTAACAGAAATATGTCAAGTGTATTGAACCAAACTGTTTGAACTGAACTAAAACAATATTTTTTCTGGAATTTTATCTCATTAAATATTCAGAAGCACTGGCTTTGGGGCCTGATTTGTAATGCAAAATTATTTCAAAATCTTTTTTTTTCTTTTTTTGTGGAATGGAAAGTCTATTCAGTGGCTTGTTCCAATTGTTATATATTTGAGAATACTGCCTAGAGCCGCCCATCAAGATCAAGTATTTTGTGCTAGGTGCCATACCTATAAATTACCCCTCCAGCCTGAAGTGCAGCACTCCTCATACATTGCAATACCTCAATCAAGAGATGTTTTTCTTTTTCACTGTTCTGGCTCTGACTCTCTCTCCTCCTCTGGGCCAAATCCTGGCTCCATGGAAGCTGATGGGAGTTTTGCCACTGACTTCAATGGCACTACTTTGGCCAGCTATTTTTCTTTTGTTTTTCCTCTCCATTCTGAAGGGTCAAGAGTCAATGGGAAACAGATCCCTCTGGCACACAGTGAAAAGGGAAAATCAGAAGCACATGTTCCCCACTCCCAAAGAGGTACATGTTGGGCTAATCCCTTCGAAGAGCTCATTTACAGCCCTTTCCTCTTAATGAGGGAATGTTGAATTCCACTGATATATTTCCTCTTATGTACTCCACTGGTGTCACCATTTTCCCCTTCTCCTCTACTCTTTGGGAGACAGATTTCCAAGAAAGCCAGATATCCAGGCCAGGTTTTCTAGCATTCAGAGCTTCAGCTATACATTGTATATGGACCACTTTGAAAAACAAACAAAACAAAAATCAAGCTGCTGGATGTTGGGTTGTTTGAAAAACAAATCCCCTCTTCGAGTTCCTGAATGGGATCTGAGCTTTAACTGTGGGTGCTGATCTTGGGAATCAGACCCAGAAATCTGATCTTCATTGCGGAAGCAGTCTCTTGCTCCTCCATTGGCTAGGGCTGCTTTTTATGGGCAAGCCAAGAACCACCAAGGACTAGCTGTGCTTGCCCACCTGCAGTATCAAAACCCTTATATTTTTTATAAAAACTTGGAGGTAAAGAGACATTATGGATTCCAACTTCAAGTCTCTGGGTTTTTCCTTGTGAATCATGCTTGCACTCCAAGAAGAGCTAGCATGGTGTGGCACCCCATGGCACCCTTGAAAGGAGCTCAAGACACCCTGACTGAGAATCACTGCATTAAACAGCACAGTGGCTGTGTTGGTGTGGAGTTATATATATGCAGTAGCCTCAGTGAAGAATCCCCTTTATACTCATTAGCTATAAGCAAAGTGGTTGCAATGTTTTGTCTGAAACTTTTCGCCAACAATTTTTTTTCCATTAAAAACTAAAAGGGCTTTGTTTATTTAAAAAAAAAAAAAAAAAGGCAGAAACCAGCTAATAGTATTTTTTCTGCTTCCAATGAGAGCTTTTTGTTCCTCTTCCTTTTTATCATCCTTTCCAGTTTTCCCCCCTTCATGTTTTTTCTCTTTTCATTGAAGCCCTTGAAGAGGTACAGAAGCAGGGAGAAGAAAAAATAGGAGGCAGGAAAAAAACACCCCAAAACTTAAACATCATCATTTTCGTTTTTAATAAAACTTTGAAATTTTTTTTACATGTTATTTTCTAAAGGCAAATTCCTTTTGTGTGAAACAAACATATTTTCCCTGCCTAAAAAATCTCTACTCAAGGACTGCCTGTATCACAAGAGAGCTGACAGACAGGCCTTAAACCTATCCCATATGTTCAGCAGCACCCAGTCCCCACCATAAACTGGTGGAGCGAGTTAGGCAATAGCTAAAATGACCTCAGTTTTTCAGGCCTTCTGTGATCCCTGCATCATTGTTTATTTTCTAAAGGTCTCCAGGTATATTAATTACAGAGAAACAGGCTGCTCTTTGATTAGCAGAAATCATTCATTCATTCATCCATCCTGTGTCCATCCTACCAATGTAATGGTGTTAAAGGAATCACAGGTTACAAATAAGGTTCCAGTGGAACCAGCAAATATCATACCTCTTCCAGGGGCCCCCAGAGAGTGAGACTAGGGGCTAGTTCCAGTTTTGCTTTATATGCCTAAATGGCATATAACAGGTGTGGCCAGAGCTACTCACCCTGGGAGCCACATCCAATCCTCTACCAAAGTTCAAGAGCCAGAGAGCGTGGGGAGGGGGGTGGGGGAAGATACCCTGAGCAACCCGAAGTGGAGGTGATCACCACTGCCTCCCCCTGCACTGCTTAGCTTCTCCGGCTTTCCCCAGGGCACTGAAGCTGGCACTGCACCTTGTATTTAATATTAATTGGGTAAAATGTATAAACAGCACTGTTAGTTTCTGCTTCATTGGGAGCAGGCACCCTGGCTAGATTCCAGGGCTTGTTTCCTTCCAGGGTCATTTCCCCTCCCACTGAGCCACACATCCTCTAACTCAGGGGTTGGCAATGTTTTTGGACAGAATGCCAAAAACATCCACAACCTTGACTTGAATACGTTGGTGTGCCAGGGGAGAATGTTGGGAGGAGCTGCGAGGGGCCTGATCTTTGTTGTGGCAGAGTAGCCCAGCCCCCTCCCCGCCATCTGCCCCAAGGCACATGCGCCAAGCAAAACGGCTACATGTGCCACGGTCTGACACCCATGCTGGGGGTTGCCTACCTCAACTTGTCCTTTTCTGCCTGGCTCTGCATATCACCTCTTGGCTGCCAGGGGGACAGCGTCAAAATGGGAGCTGGAGAAGGGATAATGCATCATCTCTGGCCTGGTAATTAGAGCAGGGAAGCTGGGGACAGATACAGGTTCGAACCCTTTCTGGATGTGAGGTTTCTAAAGTTGGGGTCCCACTTCCTGACCAAATGCCCTAACCACAAAGCTATCGTGCTAAGAAGTAGGAGGGTCATCCTCCTCCTCTGATACCAAACACTCACTGGTTATGGTTCGTCTGCAACTGAAACTTTGGGACTTACCAGCCTTATGCACGTCTGGTCAGCCTGTGTAAGCAAAGCTGAATCACAAACTGATTGCAAGTACCCAAAACTGCAGTTTTGTGGCTGCATATGAGCCACTGAAATGCCTGAATTAAAAAAGGATTTAGCTCTAAGGGACTTGCTCAAGGTCACAGTATGCTTGGTAACTCTGAAGATCTGATATCTTGAGTCAGGTATCAAAAAATATCAGGAGACAGGCTCACAAATCTCATGCAACTAGTCTTCTGGATTTTGGTTTTTAAGGTCATACTTTCCAGTCTTCACCACAGTTGCAAAAGCCAGAATGAAATAGATTCTCACATAGTCCCATGACTCCATAAAATAGGGCTTTATCCAAACAGCATACTTTGCAAGACTCGATAATATTTGTGGGAGGTGGCAACACTGGGAAATAAGAAACTCCAGTCTCCATTACCACCACAAGCCTGCAGTGACTACACCCCCTTTGCCCTAAAGCAGAGGTTCCTTCTTGGCCTGAGCTCCTTTCCTGGTGTCTCCTTCCTGCCCCTTGAGATGCTGGAATAAATAACTCAACCAGGTTCACAGCAAGTTATTCAGATCCTTGGGATCCTGGACCACTACTGTAGGACAGTGTAGTGTATCTTAATATAGGCGTTTCATTTGTTCCAAGAAGCCACAGTGGTTTTTTTTTCTGTTTTTTAAAATCAATGAAGGCTGTAACACATCTGAAAGGTGGAACCTGTAGTGTTGATGATCTGGATCCCTCACTGAATTTTATTTAGGGAATGATTTAATCCAGCAGGATGACACACATCACAAAATGCCTGACCTGGTTCCCTTTGGGCCTCTTCTCATAACCACGCTAACAAGAGGGAAGTTGTTTAACCTAAATACTTGTGGCAGTATCTAAAAGACATGTCCGGTCTTCACTGGGGACCATGAAGCTGTATCCATGTGGAATTCCCCAAATGAACAAAACATGAAGCCAAGCAGGAAGCTTTCATCCAGTCTCCTTAATGCATACAGCTTTGGAAATCCTGTTCCACACTATCTATATTTTTCCTATTGAGTAAAACTAAAAGCCATCTGAGAAGGCCTTGCAAACCCAAATTGTAAATCGATAGCCACGATCAGAATTCTCTGCTCCAAAGGTGCTAGTGTATTGGGAACTAGCTTTTTGAAAATTCTGGTGTTAAATATAAGTGCTCAAAATGGAGATAAAAGTAGAAGCTTGAATGAGATGCATGATGGTGAAAGAGGATGAACCACTCGAGAAATGCAAAAAGAGATGCCACCTACTGGTATCAAAGCACCCCACGATGGGATTCATGAAAGGGCAATTGTTCAGAATGCACAAAGGCCTTCGGGCATAGTTTCAATTTTGCCAGTCCTAAACAAAGACTGAAATATCATGATTCTTGATTCCTTCCCCACCCCCCAAAACCAGAGATTTCTTTAGGAACCAGGACATTTTAAAACAAGCTAATAAATGTTAGGGATTTTTATTTGTCTTGTGGTAGGGGGTCATATTTTCAAGATTTTCCCTGTACCCATCCAGACTAGAAACTCATCTTTTTCCCTCCTCTTCATCTGACTCCAAGATCTAAGGGCTTTCTTTAAGAGGCTGACCATAGCAAAAATCACGAAAGCTGGCAACACAGATGTTGTAAGAGCAGTCCTTCATGTGCTAACAATGGCCTCCATCCTTCTGCTCCCAACTGTACTGCAGGACAAACCATATATGTTCCCATTGCAGAAGAGGCTGTGCATTAAACGCAAACACTATCCCACGAGAACAACACATTGGACCATGTCGTTAAACCCTGCCCTGCACCCAGAGGCCACTCACAAGAACACAAGTGCAGAGTGCAGGTCTAGAGACACCTTCCTCTGCCACATTCCCACAGGCAGGTAAAACATCTGATTTGCAGTACTTTCTGAGCTACAGCAGGAATCCTATCCATGTAGGGTGGAAAGGGTTTGTGTTTGAATCATGCACTAGGGAACACTTGAAGAAGGACCTCTTGAGAGGTCTTTTGCTCAGTTTTCCCCACACAGCAGACACGTTATGCCTATGCCATTGAAGCAGCAGAACCTTCTGCATTTTATTCAGTAGCTAATTGAAAAAGCACGTTGCAGGGAAAACCAACCGCAGGGAGTTCTCCGAGCTCCTGGAGGTTTAGGCATCATATCATGGAGACATTCTCTGCACAGTACTAGATTCTAATTCTCTGTAAGGTGCATGGCAGTAAAGGGTCCTCCTGGATCAGATCTGCCCAGGTGCTGCTACGGCACTTTATGGCTCCAGCAGATCCCAAGCTTTCTGCTGTGCAGTTCACATCAGGATACGGGTCTCCCTGCTCTTCTGTGCAGCAAACTTCCATACCTCTACGATGAGTACACATGGCAACAGAGAACAAGATTTGGTCCAATTTCCAATATCACTGCCTACCCTGAATATAGCCATTGCTTTCCAAGAAGCTAATGCTTTGCTTTTCCCTGGCCTTCCACAAATGAGCGTGGCCTCTGAAACAAGAACAGTTCCCTTCCACTTCTCCTAACAGCCAACTGGCCCAGCTCCCCCTGTCCCCAGTGGATACAGTGCCAAGAAAGGTTAGGCTTACCAAGCAGCAGACAAAGAAACAGTGTACAAGAAGATGGCTGTCACTCCAGGGACCCTGGTCTCATCCCTGCTCTGCCACTGACCTTCTGCGAGACCTTGAGCAAGTCACTTCCCCTCTCTATGCCTCCATTCCTTCCCTGTGTAAGTAATGTTTCCATTACCCATATTGTCAGCTTGTGAGGGCAGCAACTAACTGTACACACAACAGTGCCTAGTACAATAGGGCACTGGTCTAGGTTGGGGCCCTCTAATCACTTTGGTAACATAAATGATAAATAATAATGGGCCACATGCTGGTATAATTCCATTGTCCTCAATGGAGTCGCTCCTGATTACACCAGTCAGTGAAACTGTAATCAGGTCCTGTGATAAAGTAAATAGGATTCCACATCCACGGGAGCTTCAGTAAGTCAATGTCTTGTAAGCCAAGATTGATGTGTTAATAACATGAGCTTTGGATATGCCAGTTGTGCAGACTCTCCCCTTTTCCATTGCAGTCACCACAGAAGTTAGCATAAACTGCAGCTACAAACCTGCTTTTAATTTGCAATGCCATCCCAAGAAGAACACCCCCTTCCTTTGGGGTGGTTTGTCCATTCAGACCACTGGGTGGTTTTCTTCCCCCTCTATAATTTCAGTGAGGACCAAACAGTCCAAATGAGACCCCTGCTTTTTCAAACCACAAGACCTACATAAATTAACGGTTAAAGGCATTTCCAGGCATGGCTTTCAATTTTCTTGTGACTGTTCCATCCTTGATGTTTTTTCCTATCAGATGAGTTCTCAGTCCAGATTCAGATGCATGGCTAGATTCTGATTCAACCCTTCAATGTGGTGTAAATATGTGCTCGAATGCTCAACTGACCCGTGCCCTTTAAAAAGATAGCAGATGCAATGCCACTGTTTTTAAAATGATAAACTCTCCCAGATACCATTTAATATTTTAGACCCTGGAAGAACGTCTATCTAATAGCAGGATTAGGACATGAGAAGTGCATGGTAGGATATGCAATATTTGGGATGGGGCCTAAAACTCCTCAGATCCCAATTATATGACTGCAAGGGCCAAGATGGGATCCAGGGATGCCCCCAGCCTGATCCCAGGGATCAGGATGGAAGCAGCTATAAACAGGACCCTAGGGCTGCCCTGTGCTTATTCCTCAATGCAAAGCTGGTCATCCAGATCAGGCACACAGCAGCCCTAGGTCTGGGACATGTCACATGTTCAATTTAAGACATGCTACAAAAAGTTTAAGTTCTAAAATCTCATTTAAAAGGGAGTTTCAATAAAAAACAAGAGATATCCAAAATATATTCTCATTTTCAATGGAATATTGGAAACTGTCAGCTAATTCTGTGTTGCATGTTAACAACACTCCAAATTCAGAAGGAAAAGCAATCATATGTACACACACTACGATTCACCCTTTCTTTTTAAATATTGTCACCATTTTGCGGAAGAGAAACTGCAGACAGTTGCATTACAAAAACATGATTTTGCATGGTTACCTATCAAATCAGTAGCAAAGCTGGCACTAGAACACAGGAACTATATGTGGAACACCTTTGTGGCTGGTTTGCCATTTAATTGTACTAAAAATTGGCATATTTCAACTCATCATTTGATTAACATGTTATTTATGTGATGAACGAAACATTTGCCAGGGCCTCCAGAGGCTTATAAAATAAAAATAAGCATTTTAAAAGTTTGCTTTTGAAATGTTGCTTTCACTTGGTCTCTCTACATTATTATTATTGTCGATGTCTGTTGTGAATTTCAAATATCATTGAAATTGGGAGAAAACGCATTGGCTTGTTTGAGGAGTGCAAACCCCCTAGGTGTGGGAGGGGTCTCAGAACCTAGACTATAGCTGAGGACATGAGAAAAAAAAAAAGAATAAAATGGAGATAAAGGGTACAAACCATGGGGATAAAATGAAAGGACCAGATGTTGAACTGACAACCTTAAGGAATAGAGTCTTCCCTCCAACACCAGGGCTAAAACTCCACTGGCAGAACACAGCCAACTCTCCCTCCCCACCCGTGACCCCCAAGTGCACCACAGCTCTGTCCTCATAGGAGTAGCTCTAGGTGTGAGATGGAATACAGTCTGTTGTACTGTGAATAGAACTGGACAAAGAGCAAGTAACCAGACTTGGTGTGACATATACAAACTAGGGCCAGATGGCTACCAAAGACTTGTAAGCCTCTCAGCTTGCAACCTGGCCTCTGCGCATGCTTTCCTTGACAATCCTGTCTGCTGTTGCATCCATGGTTGATGACATTCAGACTCCACAACCAGTGCTTGGCCTTTCAGCTACAACATCTGACAAGCTGGTCTATTGTGAGGCTTGACCCATGTCTGCTAAAAGCTACTAAGTTAAGATACAGTGACACAGGTCATATGGGTCACTATATAGCTGTGATTGGGTAACAACATTCAGGTACTAAATCAGTAAAGTACTTAAGCATGTGTCTAGCTTTAAGCATTTGCTTTAATTCATTGAGATTTCAGCACAGGGTTCAGTGTTTTACTGTTCTGGGGCAGATATAAGCATGCATTTAAATGTTTTGCGAATCAGCACCTTGTCTGGATTCTGACTAATCACCTAGAGAGTTACACGGATTCATACTAGTTCAAGACTGAATCTAGAAACATACTTAATTAAGCATGAGTTACACTCAAGTCAACAGGACTACAGTATTCATATCTAAAGCACATGCATAAATTTTAGTAGGGTGTGAGCTCTACAGGAGGTGATCTCCCAGCAAAAGTTTTAATCTTCCATTACCACTACTTCGAGGAAGCATATTCAGTATATTTATTCAGTGGCATAAATTAGTCATATGCAGTTCCTGTCAAAGGAGGATATCAAGCCATTTTATAATCATCTCTTTTAACCTCACAAGATTCTCCTGTGGGGTAAGGATTAGTAAGTGTTGTTATAAGAGATGACCAAAATGTTTCAATTCTGAAATCTAATTGAAAAATTAGTTTTGATGAAAAACGAGAAAAATGCAAAATATATTCTCATTTTTAATGTAGTAAACTGTCAATTAATTCTGTTTCATGTTAACAGCACTCCAAATGTTAAGATGGAAACACAAAACATGCACAAACACACTACGAATCTCCCTCTCTCTTTAAATATCATTACCATTTTGTAGAAAGGAAAATTTCAGACAGATGTATTACATGATTTCTCATGGTCCCCATCAAATCAATAGCAAAGTTGGCACTAGAACCTAGGTGTCCTGAATCCCAGACTTGTGCCTTATCTGTAATATTTAGTTTGTTGGATTCATGTTACATAAATTCTCCATTGCTTTGTTCTAAACTGCGAGTAGATAGTGAACATATATAATTATTATTAGGTAATTGCCTGTAACAGTATACATGTAACAACAACAACATAAATTATTAGACTGATTTTTGTCTAAGGTCATGACACACTCAAGCTAAAAGAAAAATCTTTCCTAGTTTACAAAGTGTATGTTGTTTATGCATGAGACTGCCACAGCCAAACCTTAATTACCTTGCAGAATATAGCTTCCTCTGCAAAATAGTCTTGTACCCTGATAACACTACATGTCACTAAGAATGTTCAATGGCATCTATCTGAGCATGGTATATGGAAGAGTAAAAATGTTTTTGAGCCCACTTGTAAAGTTAAACATAATCTTTATAAGAAAAGTCACTCAGGTTTATCAACAGGGAAGAAATTTGGTCTTATAGTTAAATTCACTGAACCAATATTGTTAGAATGATAGAAAAGAGGGCTGAAAGAGCCTCCAGGAGATCATGTGGTCTAACCTCTCACTCTGGGCAGGATCCATCCTTGCTTAAACCATCTGAGACAAAAGTTTGTCCAATCCTTCTTAAAGCATAGGCTCAATTTCCAGCTCTGTCATTAACTCCCTGGGGCAAATCACTTGGTCTCCAACTCTTAAAGGAAGATAACACTGACTTATTTGTCATGGTTATTTGTGAGCTCTTTGAAGCAAGGACCATATTCCAAGAGGTGTTTGTAGGTAAAACTCACTTAGCCTTACTCAGTGCAAACTGTCACCTGTTTAGCCTTCAGTCAAAGTCCAGCACTAGCCAGGCTAAAATGAGCAAGGGATGTAATTGTATTTTCTGTTCTCCATATGTCACTTGCATGGAGTATGTGCACAGTGAGAAAGGTGGAAGGAGGAAGAGATGAGCAAGTGAGAGAAAGGAAAAAGGCAGTCATTCTGTGTGCTGAAGGACTCAAGTCAGGGGAGCAAAGATCCAGAAGGTACATCTTAACTGTACAAAAAAAGTAAACAAAGGCCAATAAAATCCATGGAAAAGAATTTTAAAAAGAAAGAAAGAAAGAAAGAAAGCTGATGTTGTAATTATACCTCCCAGGCTCCCTCTAGCTCCACAACCCAGTGGCTTGAGCTTAGCTTTACTGTAGTCAAAGGGGGTCAAAAGATATGAGCACATGGGGTACCATTATAAGGCCTCTGTTGACAGGAAAGCCGAGCTGATGAGATATGTGGTCACCCCTGTAAACATCTAACTTTGTAGGTGGTCTGAAGCTGTGGCTGCCCAGGAATGAATGGACTGTTTGTCCCTGAGGTAAGAAAATGAAATGAGAGAGAGAGAGAGAAAAAATGGAGAGCAAGTGCACATGCTCCCTGACTCTATAGGAAAGATAAAGACACCCTCCAAGTGCTGTGGGAGTCAGAAACCCTCAGGACCCTGAAATGTGGTTGCTCCTAGCAAGAGATAGTGGGAGCCACCCATACAATTTACTGATTGACTCAGAGCCATGGCAACACCTGACTGGGAAATGGCACCAGCCTGGGGACAAAGTGTGGCTGAGAAAAGAAAAATCTTTGCAGTCAAGAGCCCAAAGGTTCCCTAGTGATGTATAAACTCCCTACTCTCAAAGGGCCCCTTTGATGTGAACTGATGACCCCTGGAGCTCCACATTCATCTGATTTGGCTTCATTCAGCACTGGCTTTAATAAACATGAACAAGTGTCTCATGAGACAACCATCCAGTTTATCAGCCAGGGCAACTCCAGGCCTCCAGTGATGACATACCCAGCTGCAACACCATATAGGTACAGCAGAGGTGGAGAAAATTCTGACATGGCTATGGATTTTGGTACCCTTTTGTTACCACTACCAAAAGGATCTACCATGGAATGGCTTCCCATGTTCACAATGCTGCCAGGATAGAGATGTTAGGAGAGTAGCAGATTTGCCATGCTAACCGATGAGGGGCCAAGACCTGGTGGAATTTCTGTCCTACCGCTACCCCTTGCTTAATGTCGTAGTTACAGTCTTGAAAATGCAACTTTAAGTGAAACAACGTTAAGCGAATCCAATTACCTCACAGTAGTTACTTACTAGCAGGCCGCGGCCACACAATGTTATAACTGAACATTGCATGACTTTAAACGAGTATGTTCTCTAACAGATCAGTGACGTAGTAATGAAACAACATTAACCGGGATGACGTTAAATGAGGAGTACCTGTACGTGCATAAAAACCAGGAAGTGACCAAATGCCTCTGATGAGCTAACTCTCTATCCTTCACCCAAACCTCCAGCCAAATTCAGACGTAAGCTTTCCTTTGATCTCCTAAGTTGTCAATGGAAAAGCATGTCAGTCCAGGCTCTACAAATCATCAAGGGGAAAAAAGCAGATTTTCAAAAGGGTTCAATCACTGCAGTGGTTAGCCCGCGTTACCACACTGCTGACTCCACTCAAGCTTGCTACGTTACACAGGGGCACGTCTACATATGCATGAATGCACTTTTCCTAATCTGCATTAAATTTAGTATCTCCAACAAGAGGAACTAAATAAATGTGCATTAGGTTGCCCTAATGCACAGTAGCAAAAGCATATGGTTTTTAAGTGATGCTTAAAGTACAGTAGCCTATTTTACTATGCATTAACATAATTGCATAGTTTTTATGTGACGATTTAACGTGCGGTAAGATAGGCTACTGATCATTAAAGCACAAGTGTAGACACACCCAAAGACACTTAAGAAAGTTCATCCAAATTAACTAAAGATAGTACTTTAACCAATTCACTTTAAAGCTATATTAAGCCCTTTGTAGATGCAAAAAGTGGACTTAGTTCAATGGAGCTTAATTACTTTTGGAAGTGAATTAAGTAAATCCAATTAGGACTACTTTAATTCTGAATAAGAACATCCACACACAACTGCATTAAACCCCTTCCTGTACCTAATCCACTTCAAAGGTTAGTTCAGTTTAACTTTCCTAAGTGTTCCCATGTAGATTAAGCCTCACAGTAGGACTGCAGTGCAGCCACAGCTGTAAATTCAGCTAATATACATGTACCCAGTCTAGTTATAAACATAGCCCTGGCAGTACAGAACTCAGCTGGAAAACCCACCCAAGCTGCTAGTAAATAGATGGGCAGGTAGTCTGCACTGAGTCTGGTTATATTGCAGCTAGAAGTATCTAAGAGGGTTCAGCTATGGCTAGCAGGACTCTAATCAAAACAGTAATTTCAACACAGACCATGTAAGAAGGGACAAACAGCAAAACAAAGCTGAGGCTACAGGAAGCAATTGGATTAGTACCTCATGACTTGTGCAAACTTGAGCTGCAGCCCCACTGCATCACTAGTCAGCCGCACTCCAGCTTCCACCTCCATGGTCGGGTTTCCTAGCTCAAGTTCAAATTACCCCTTCATTCCAACTAGAGATTTTTTTTTTTGGATGGGGGGAGGCAGTTACATTAGAAGCCAATATTTGAATTATGCCAAGTCAGCGCTATGCTGAAGACAAGCCCTAAGGGATTTAGGAGCACATGTTTAAAAGCAATGGAACTTATGCCCCTAAATGTCTTTGGCACCAATGAAAATTTCCCCATAAGCCAGTGACTGTTGGCACTGCAAGCACATTCCCTCCTCGAGCACTGATGAGGACTTTTAGCTTTTCTCCTCTATAAGATTGTGACGGCACAGCACTACCAACAGAGCAGAGCCGGTTCAAGCTCAACTGCTTATGACAATCCATTGGGTCTGCACAGCAGCAAGCCTCTTTGGCAGAAACGCACTGCATTCTGGTTAGCACCACAACCTTTGCCACATCACCTTCAGGATGGGAATCTATTTAATCGTGAAGCAACTGCTGTGCATTATGGGACACTTGCATGCCTTAGGGAATAGGAGCTGATGAAGCCTACCTAACTCACTGTAGGTCTCCCACTGCGGCAACTGAAATGATGATAGCAGGAGTGGAATGATTTGGCTTAAAAACCTCAGGGTAGGCAGTTCTAGGCACATCCTTGGAGGTGAATTCCTAAAGGATGCAATACTGAAGTTGGTGATTCATTTTATTAAATCTCTCCCTCCCATACTCACTTTAGGTTTTTCTTCCTTAAAATAAGAAGGCTCTGAAACCACAATGGTATTTGTAGCAAGGAAGTGATCTCAAAGGAAGGGGGTGGTAGTGGACAGCCAAGATGAAAGAAGGTAAAACTCCCTCTAACAACCTTCCCTGGAATGGAACTTTCCCCAGGGGCCTTTTTTTTTTTTTTAAATGGTCTGGATCTGAGCTCTTGTGTTGGTGGTAGGTTTGATTTTTTTTATTTTTATTTTTTACAATACGCAGCCTTACAGATAAACAGGCTGATAACACGTTTGCTGACCACACTGGGGATGAAGAAAACCTCATCCGCAAACTCATTAAACAACATTTGGGGGGGGGGGGATTGTGGAAGGGGGGTGGAGGTAGGATCCTTGGTTTGTAAGATTTTCCGTTGGATTTTCAACAAGGCTGTTCAGTGTGTGGGAAATAACCTCAGGGCACTACGCACAGGAGACTGGACAGCCATGGGGACAAAGATGTAGACACTGTTGCCTCATCCCCATTGAGACATCAGTCACCAATGCAGTCACAAAGGGAATGATTCCCACTGACACTCAGGCCTTTATCTGCTGCACAATATAGCTCCATCTTACACTGAGGCACAAGGATGCCATTTGTCTACAGACTGAATGGTGGTGTGTGCCCAGGTGTGGGTCAAGAAAGCTGCTACATTTTGAAAATTTGAGTACAAGCTAAAGAAAAGAAAATCTTATCCCCCACTCCCAACACATATGAACTTCCTACACCTGCTTCATGTTCAAGTGTTCTTGGCAACCCATGCACACACTACATGTAGAATTGATGCATTTAATATAAAAGTAAATATAGAAAGGTAAAAGTCACACACATACATAGCAAAAAGAAAGCTGCCGATATGAAGACACTGACAACGCTGGTCTAGGGATTTTGAGGACTTAAGACACCTGGCCATAAAAAGCCGGAAAAGATGCACTATGACTTTCTCTTCCCTAAGCCCTATAACTATTGAACAATGAACATTTCCTTTTCTGCATCACTTTCCATACAAGGATCTGCAGGATCTTTCCAAACACACATGGATTCAGCCTCAGTGCTTCCATTGGAAGAAGAATCAGCATCATCTCCCTTTTACACAAGGTAAGATAGACTAACTTTTTCATTTGCAGTTCCCTAAAAAAATCTCAGATGGAGGTGTAGACCCTTTTGGATTGTAAGTGTGGGTATTCACACACTTTTGATTGATCATAGTCATCTTTCATGGACTCCTTAAACAGTTGAAAACCACTGGACTAACTGAATCAGATTAACATGGTTAACTACCCGTCTGCTCACCTTTTACAGTTGGGGAACTGAGGCACTAAAAGACAAGCCAAAAAACTGCATGTGTATGAAAATGGTAACAGCAAGTGCGAGGCCCTGAAGGCTTGGGATCATTGCAGGTCTTTACACATACTCCAGGGGAGCTTGGGGGGGGGGTACTTTAATTAGAATGGCTCTCAGGAGTCAGTTTAATTAAAGCACCCACAGTATCTTGTGTATTTGGTGTCCCACACTTCAAAATTCAATGAGCTTTAGTTAAAGCGCTCCCACCATTTTGAAATACAGGGACACTGAATATGAGTGGATAAGGCTGCTGGAGTATGCTAATTAGTATGCTCCAGCAGACTCAATTAAACGAGTCTGCTCCAAAGCATGCCAGTTATTACGCACTGACGGAGGCATTGGGCATGTGTGTAGGTGGCCCATTCAGTCCAACCACAATAGGCTTAAAAGCATGGCAGAGAGGAAAGGCAGATAAAGGTAAGAACTGAGCTTGTCAGATGAGAGGTTGACTGATGTGCTTTTTAAGCTTATTTAATGGTACCTAGGTTGTATGGTGATAGGCCCCTCAAATACACATAGAATGAGGATAGCCCAAGAGGATCTTAAATGTAAAGGGTAAGGAAGGAATGGAAAAGAAGTGGTGTGAACACTGTTTGCTTTGTTCCAGAAGAAATAAAAGCCCTAGAAGCTTTTCTTTCACATATTCACAACTTAAAGATAAAAACCAGCTTATTTTTAATACTAGGCATTATTATTACAATGGAGCCTGCAGGCTGTGGATAAGATCATTGTGCTGTCTACTATGTGTAAAAACTAACATTCCCCATCCTTAAGAGCTTAACGACTAAACAGACCAGATGGATAAAGAGTAGGAGCATGAAAGGATCCTCATTTGGGGGAAGCAGAGAAGCAAAGAGACAAAGTGACTTGCTCAGGGTCGCACACTGGTTGTGCAGCAGAGCTAAGAACTGACCCCAGATCTCCTGAACCCTGCTTAACAAGACAAATACATTCATACCTCACCTCCCTGATCTGCAGGAGGACTCTGTAGGTGACTGGAGATGAGTAGGATGTTGATGTCCTGAGACAAAGGAAGCCTGTGTCTCTGAGCCCAGATGGAGTTTACATAGAGACAGTTTGGGACTCTCTGGGTCAGATTTCACCAGGACTCTTTTATAGTGCCCCAGAAGTGAGATGGAATAAGGAGGCAAGTTACATTTATGGCCTTTTATATGACCAGAGTGGTGTCAAAGACCCTTAGAGTAACAAGGTGAGCTCCCACTTCAGGTCCCTAATCTTTCTAGGAAATTTCCACCACAAGACCAAGCCCCAAACTCAAGATCTTGGGTGTTCCTTAACACCAAAAAAGTAGAAATCCCACTTTTACAACCACCTCCAATGGAAAGGCATCTTCTAACATCACTAACCAGAGGTAAGAGCACCACCTACTGGATCATATTTTCTTTGGAGGTATCCCCTCCAAGCATCAACCTAAAACACCCTTCTTAGCTCACCCATGCTGCCATAGTCACAGGTCACAGTGGTAGAATCCAATACATTAGTTTGAATGGGCTCTTTTTTATACAAAGAAAGGGGGGAAAAAAATCAAAAGGCAGGCAAATGAAGGGTTAACAAGCAGATCAGTGCTTGTCAGCAGGAACCCCGGACAAGCCCCAAATCTCCCTTGTTGGTACCTGGGCGCCTGCCTCTGTCTCTGGGGTGGAGTAGTTCTAACCACAGGGCAGCCTCGCCTGCATTCCAGCAATATGAGTGACAGCTATGCGAGTAGCTCCCTCTGTCCCAGGCTTTGGCAAAGCAAAAGATGCCTCCTGCAGGGCCAAGTGAGACTCACCCTGGGAATCTCCTTACTTAGTAGAAACAGGTTAACAAATGAGAGGTGCCCAGGTGGCTTCACTTGGCCCTGTGAATAAATTCAGAGTGTGAGAGGCACTAATCTTGATTGCATGGAAATTCTGTTCAGGTTGGGAAGCTTCATTCACCCGGGCCAATGTAAGACTGCCAACACCTGGTCCTTTACACCACTTTTGTGACAGACAGCAGTTGCAAAGGGCTCACTACAAGCCAACAGAGACTCCCTCCTGTAGCAGAGCTGCATAACACTGACATAAGTGACTATGGGTCATCCTTGTTTTCAGTCCCCAAGCACAGAAGGGTGGAACTAGAGGCAGCTGCTTGCATTTACAGGCATAACCCACTGGTTAGCCTGTGCTACATGTCCATCCCTCTGTGCCCAGGCCACAGCAGCTATGAATCAGTTACAAAGCAAAAAACCTGACCCTTTAGTTCAAGCAGGTCTAAAATAAATATAAATGATCTGGGGTCAGGCCTAGCTTCCTCTCCAAGGAGGCTCTATCTAATCCCAAACCAGTTCAACCTTACCAAACTTCTTTTCCTTTCCCTGAGCCCACCCTCAGTAGAGCAGGCTCTCTCCTTTTTAGCCCCTCCCCACAGGCCTGCTGCTCACTATGCAGCTTGCAGGGCTGTCTGTGTTCATTAACCCTTTCTAGGCCATGCCAGGTTTATATACCCTATCAGAAGTCTCTGCTGAAAGTGCTTTTGTAATGGAAACTGCCTCAGCTTCCCCACAAGGCATATGGGGGGAATGATGCCTGCTCTTGCAAGGTACTAAAGGTGAAAGTCTAATGGATATTGCATGCTCTTTGTCTGTCTTGCTTGCATGAACTGTAAGTTCTTGAGGGCAGGGACTGTCTGTGTATATAGCACTCCAGCACAAAGGGCCCCCAATCTCAGTTTGTCCTTTGGCATTAATATAACAGCTGGGCTCTGTGGCCAAGGGACTTGTGTAGCAAGCTGGAGACTAGGAGATTTGGATCTCAAGCCTGGGTGTGTGGTCCTGAGCATCCCAGCTTGAAATGGCAGGCTTTGAGGAAATTTTATGGCAGGGGAGGGCAATTATTTTGGGCGGAGGGCCACTTACTGAGTTTTGACAAGCCATTGAGGGTCGCATGATAGGCAGCTGGGGCAGATAAATATTAATTTTCTAAAATGTTTAGGGTCCCCATGGGCCAGATAGAATGGCCTGGCAGGGCCGCATCCAGCCCCTGGGCCACATTTTGCCCACTCCTGTTTTATGGACAGCACAATTTGGGGAGAAGGTGAGCAGCCCTCAGTGGTGAAAGAACAGGTTAGGGACTATTTAGAAAAGCTGGATATGTACAAGTCCACAGACCCAGCTACAATGCATCTCAGGATGCTGAGGAAGTTGGCTGATGTGATTGCAGAGCCACTGCCCGTTATCTCCTCCTTTCCGTTCTTAAAGATGGGCACTACATTTGGAAAAGGGCAAACGTAGTGCCTGTCTTTAAGAAAGGAAAGGAGGAGGATTCAGGGAACTACAGACCAGTCAGCTTCATCTCTGTATCCAGAAAAATCACAGAGCAGGTCCTCAAGAAATCCATTTCTAAGCACTTGGAGAAGAAGAAAGCAATCAGGAACAGTCAGCATGGATTTACCAAGGGAAAGTCATGCCTGACCAACCTGATTGCCTTCTATGATGAGATGATTGGCTTTGTGGATGCAGGGAAAGCAGTGGAAGTGATATACTTGACTTTAGCAAGGCTTTTGATACCATCTCCCACAACATTCTTGCAAGCATGGGAAGTATGGGTTGGTTGGATGAATGGACTGTAAAGTGGACAGAAAACTGGCTGGATCCATGGGCTCAATGGGTAGTGATTAATGACTCAAGGTCTAGTTGGCAGCCAGTATCAAGTGGACTGCCCCAGGGGTCAGTCCCAGTGGTGGTTTTGTTCAATATCTTTATTAATGATCTGGAAGTTGGGATGAATTGCACACTCAGAAAGTTCATGGTTGACACCAACGTGGGGGGTGTACTAAATATGCTGGAGGGTAGGGATAGGATTCAGAGTGACCTAGACAAATTGGAGGATTGGACCAAAAGAAATCTCATGAGGTTCAACAAAGGCAAGTGCGAAGTCCTGTACTTGGGATGGAAGAAACCCATGTACCACTATAGGCTTAGGATCAGCTGCTAAGCAGCAGTTTTGCAGATGAGGAACTGGGGGTTACAGTGGACTATAAGCTATTTATGAGTCAACATTGTGCCCTTCTTGCCAAAAAATCTAACAGCATACTGGGCTTCATTAGTAGGAGTGTTGCCAGCAAATTGAGGTGAGTGAATCTTCTTCTCTATTCAGCACTGGTGAGGCCACATCTGGAGTACTGTGTCCAGTTTTGGGCCCCCCACTACAGACAGGATGTGGACAAGTTGGGGGGAATCCAGCAGAGGTCAGTGACAATGGTTTGGGGACTGGGACACACGACTTCTGAGGAGAGGCTGAGGAAACTGGGTGTATTTAGTCTGCAAAAGAGAAAACTGAGAGAAAATTTGATAGCAGCCTTTAACTACCTAAAGGGTGCTTCCCAAAGACAATGTAGCTAGACATGGGGTGGGGATTATTTTGGCTGGAGGATCGCTTAAGGAGTTTTGGTGAGCTATCGAGAGCTGCCAGGGTCACCCTGCCCCTTGACAGTTGCCTTGCCCCCTATTCGCTATCTTGGGACCAGCAATCCTGCCTCCTAACCCCTGACCTTTGCCACCAGAAGTAGTCTTTTTGGGAGGGGAGAGTGTCATCTTGGAACCAGGAAAAAAACAGATCATATACTGAAAATCAAATATCTACTGTAACATATTTTAATTTTATTTCAGAAAATACTTTGTCCTGATTTATGTATGTTTTTGTCATGTATATAGAAGTGACTGCATAATAGCTCAAAAACAAAGTCTTACTCTTGTATACTGTGTGGGAGGGTGAGGTGTGGTTGAGGGGACGGGTGTGTATGGTGAGGTGTGTGGGTAGGTGCATGTGTGGGGTTTGTGAGGGGGTGTGGCTGTGTGTGGGGTGTAGGTTATGTTGGGGGTGCAGGTGTGTATATGTGTGTGGGGGGGTGGGGAGTGTGTGCGCAGGGTGTGCCTGTGGGTGTGCAGGGTTTGTGAGGGTGGGAGGCAGGTCCCCGCCCCCCCCATAGCACACAGCACCCACTGCCGGTGGCAGCAGCAGCGGGGGGGCCCTCATGGCCTGCACAGGTGCAGCTGCCTGGCAACACACAGCTCTAACCAGTTTCAGGAGCTGCACAAGGCAGCAAGGAGCAGAGCCAGGCTGGCCCATCTGTATTGCATGGGGCTCCCCATGGTGCACGTGCAGTTCTTGGCACTCGTGCACCACCAGGGAAACCCCTGCGTGATGGAGCCAGCAGCCTGGCCCCACTCTCTGCCCTCACGTGTAGCTCCCAGGACTCCAGCAGGAAGCAGCAAGCAGGGCTCCCTGGCATTTCCAGATTTCCAGCAGAGCCTGGGAAGCTGCACGTAATGGCAGGGAACAGGGAAGGCAGCTAACTCCATTGCACAGGGCTTCCCCCTCAGTGGTGCATGAGTCCTGGGAGTTGCACCAGAGCTGAGAGAGCCCCATGCAATAGAAGTGGGCCAACCCGGGCTCTGCGCTTCTACCAGCCCAGCCCCATGCTCAGCTGCACCTTCCCCCCACGCTCTACCACTTCCCTTCCTGCTGCCTGGAATGAGCGCTGCAGCAGGGGCATGAGGAGGAGCCACTGGAGGCCAGGGAAGTCAAATAGTTCCCCCCCATGGCTGCAGCAGTGGCAGCAGCAGCTCTGCTGGGAAGCTGTGCATGCTGGCTGAGGCCAGGCCGCACACAAGGGTGGGAGTGAAGCCACCGGCTGGGTGGGGTACAATTAATTGGTGAGCACCCGCAGGGCAGTGAAATTGCCTGGTGGGGTAGATCTGGCCTGCGGCCCATATTTTGCCTACCCCTAACCTAGACTGTTTTCAGGAGTGGCAGATGACAGGATAAGGCGCAATGGTCTCAAGTTGCAGCAAGGGAAATTTGGGCTGGATATTAGGAAAAAACTTTTTCACTAGGAGGGCGGTGAAGCACCGGAATAGGTTACCTAGAGAGGTGGTGGAATCTCCATCCTCGGAGGTTTTTAAGGCCCAGTTTGACAAAGCCCTGGCTGGAATCACTTAGTTGGGGATGGTCCTGCTTTGGGCAGGGGGTTGGCCTAGATGACCTCCTGAGGTCATTTCCAACCCTAACTTTCTATGATTCTATTATTCTAATGCACGCCATAATTGATAAGCAAACATCTTGATTCTGTAAGATTCTGTTTCCGTGTCTCAAGCATCTGGCTCCTCTGGTAGGTTCTCATGCCTCACTCTGGGGCATCCGAGCCCCTTCTCAAGATGTACTAAATGAGGACATTGGCATCTGTTGCATGTGGCACAGTAGTTTATTCAGCTGTTTTAAATGCTCCCCAGATGAGGTGGATGAAAGAGCTGCCAGACATCTAAATTGTGCATGGATATGTGCCCTGGTTTGAATGTGCCAGGTCTAGTTTTATTTTTGCTTGACCTAGTATAACTCCACTGGCTTTAATGGAGCTTCTCCAGATTGGCACTAATTCAAATGAGAGAGAAGTCAAAAACCACCACTCGTGTCTTTTCTAGTATGTGTGAACTTTTCCATAACTCACTCTCCCTGAGCCTTGTGGCACTATACAATATGGAGGCTTCGTAAATCTAAGACAGCAACAACTTTCCAACGCCCCCTTTCCTCTCTGGGCAAATTCCCAGCATCTCTTACACAACAAACTCATGAGACTTGAAAGGAAAATTTGCAAGGTTTATATAGACAGTTCCTGCTGTTTATAGGGCACAATCCTGACATTTAAGAGGCAAATCCTTCATCTTCATAAGGCAAGTTAGCCATGTTGACATAGTAAATTTCCTTTGCTTTTATTATTCAAAGCCCCAAGAGCTACTGCTTGAGAGGGATTGATTAGTCTCATTCATGATACTTTCAGCAGGAAAAGAGATGTACAGGAAGCTGTAGGAAAAGAACTGGTCTGTTAGAAGTGCATCAATAAAGGATTTTCCTGGTTCTAATCAGACCCAGGACAATGGCAGAACTCTGGCCCCATAAAAAGTAGAAGGGGTCTATCAGTAGTTCAGTAATTATAGGCGGCAAAAAAAAGAGCTTGCTGCAATCCATGCTCGGCTAACTAATACAAAGCTCGTTATCTCTGCCTGCATCTGCTGGACACGGAAGCCGGAAGTTTCTGAAGTGATGGAGGTTGGTTGCAACCCAGTTTGGTCTCCCAAATGATTTAAGAACAAAAGCCCAAGAGATGCTGAAACCCTGTGCCCTCCATACTGTACCCTGTTCAGGAGTCCAGGATGGATAGTGGCCTCAGAACAGTCTGCAAAAGTGATCTATTTTAAGAGTTGCTGGGAGAAGGGAGGCTCTCTGAAAAGATGTATCTTAACCAGCTGCAAGTCACAGAACCACGTCATATCCCTAGCCCTCTGTCAGGAGAAAGTGGCCCTGACTTTGTATTTGCAAAGTAAATCACTAGCTGGGAAGTAACTCAGGGAATACAGGCTCCTCCATATTATTACAGTGACATTGTTACTGCAACATGCTTTAGTACTTCCTTTTGGCAATACTTTGGTACTTCCCTTAGTACTTCCAAAGCATGGCGCAGTAACCACCCGTACTGCGCCTTGAGTGTGGTTCACAGTTAGTTTTAGCCACTACTTTGCTGTAGTGGGGTGCTACAGCAGGCTACGGCAAAGTAGCTTCCGGTCATGTGTCGCTAGACTCATATGGTCACTATGTCACCAATCCATAATCTATGCTGTGGTGATGTAGCGTGATGTGTAGACATGTCCTTTCTGTCCTAAATTTTGGTGCAGTGCAGGTGTATGTGTTATTAAACAGCTGCTTAGCCCTACCTCAGAGGCAGCTGCCTTCCAGTGGCATGGGACAAATCTTTCTATTTACAGAATCTCCTATCATTTGGACAGAGTAGAGTAGAACCAAACACTGTAGAACAAAAGGAACTACACAATGAAAAAAGATGCCTACCCAACATGCTTTTCACCACAAAGTAGCAAAGGGCTTAGATCTTGACTTTCTTGCTAATTCTTTTGGATAATTGGACATGCTAGCCCAGCTGTCATTCCTGGCTGTAAACTAATGGCTCTCCCAAGCACTGGCCATTCTAGAACTGAAATCTTCCCTTCCACACAGTTTGCAGGAATTTATGCTTTACATTAGGGGGTATGAAATTCACTTCAGGTCCCAGGCCAGTTTTGGACCATGGTGCTCCTCACAGGCAGGATCTGTGGGGCCAGAAGTAGCTGTGGCAGGTCCAGGGTCAGCCGTGGATCCAGCAGTGGTGGCTGGGGTCCCACAAGCACAGGGCAAGTGATGGCTGTATCTGTACAGCCCTTGCTTACCTCCATCACTGCTGGTTACTGTGTTCATCAGGGCCCAGGGACCTCACCAACTTCTGACTGCCTTAACAGGCCAGGGTACTGGTAGTGGTAACACCCTGTTTGACATAGTAATATGTAAAGCACAGTTGCGTCCTCTGGGATGAAGTCGACATAGCAAATGTTACCAAATGATGTGTATTACTGCTATATACCAAAGCCCCTGCTGAGATTAGGGCCTCCTTGTGCTCGGTCCTGCACAAACAAGCCATTAAGGGTTCATCTACAGTGACATTTAAAATCTCCCTCCACCAGCCAGTGATCCACCTATCTGATCCATATCTTACTTCTGGCCTGTACTAAAGTTGTACATATTGTGCTTCCTGTTCCTTGAAAAAATCCTTGCTAGTAATAGGTGTCTGTCCTTCTGTGCTTGACTGTAATTATAGATGATTGAAACAGGACCAATAATGCAATGCCAGTAGGCCTAGGTCCACCAGGAACTACAAGCTCCTCTTAATGGCTATTGGGAGACTACTGGGTGCACAACAGTTGATTCCTTGGGATAACAAGTGACAAAACAGGAACCGGAGTGAGGTTACAAGTTAATAACCAGGGTGCCAAGGGAGGACATCATGCAGGGAGCTCTAGTCAACACTGCCCCAATCTTTGAAGGCATCTAAGGAACCACTGGATGTCACCCACTAAAACTCAGCTTGGAGACATGTATGGACAAGGGAAAGAACAAACAGTCCTGCAGTCTCCCAGGTTCCTACCAGCCAGTGCTTCCTTCCTGGTCTGGTAAATGGACAGCTTGGCCAAGGCCTGGAGGAGATTGGCCAGAAAGTTCTGGGATTTCATGGGACTATGGATCAGGAATAGAAAATAGTGGAGCTGCTGTTGGAGGATTTCCTGTGCTTGCAACTGGCAGGGCCAAGACGAGTTTTTAAACACACTACAGGGATAGGCAGGTAAGGAGGCAACTTGATCTCCAACCCTGATGCCAGCAGAGTTCCCAGGGTTAAGTTAGACTGCCTCAGGGGTGATTTTTGTGGAGATGGTCAAGAATATGGGTGTTTGGGTAGCCATAAATTGACCCTAAGTAGCAGAATCAGTATAAACACATATTCACATTGTCCTGTCTCCTTCTCTAGCCCTTCAAGGCATGGCCATCTCTTTCTGTTTTTTCTGGCCTTAATTTTTAAGGTATGTCTACACTGCAATTGTTGCTGTGTCTGCAGCTCCATTAAACACCCACAAGTTAGCTTTAAACTAGCTGCCTTGGATACTACTAGCAGTGTAGTCACGAGAGCCCAAAGTGCAGCATAGGCTAATCCCCTGAGTACTAATCCAGGTTCTGGGAGGATTTTGCAGTCTGCACAGAGCTCCTACATTTCTATTGGTATCCTAGCCGGTTACCAATAGAAAGCAATCTCAGATATGTTTACATGAGTTACAATCACTGTGATGTAGAAATATCCCTAGACTATGAGTTCTTTGGGGCACACAAAATGTCTTTCTCTGTATTATAAGGCGCCATAAAGATCCATGTTTCTGTGTATGTAATAAGTAATAATGATAGTGTTGAGCACCAGGAATTAACTAGGATTAATGGCAGACGTTTTATAAAGCAGACGTTTCCTGAGATAAATTACTTAGGAAGTTAATTCCTATTCCTCATGGTGTAAAATCCATCTTTCTTCTACGTTGCTTTTCTCTTTGTTTGGACATAACAAAAATCAAATGTTGCAGCAGAAGCATGCCGATTCCACTGTCACGCAAATATTAGCTCGACAGTGCATTACTACCTGTAAATCGTACAAGTTTATTCACTCTCTTATACACACCCACCCACAAAACATTTCTGCCAACAGCAAAGCTATTGCATCACAAACTTCTGGTTAATCCAACCACCAGAGAAGAGACAAACTGAGCAGTACACAAAGGATGAGGCCTGCATTGCCTGTTGGCATCTGGCTTCAGTTCCATTTGGGAGCAAGGCCAATGAGGACAAGCTATGATTGACCCCTATGCCTTTAAATAGCCTCAACTGCCTGTGAGGTGGTTAAATGACAGTGTCAAAATCAGCTTAGAATGGACCCAGCTGTCCTGGTGCCCTGTTCCTGAGACCTAAACCTTTAAAAGAGACCCTGAATATACCAGTACATCAACTTTTTAGGCTTAGATTTTTGGAAGAATCTAGTATCTAAATTCTGTTGCTATATATCAAAAGGGTTAACTATTTTAGGCCTACTTTTTCTTTTTAAAAAATATTAAAAGAATAAATTTGAATATGCCCCATTCAGAGATCAAGATTTTGTGTTCTGGGCAATTTTTTCCCCCAAAATGCAAGAGAGAACAAATCTTGTGGGTTATATCTTTTGCTCAACCAACTTCATGGTCTACCATACAGCTGGTAGGGCGGCCATCAGGACATTCTGGTTTTCTGCTATTCTGTCCTCTGTTGATACTAAACCCAATGCCTTTATGTCCAGAAAAGTGTCCGGTTTCGTATCAATAGAGGACAGAAGACAACCGGACTGTCCTCTATGATGGCTACCCTAACAGCTGGTCCAGTGAAAGATATCACCTTCAAAAACTCTTGCCTCTTGCATATCTCCTGGATCATCATGGCGACAACATTGTCTCAACACTACCTTTTGGCAAAATATTCTTCACCCACAAATACAGATTTGGATCAAGCAAAAAAAATCATGTCAATTTCAGTGAATTGTTTTGGTCAGAACAGAACCCTTGAAACAAGTTTAAATGCTTTGTTTTGATTTCTGTTTCAATTAAAAATGCTCCATTTTGAATTTTAATTCAGTTTTATATTAAGAATGCCTCCCTTAGAAACTAAATCGAACTTTGTAATGCAGATCAAACAAAATGTTCCATTCAACCCCACGATTTTTTTTTGACATTTTGATTTTTAAAAATCATTTCAGGTCAAGCCAATTTTTTAAAAAATTTGTTGGGACTTTAAACCAACTGACAGATCCATTACTAGCACTATAATCATTGGGACTATAGCAGTGGTGTATAGTCCTCCCATGGTCATGTTTTCTAAACAGCCTCCAAAACAGAGCCTGAAAAGTTTGCTCACATGTGATGGAGAACAGAGCTTGTCCCATATATCCCATCTAAGCAGTTTTGGTACTAATGTCACTATGTGGTTAAAGGCTGAGATAATTTATTATTATTGTTATTGTACAACCCCTAGTGTGACTGTCATTATGCTATTAGAAATATGACTTCTACCAGCCTACCTTATTCACCTTCTTGTAATGGAGAAGGTATCATGGTATAAAACACTCTTATACCACTAGTACGCATCCCAGCAGGAGCCCGTATCACTTTAGCTAAACTAGTATCATTAACATAGTACAACTTTCCAGTGAAGACAAGGTCTTAACTTGAAAACCTGCGGAAAGCTTGTTTGTTTTGACCTGAACTCAGTTAAACCTGTCCCCTCGACCTCAAGACCTCTGAGATTTAGCTCTGCATCCAAGCTGACCTATTAGAAGGCCTGTTAGAAATTCGTATGCATCTGTGTGCACTTAGAGTTCCGTGAAAGGGAATAGCTTGTCATCATTTTCCTTACCACGCCTTTCTTACACCGTGTTGATTGCACCTGACAGCAGCGAAGGTCTCTCAAGGTCTCAGCATTCACCATGTGGTCTCCGGCTTGCTTCCACTGGAACCCAATGCAAAAAACAAAATGGCCAATAGCTCCAATTTCTTGGGAAGGCCACCACCCTGCCTGGCGCGGCTTACTGGGACATCCATCAGCTGATGTCAGACTTGATGTGCATCTCTGCTTTGCCCTCTTACTCCTACAATGATGTCACGAAGAGGTTGGCTCAATGGCCAGCCAAGGATCTGTCATTGACCATGCCAGAACTAACAACAAAGACAAATGGGCCCATCACAGTAAATGGCTCTTAATGGGCTGCAGGAGGGAATTGGTCGGTATAGCTGGCTGGGCACCATATGTGAATTCTTCACTAATCGCTCCAAATTGGTCCAATTTGTTAGAGACCTGTACAGGGACATGTGCATCAGCAGCCATGAAGTTTTTAGCATGAGCAGAGCCCCTTCCTGCATGGAAATAATTTTGCATTTGTACAGATGCTGCCCCAAGTCTGCCAGCTTAAAAAATGGAGGCAAAAGGGAAGCAGGAGCTTGCGGCTTTGGGGGCAGGGCTTTTCATCATTTCTGACTTAATTCACGATGTCTGGAGGAGGGAAAAAAGGCAAGGATCTAAAGAGGTTGGATGTGAATGACTGAGATGGCAAGATCATAGGTTGATGGTTATTAATAAACATTAATGTGGCTCTGGAAATGTGCACATTACTTTACACAGAGGGAATATGTCCCTGCCCCAGTGAGTCTAGAGAAAAGACGGACAGTGTAACACTCCAGCACCCTCAGTTGAAGACAGCAAGGTCAGGGGGTTTGGGACTGTGAACTTGAAGGAGGGGCTGGGAGGAACACTGCAGTGACTGGCAGAGGCCAGCTGGTGCCAGCGTGACAAAACAACGATCTAGCTCACAGCAGTTCCCAATCTCTGACAGACTGCACACCACCAGTTTAAAACAATACAACCTTAAGTACCACCAGCAAATTTTTGCCATATAAAGTAATTATAATAAATTTGTTAACGCGTACCACTGACGGGTTGTCTGCGTACCACTGATGGCACGCATACCACAGATTGGGATCCGCTGGACTCTAGCAGTTAGTACACTGGACGTGATTGTTATTAACTCCTGCCATTTGAATGCCAACCTCATAATAGCTGGTGCTCTTATTAAAGCCCCAGTTCTTGGAGCCTTGTGGTTAGATGAGAACCTCATGGAGGTGATGGGGGTCATTCTGTTTTGTTTTTGTCTCTGTATGTCTCTGTGCATCTGCTCCTTACTCCCAAGCCACAACCCTCCCCCACCTCCCCAGACCTGCTGCTGCCTCTCATTCCTGACCCACAGTATCCTGTATCCTGCCAGGGTGTGCAGGGTGTGCAGACTCCAAACTTGACACACCCCCCCACAACCCCCCCACACCTTCACAAATAAGCCCAGCCCACCCACACACACTCTTCAAAAACAGCATCTCATGATTTGCATGCTAATCTCTTGATTTTTTTTTTTAAGAGTTCATCTCATGATTTTTGACACTGTGGGGTTGGCAATACCGTTAAAGTAAATTTAATCTTCCTGGCTGTGAGACCCGTGTGTCTTTCTGGCTCAGAAATGAGAAAGAGAAGCACTGAACCCAAATGCTTTATATAACTCCCACAATGTTAGGGGTTACCCCAGTTTGAATGCTTGGGACTGACAGCACTGAGGCAGCAGCATAGGATCTAGGGTTCAGACCGCAGCTCTGCCACAGAGATAATGTTTGACCCTGCACAAATAACTTTCTCTCTCTCTGTCAGCTCCCTCATCTGTCAAGTGGGGGGTGACTCTCTTTACTTCTAAGGGATGATGAGAAGGTAAATGTACAAACGTGTAAGGCAATTAGATCCTATGGTGCTGAAGTGATAGGCTCACCTGCCTAATGAGAGAAGATGATTTTCACCAGCCCCAGCCAGGAGGTTAACAATCACACCTGCAGGTTGAATGGAGCTAGAAAACTAACAACCAGCTTCCTTCACCCTTTTATTCAGAAATAAGCTACTTAACCCCATCACCCCTGCCCCACCTCCTCAGCCCTACTGTGACCAGCTCAATGGTCACACCCTCTATTGAAAGGAGGCATTGTGCTATCCCTACCTTGGCCTCACCTCTCCTCTGTGATCAGAGGTTACTGCTCTAATTATCTCACCCCCTGCCTCCTGGACCACTGGAGACATTCAAGTAAAGGTCACCTGGGTCACCGTTTATTGGGAAGAAGAAAGGTCACCAGGAAGGTAGTATTACGGAACATCCTTTGATGCTAAAATAGCCAAAATTGCACTCTGGGTCTCATGGGATATTAGCTGCTCCTGGCTGATACAAGGCACCAAACCCTTTCTGTCAGGATCCACTGGGACATTTTGTTACATTTTTCTGTTAACAATCAAATGTGCCCAAAAATCTGCGAGCATGCCAGAAACCACAGCAATGTAACAGCATACTATCCTATAGAGCCGCCTATCAAAACAAGCTCAGTACTGCCCACTGGGCCAGATTCAGACTGTGTCAGCGCTAACATACCATAGGATTTTGTCACCCTCTGGTGGCTAGGCCAGATATACAGGTGTTGTCATGGCCTGGCCTGCTACTGCCTCTGTGGACCTAACTTGTTAGTTCAAGCCATTACAGAATCAGTTCTGTACCTTGCCATCTGTGCTTGAAGTATTCTCTGGGGCAGAAGATTGTTGTGCTACCTTTATGCACAAAGCAGCAGCAGAGCAGCTGAGAACCAAGCCCAAAAGATTAAAACGGAGTCACTGCTCCCTGAATCTCTCTTTCACTGTGATCTCAATTCCAGCTAGGGAAAAAACTGCATGGACATACTTCAGCTGGACCCTAGAGAGCCTCCATACTAATCATAGTCATGTAACTGTGGACCTCAAGAAGTCTTGAGTTTCATCCTTGATCAGCAAAGGGTAAGAGGCGTCTCTTTCAGATGTCATAGTTCTGGTTTAGGGATGATTTTAGGAACTAACTATGGGCCCGTTAGTCTTACCTTGATCTTGGGGAAGCTCTTTGAGAAAATTATCCAGGAGCACATCTGTGAGGGACCAGCAGGGGAGATAATGCTCAGGGCCAGCCAACATGGGTCCATTAGTGGCAGGTCCGGTCAGACCAACCTGGTGGCCTTCTACAACCAGGTCACAACATCCTTGGACACAGGTGTCATGGTGGACATAGTCTTTTTGGACTTTAGAAAGACCTTCAACACTGTCTCTCACCCCATTCTCATTATAAAAATTAGGCGACGGTGGTGTCAATGCCTACACAGTCAGATGGGTTGGAAATTGGCTGGAGGGCTGCACACACAGAGTGGTGGTAGATGGGTTGTTTTTGACCTGGAGGGATGTGAGCAGTGGGGTCCCCCAGGGCTTGGTCCTCGGGCCTGCACTGTTCAACATTTTCATCAGCAACTTGGACGAGGGGGTGAAAAGCACCTTGTTCAAGTTTGCGGATGACACTAAGATGTGGGGAGAAGTGGGCATGTTAGAAGGGAGGCACAGGCTACAGCTAGACCTGGACAGGTTACAAGAGCGGGCAGATGAGAATAGGATGGGTTTCAATACTGGCAAGTGCAAGGTACTGCACCTGAGGAGGAAGAACCAGCACCATACCTACAGGCTGGGGAACTCCCTTCTCATCAGTGCAGAGGCAGAAAAGGATCTTGGAGTCATTAGCAATTCCAAGATGAACATGGGCCACCAATGTGAGGACATGGTCAGAAAAGCCAACCGCACCTTGTCATGCATCCACAGATGCATCACGAGCAGGTCCAAGGAGGTGATCCTCCCTTTCTATATGACATTGGTCAGGCTGCAGCTGGAGTACTGCGTCCAGTTCTGGGTGCTGCACTTCAGGAGAGATGTGGACAGCATCAAGAGGGTCCAGAGGAGGGCCACTCGCATGATTGGGGGCAGCAGGGCAGACCCTATGAAGAAAGGCTACGGGACCTGAACCTGTTCTGCCTTCACAAGAGAAGGCGGCGGGGATCTGGTGGCCATCTATAAACTTACCAAGGGGGACCAGCAGGGAATTGGAGATACCCTTTTCCCCCAAGCACTACCAGGAGTAACAAGGAACAACAGCCGTAAGTTGACTGAGAGTAGGTTCAGGCTGGACATTAGAAGGCACTACTTCACGGTCAAGATAGCTAGGATGTGGAACCAACTTCCGAGGGAAGTAGTGTTTGCTCCTACCCTGGGCATCTTCAAAAGGAGGCTAAATAATTACCTAGCTGGGGGTTGTCTGACCCCTGCATTCTTTCCTGCCATGGCAGGGGGTCGGACTTGATGATCTGCTCAGGTCCCTTCTGACCCTACCAACTATGAAACTATGAAAGGGTTCAGCAACATTGACAACCCAGGCTAGATTTTCACAGGCAGTGAGCTGGTGAGTACATTTGAAAATCTGGTCTTCTATAGGCACCTAAATGGCAACTGTTGGAGTCACCAAACCTGGCCTCAATGCGAGGTGCTGAGCACCAGAAAATCTGGCTTGGTGCTCTAGAAATCTGTTTCATTTCTATTTAACCTCCCAACAGCCCATAAGCTTGGTTCATGGGTTTTATGACCAAAGAAAACGACATAGTTTCTTCCTGCCTGTGTGCTGCAGAAGTTGTACACCCATTAAAGAGGCCTAAGCTATTGCCGTTTATTGCCACATCACAGACAACAAGAGAGAGAGTTTCCACCTCTGTTCCAACAGGGCTTCACCCTGAAGGACCACAAGTCTTTGGGGAAGAACAGCATGACTTTGCTGTAGCTTTGTTCCAGGATTTATAAACATTAAGGAATCTATACAGCCCCATGGAGTCCAGAGCTGAGATTTGTGATGGAGACATTAGCCCTTGATAAATCAGTTTCTCTGTACACAGCCTACATTCAGGCTTATGTCATCTACATTCTGGTAGGCATAATACCCCAAAAGACTCAGTGAAAAACAGATACAAAGAAACAAGTATTTACTAAGAAACTGATCTTCCCAAAGCTGGTAACATTTTTATTATATCAAAATTGTTTTCTGACGCGAGACGCCTTTTGCCAAAAAAGCTCCTACTGAAAATGTAAAAGGCAATCAGTAGAGATGATATCTTTTATTAAACCAACAAGATTTTTGCAAAGAAAACAAACTTTAATTGCAAGCTTTCAGACACAAACACCCTTCATCAGGCTTTGGAGAAAAGATTGTAAAATGTTCTCCTGGGAAGAAATTTACCCAGGGGAGTTTTCCATCTATTGACTCCTCTGTGAAATCCTATGAAATATGAACTTTCATTTCTACGCGGGAGAACTTTTACAGTCTTGTCTCCAATGCCTGATGAAGGGTGGTTATGCCTGAAAGCTTGCAATTAAAAATTTTTTTTAGCAAAAATCTTATTGGTCTAATAAAAGATATCATCTCTACTATGAGTCCTGATTGCCTTCTCCTCTAGACCAATATAGCTACAATCTGGATACCTGACATACAGAAAATGTAATAATTCCAAGAAAATACCATATGACAAAAACCCTGGAATATCATTTAAAATGGCATTATTGTGTCTTGTGGCAATTGCAATTCAAGCACCTTGTAATATCAGCCAGAGAGTCTGGAATGCATCTCCTATAATGCATCACAACCAGGGCTTCTATGACATTCCCATATCTGGAAGAGGGAAGTTGTATGAAGCAAGAGGTAATCCAGCCAGTGACTCTTGTCTGTAGTGGAGAGGGGCACTATAAATCTTTTTAAACTACAATACCTTTTTGAATATTTCTTTTCAGGGAGAAGTCGATATTTTCCTCTGGCTAAAAACTGTTTTCTAGCCAGCTCTAATCCTCATAACATAAACCACATGAGGAAAACTGCCGTGCAGACTAAATACATTGTACCTACAGGTTCCTCTCTTGTGCTACTAAGTGGGCCAGTGCTTTCTTATTCCATTGGGTCATCCTCTGCCAGTTCGTCCTCCTCTTCCATCCTCACCTTCCTACTTCTCCCAAGATCCTCAGCTTCTATGGAGCTGTGGAGGCTGTGTGATATAATCATCAAACCACCTGCATCTGTCATTTCCCACCTCCCAGACAGTAGCCAGACAATTCATAAATGTCATGAGGGTCCTCGCTCTTGCCAATCAATCTTAAATGAAAGATGCCATGATAATATGTGGATGGGAAGGAAAACAAAACCCAAAACTAAATGTCATGATGGTCCTGGATTGCCTGGATTGACTGGCAAAAGTCACCTGGCCTGGGTTCCTAGGAAATGGAAGTATTAATTTTCTCCTGTGTTTCCAGAGGTGGTATTATGAAGAGATTATTTAATTCCTTCTGATATGATGTTGTGGGATCCTCTGTCAGGAATTTGTAAAATTCCTTGTTAGAAACTTGTTTCTCGGCTTCCTGTATGTATACTATTTTGTCTGTGACAACTGTGGCATCCCCTCGTAACAGCCTCTTGTGTGATAATGTCAGGGTTGCTTTTAAGGCTGAGTATGGCTCTGTTGTGCAAGACTGGGGGTATAACATAAATGTTGTTGTTTTTTTGGCAACCTCAGAGTGGGTGCTGAGGTGGAAACAGTTAATATACAGGTCAAGAGTGGAGCTGCAGTCCTCAGGTGGAGTCCAGAAGCTGTCTTGTGTTGTGCATGGGTCCTGTCTGTGGTGGGTTGATCGCTGCATCGCTCCTTGTCCTGGAAATATTCCCTTAGTCTCAGGTGGCACAAAAAAGCCTGGAGGTCTCCATATAGCTGTGCCTTATTGAGTTGTGCAGTAGCTCCACTGCACAACAGAAAGAAAGACCATGGGATAGTTCAGACACCTCAGCCAAGCTGAGAGCAAGGTTGGATAAGCTGAGACATTCCTATGGATGGCAGGGTTGTTGTAGGAGCATGTAAGTTTGGAGAATTTTGGTTTCTTCATCTTCTTTAAATAGTTTGTGATGGGCTTCATGGCTGGATTCAGATATCTCCGTCTCATAAATGATTGTTATGTGCAGGTAGGTCTGTAAACTGTTTCCTAGTTCTGCAAGTCTGGTGTTGATCTGTTTCCGTTTCCTATATGGAACACTGATAAGGTGGTTCCTCCATTTCTTGGAACAGGTGGAGCACAGCTGGTCAGAATAGGCCATGTGGTATGCAGAATGGAGTGGATTAGTTATCTGGCATCCCTTAAGTATGATATTCATTTGCCGGCATCTGGTCAGAAGGAAAATATCTGAACACACCTGAGTAAGTTTCATGTGAAAATTGATTTCAGTCCATTTCATTTGGTTGAGCATGGTGCCATCCATGAACTGAAAAAGGTAGTTAGCTGTATTATTCTAAAGTCAGGCAGAAGGCAAAGTAAAGGTACACCTTATAGACTAACTAAATCAGAGGTTTTTTAAGAGCAGGGTAGAGAATCATTTGTCACAAATGTTTTAGATATACTTGATCCTGCCCCCATATAGGGAATTGGACTAGATGGTCACTTGAGGTCCCTTCAAGCGTAACATTTCTGTAACTTCCTATGAAATAAAAAACAACTATTAAGTTAATGTCAATTTGAGACCACTTTTTCCTGTGTACTGTATTTGGACTGAGACTGTCCTTTCACTTCACCATTTTTGCCTTGGGAATTTCCCACCCTCCCCTTTCTCTCTCTTTCATACTTTCCTTTCCTGTTCTCACTGGAAGAAGGGGACAAGTGATAAGGATGTGTGTGACAGTTGGAGATGCCTAGGTCCTTCACGTTTTCATCATTATCCAACTAAAAGTATTTGGAGAAAAGTTGTGAATTTTTTAACTACTGTACCAGTATTTCTGGCTGGAAATTGGGACCAAATAGAGAACTGTAGCATATGCTCACAGGAAGTACACTCATCTTACACGAGAGAGGTAGATACCCTGCCCTGACCTCTGCCTTTTGAGGTACATGCTGAGACGCTCTGGCCTGCAGTTCTGGCTAGTGGCTTGCTGTCCCACTTGCACTGACCAGCTTCATCTCTCTTCTCTGCAGGGAGGGACTCTTTCTGGACTCTTCCAAGAAACACTGAACTAAACACCAATACCAAAAGCAGTTGGTATTATAGAAGCTTGTTTCTTTTTGAGCACGAGAGTGGGGTCATTACTCTGACTTCCACCTCTTCCAGCATCAGTAGGGACCTACTCAGATTGCGATTTCATGGATATCACGAACTTCAACATTGCCTACAAAATCAGGCAGTGCCTGTGAAATCCATGGGAGAAAAAAAAAGTATGAAAATAAAATGCCAGCTCCCCAGACGGAGCCACTATTCCTCATGGCTGCTGCAGCCTGGCTGCGTGGGCAACTAGGAGTGGGGGCTGCTGGCCTGAAGGGAACCCAAGATGGCTTCTGACCTGCTCATTTCTTTTGACTGGCTGAGAGAGCTGCCTGTCATGCAACCCCACCCCCTCCACCAGTTGACAGTGAGGGGCAGGGCTGCATGACAGGCAGCCCTTGCAATCAGTGGTGAGGGGTGGGACCACCATGGCGCCTCGGCCAATCAAAAGCATGAGTGGGGCCCTGTGGCAATAAGCCCCCCAAATAAGCCAGTGCCATGATTTGCCCATGAAATTGGCTAGCTACCTCCTTGGACTGGATAGACCCCTAATCATCAGTTCTTTCAGAAGAAGAAAAAGTGAAGCCTAAGTATATGCTATTACCATAAAGCAAGAGATGCACAATTATCCCTGGAGTGTGTAGTATGCCACTTGAAGGGGAAGAGCCAATTATTCTATAAAAACATCCTTACAGTTGCCCCAACAAGGAGGAACAGGCACCCAATATACAGTTATCCCAAGAAGGGGAAGTAATGTTTTCTCCTGGAAGCAGAGAAACATCTGCCTGCTGCTTAGAACAGGCTCGCGAGAATCTGAACTCCCAGGCTCCATTCCCACCCCTGACACGGACTCATTGGGTCGAAGTCTCTATTGCCCTGCACCTTGTGCAGCTGCTTATCCCATTCTGTGCATGGGAGACGGTGGCCACATCTACACAAGATGCGTAAACAAGTACTAAATGACTGCGGTAACCAAGGAATGGCTCTCATGACACTGACTGTGCAGTAACTCATGACCACTGCTCAGTAGCATTGCATCGCACTTCCTGCCATGCAGTGCTACTGTGCACTAGTCGTGGGCTATTGCACATGCAGCTTCTTGTGTAGATGCAGCCACTGAAGAGTTTTGTCCCACCTGGTGACCTTGGACAAGTCACAGAGCCTTGCTTTCCCTAGCTGCAAAAATGAATAGAATATCACTGAATATCACTCAAAGAGAGCGTTCAGGGATGGATGCTTAGAAAGTGCTACATGATCTTCAGATACAAGGCACCAAAAGGGCAACCCTTTCCCAGAGAGGGAGTGTGCAGTATTTCCCACTCCCACATGCAGCAGGAAGGAGTATGCCAACATTTTTCAACAAAGGGGAATATCCATTTGCCTTAAAAAGAGCTGTATCTAGTTGCCTCAGAAAAAGGACCTCTGCCTTTGGGCCATGTAGTGCTGACCAATGGGTTTCAACTTATTGTCTCTGCAGGTATGTTACTGCTTCAGTATCCTGAAGCTGATTCTGAGATGCATTACAAATGCTCTATACCAGCCAATGAATTCTTATCCCATAGAATATGATCACACTGGAATTCTCTGGACTGGATGGGCATGGGCTCAAGGCTTCCCCCTGGCCAAAGCAGAGAATGCTGGACCATAGGAGTTGACAGAGATATACCCAAAGTATCCACAATTCCCATTAAAAAGTCAGCCCACATCTGGGAGAAAGGGGAGATGAGATGTTAGTGTTAGCCATGCAATACATGGTAGTCTTTGGATCAGAAATGAATTTATCTAAGTGTCTTTGTGGCTCCTGTCACTGGGGTATCTGACTGCCTCATGACCATAAGCAGAATTACCCTCTCTTCTGAGTTTTCCTGATCTTTTTTCTACCATCCCCATTCTTTTTACATAAGGGGAAATTGAGTCATCCAGAGATTTAAGACAAGATTTCTAGGTACCTCAAATTTTGGGTTTCTAGAATTAAACACTCAGGGCCTCAGTGTTCTGACTTCCCAGATAAGTTAACAGGAGCTTCAGATACTCAACACCTCCAAGAATCAGGTTTCTCTGGGGAGCAGAGGTAACATATATGTATAGGCACTAGCATAGCTTCCTTTATTTCAGTAGCACTAATCTTGGTTTATATGAGGAGAATTAAAAGGAGAATCAAGACATCTTACATGAGACATGCAAAAATGGAAACATTGAAAATTAGAGGCTACTTTTGAAAATTTAGGATGAAAATTTGTTTCAGGTCACCCAGTAGTGCTAAGAAAAGAATCCAGCTCTTTTGAATCTATGCTCAGTGCCTTTGCCACACAGCCATCATTCTTGTGTTGGGCACAGGAAATAGAAACCCATTAAGACAAAGAGCCACATCCAGGGTACATATTCAAATTTCACTTTTCAATGCTTCGTGCCACTTTGTACCAATAAAGTAGACTCCACTCATCTATCTGGCATAGATTGCAAAGGACACATAGGCCCTGTCTCTGCCTTCTCAGTCTTTTAGAGCCTTATTTCTGTATGTGGGGAAAAAGAATGCTTTCCTAAAACAATCACTAATAAATGGAACCTTGTCCCAAAATGGGCCAAAATGCCAAAGCATTCAAGATTAGGGAGAGTAATACCCTCTGTGGCTTCAAGGCCTGAGGTTTTGGTGCATGAGGGAAATAAGCATTAGTTTCTCAGCTCTCCAGGTTTCTCCAGGATTTGAAAACATGGGGAGGAATACAGGTGAGGTGAGCCAGTGAGCAGGGCTGGGGGAAGGAAAGACTTGCTGTTCCTTTAATTTCTTCAGCCCAAGTTTTAAAAATGCAGTTTTGCTTGGAATGCTGCTGAGTGTGTAGCCCTGGGACAACTGCGATCCCTTTGATTTGGCAGACTGGAGCCTCTGCAGGTTGCTTTGTGGGTGTATTTCATAAGAAAGCACAGGAGGCAGCAGTCCTGCCCTGTAACAGCCTCCAGACATTCTGGCCGGGTGCTGCCACAGCAACAGCCAAGAAAAGGCGCCGCCTGAAAGAGTGGAGTTTCAAGAAAGCCTTCTCTCGTTGGGAGGTTTGCCCAATTTGCACAATTTTTGGCTGCTTTTAGCCTCTCCTTTTTGATGCAGAAGGAGAAGGGTTCCTGTAGCAAAGTGTATACATTCAACTATCCCCGACTTCAACACATACCTCAGTTTACTACCTAGCAGTGTTCTGCAGTGGAGCAAAAACATGCATGTTACAGGACCTATTTGGAACTCAGCCACCCAGCATGGAACCCCAGCTCCACCATGAGGTAGGAACGTGACTACCATGCAACACAGGTACACATTATGGCACTGCATCTAGAGTGCTGTCCACCGCCTTGCGCTGATGGATACATCACACAATCAGTGCGCTTCCACCCAGGTGCCTGGGAGAGCTTTAAATTGCAACCTTGAGACTTCACAGGGGAAAACATGAACTATAAAATGTACTGATCTTGCCTAGGCTGCACTGACATTCAGAGAGCCCAGACTAAACATCTAAGTCCTGGTCCAGGATGTACTGGGCAAAATGTAAAAGCCAAGATGGATTCCCAGGGGAATACTGCCTCTTTCTTTGATCCAGTTCAGGAATCTAGAAAAATGGAAACAATTCCCTGAAGGAAAAGGGAAAAATTTACAAAACAATACTCTCTGCCCACAGTGTCCCAGGAGGAGTTGAGCTCACGTGTCAAGAGCCACTACCATGCAACTTCCCCAAGCAGTAGCCTGGCTGTAATGAAGCAATAGCATGCCCATGGAGTGACTCAGCTTTCCCTGTGAGCCCTGAATCATTGTTGGTCAACAGCACCTCTAATCTAGCGCACAGCTTTAGCAATCTATGGAGGCCAAGTCTGTGCCTAAGTACACATCCCAATATACTGTTCATCTCCTTTTTACTGAAGACAGTTGTTTACTAGACACTATCAAGGTGCACTGAACAGATATTTTTCTTATCCTAAAACTGGACAGGACAGTCTTCAGAACACAGCTCAGCATCTGCCAATGGAGTGGATGAAGGTCTGAGCTCAGAATCAAGCCACATTTGTCCTCATTGTCCACAGTAAATCACTGACAGAATGATTTAGACCAGAGGACAGGTCCAAAGCAAAGCCTCAGCTACAGACAACCAAAAAATTTCACAAAACTTTACAGCTGAATCCAAACTCTAGGCCTTATCCCAAACTCATTGAAATTTGTGTAAGGACTCCCTTGACATCAGTAGATTGAGGGTCAAACCTAAAGGGCTCATATCTTTCTCTGCTTCAGAGAAGATCCAGTCCTGAAAGGTGCAGGCTACCCTCAAATTCTGCTCAGGCCAATGGGAATTGTGAGTGGTCTGCATAAGTGCATATAATTTTGGCATCCCTGCAATAGTGGGGTGCATGGCAATACTTGGTCAGAAGTTGCATGTGTCAATCACTGATGTTTCCACAGACAAAAGCTCTGTTCACTGGCAGGTACAAGGTCACTTCCATGATTATTCAGCCAGTTATGAACAGGCACCAGAAGGTGTCATAATGGTCCCTGTGAAAAAAGAATGGCCTGATGCAAGTCCCTGAAGCCTGGGCTATGTGACATTGGTAACTCAGTGGATAGGGTGATGGACTAGAGCTCAGGAGCCCTCAGTTCTGTACATGGTTCTGCCACTGTGTGACCTAGGACAAGTTGCTTTTCATGTTTCTAAATAAGTTTTACATTCAGAAAAAGTTCCTTTTCTGCCTACTTTAAACAGTGAGCTTTCCAAGGTAGGGATTCTCTATACTTGTTTGTATATGCTAAGTGAGGTGTACTGTGGCACTGCTATCATGCATAATGACACTGCTAGTAAAAATGTGAAACATTCATTTGTCTAAAAGACCTCTCTTCCCCTTTGTTTTGCAGTTTATATAGCTTACTTCAAATCTCTATGAAACTGTTTAGTACAACCCTTTCATAATAATGCCTCCTACTATTCACTAGGGCTGCTTGTACATGTGATGGGAGTTTAGTTCCCCTAAATTGAAATGGTGGGTTTTTCATTGTAATGATTAAAAACCCACCATTTCAATTTAGTGGCTTCCGCCACTGTTACAGTGAGGGGCCCGATCCTTTTTTCTTTTTTTCTGGCAGAACTGTCCTTGGCCTGCGGGCAAGCTGCCAGCAGGCCCTGAGCTGCAGGGGGCGGAGAATCCTTCTCTCCATGGCGATGGTGCCCCTTGGGGCCACCCAGGTGGGCTGCTAGTAGGCCAGGTGCTGGTTTCAAGCTGGGATAGCACCCGCCCTGCTAGCAGCCTACATGGGTGGCCCCAGGGGTGAAACCACCACCATGGAGGGAAGGACCAGGGCACCTTGCAGCTCAAACACCACCAGCCACTCACCCCCCAGCTGTGGGCAGCCTCTGCTAGGAAAAAAAAGATCAGGCCCTTCACTGCTTTTTTTCCCCCCTGTTGGGGCTTCTAGCACCCCGTGCACTGTCGCTGCCACCTTCCCACAGCCTGGGACCGCCCAGGAATTGGCTGGCTTTCCCCCAAGGCAGTGCAGAAAGGCAGCAGGAGGGTGTCTGGGTGTCCTGGTGGCCAGAGAAGGTGGCAGGAATGGTGCACAGGGCACTGGAAGCCTGTCATGCCCAAGCTTTCCTGAGGCCACCCAGGCTTTCAGCACCCTGTGCACCGTCCCTGCCAGCACACCCAGTTGCCTTTCTGCTGTCTCCCCATGCTGCCCCAGGAGCAAGCTGAGTATGCTGGCAGCTAGAGAAGGTGGCAGGGATGGTGCACGGGGCTGCTGGAAGCCCGGGCAGACTCAGGGATGGATGCATCACTGCAATTTGCTAGGTAGCAAACTAAAATACACTGAGATGTGTTTTAGTTTGCTATGTGAACGACATGTACATCACAATACGCTGTTGCACGCGTACAGCATGACAAAATTAAATCGCAATACACCACTGCACGTGTAACGCGTGATGCAATTAAACTACTATAAAAGGGTAATTAAGCCACTAAAAAGGGCAATTTTGTCATGTATACCAGTGCCCTAGCTGATGATCAGGGATCTTGGTTTTCTCTGATTTAAAAAAATCCCCAATTTTTGATTAAAAAAAAGTAACTTCAAATCCACATTTTTCCATGATTAAAATGAAACACTTATATAAATAATATAAAACCAAAAATTGGGGATTTTTTTAAATCAGAGAAAACCAAGATCCCTGGTCATAGGACACTGGTATACATCATGAAATTGCCTTTGTTAGTGGTTTAATTGCATCACATGTTACATGTATGATGGCGTATTGCAACGTACGTGACATTCTTACGTAGCAAACTAAAGCCCATCTCTCTCTCTGCGTGTGTGTGTGTGTGTGTGTGTGTGTGTGTGTGTGTGTGTGGTGTTTCATTTAAATCATGAAAACATGAAGATTTGGGGTTATTTTTTTTTTAACCAATTTTTTTTTTTTAAATCAGAGAGAACCAGGATCCCTGCTGATGATACCTCCAGACCCTCTCCTCAGTGGCTCAGGGTTCCATTGAGAATGGCATGGCCAGCCTTGAATAAGTTAACACCCCAAGGGGGAAAACTCAAACAAGCCAGTTAACAATGAATGAGGCACATCGCAAAGTCTGCTGCTCTTCAGAATTCAGTCAGGCCTTAATAACCTTAATGGGAATTGTGGACAATTTGGGTATATCTCTGTCACCTCCTATGGTCCAACATCCTCTGCTTAGGCCAGGGGGGATGCCTTAAGCCCATGCCCATCTACTCCAGAGAATTCCAGTGTAATCATATTCTGAGGGGTAAAAACAATTGGTTTGTACAGAGCATTTGCAATACATCTCAGCATCAGCTTCAGGATACTGCAGCAGTAACAGAATGCTAAGGCTGGTCAGAGGAGTATGCTCCCGTAACTCACTAACATGTGACTGGCATGGCATCAGCAAAGCAAGCAGCTGGCTGGATTCCTATGGCCCACCATGAATAGAGGAGCCCTATTTCCCTTTCTTGCAAAGAAACCCCTGGTAGGATATTTTATCACTTATACCTACCCACAAATCAACAGTAATAGCATCAGGTTCTGAGCCTTGGACCTCAGAAACCAAAGCCTATATCCCTACTGGTAGAGGTAAATGATTAACACCATGCTACAGAACCAGGAGCAGGATCAGCTATAACCCAAAAGGAAGGAGGAACTGTGTAATGTGCTTTCCAAAAGTGTTGCACCAGGCATTTTCAGTATAAAATAATCTTCAATTTAGATCTAAGAAAAGAAAACAAGAAAGAACAAAAGGAAAAGGCTTTTGTGGGTGTGTCTACATGTGCGCTTTAATGCACAGTAGCCTATTCTACTGCGCATTAAAGTGTCACATCAAAAACAGTGCTAACACTCTAATTCGCAGTAGAATTAATCTACTGTGCATTCATTGTCACTAAAAAGGAGTTTGCTTTTGCTACTGTGCATTAGGGTGACCTAATGCACCTTTATACAGTACCTCATATTGGAAGTACTAAACTTAATAAGCAGTAGCAAAAGCACATTAATGAACGTGTAGACATTCCCTGTAAGAGAACACAGCGTGTATGCCTCTATTTAACCATCTGCAGGAAGGAAACCAACATGGCTGTTCTCTCAACTTATAGGAATACAGGAGTAAAAGAGACCTGCTAGGTCAGGGCTGTCCAACTGCTAATTGGCTTGATTGGTTAAATTGTGGCTTGTCAGTGTCTCTGCACTGGCACAGCTCCAAAACCCAGGGAGTGAATACCACCATTGCTCATCCCTGTACCCCCCTTGTCTGCCAATAAATTAGGAGTCTTTGGTTGCCACTGATGACTCAAACTGGCAAGTGGCAGGGGCATTCACTCCCTGGGTTTCAGACCCATGCCAATGCAGTCATTCTGGTACCTGTGTCAACAAGCCATCTGCAGAGGTTGGTCATCTGGTCCCCAAGAAGCCCTGAAAAACCCATGCAAATTAATTGTGCAGTCCTGTTCAAGTCCATTCCTCTGGTATTGCAGGTGACTATATTGTAGAATATCTTTTGTGGTCTGATCAAATTGCATCTTGAAAGTTGTTAAGATTTTTACTCCTTGCTACTCTTCTTGGAATGGTGTTCTCAAACTTCAGTGCTCTGATGGCTAGAAACCTAATTTCCTTCAAATTTCTTCATGGACAGTATATCTGCATGTCTTCTTGTAAACCTTAGGCAAAGAGCTTAGAAATTACAAGGTGCTGTACACTGAAAATAAGACATGAAGGCTTCAGAGTTATGTCCACTACATTTGAGATCCCTCAGTTCCTCTGGTAGTACTGCCATATAGACAAAAAGGGTTGGGGGAAGACCACATCAGGAGACCCTCCTCATTGTAGGGACCTCATAGTTGTTTAAAGCTTCAAAAATAGTAATGTTGGCTCTGGCACAACCAGTTCTACTGGCCCCTGAGTATTTCCTGCATACTTCTAGTTCTTCTAGTAACCTTCAAAGTTGTCTGCCAGGCACACTTATTCAAATGACTTCTCTGTGGCTCTGAACATCTTCATTTGTATAACCAGAAAACTAAACAAAAGTACCAACTGAAGTGGTGATTTGGGGGATTCCTCAGGTTAAGTTGCCTGCAAATGCAAGGAACTGAATTGGATGGCCTAGGAGATACCTTCCAGTCCTACATCCCCGTGTTCCTAAAAAACCAGAAAACTTCTGAGCCTATCTTCACCTGGCTGTGAGACAGGCCCAAGTTCTCTTTGGGGAACTGGTATTTTGCACCCCCTCCCCACAAAGGTACAGGCTGGTGTCATGGAGAGCAGAAGGACTCTGTGCCGATTGTTTCTCATGCTGACTGGGATTGTCTTGTCTTTTGCTCCCCAGCCCACTTGTGTCCATCTGTTGTCTTTCATTTTGAACACAGAATGGAATCAGGGTAGGGACCATCTTTTCACTCTGCTTGTACAGTGCCTAGCACCTTGAGGTCCTGTTCTTGCCCAGGTTTGTAGGTACTACCACAATACAAACATCAAATGATGATAACTCTGCTGGCATGTAGCTGTGGTAGGAGTGGTCCAGGTTTTGTACCAGAGTCCCAACATGCCATCTGTGGCTATTTGGTAGTCTCCATGGGTGCCCATAGATGTGCTTGTTTATGATTTAATTAGAATGCATTGGAGCAGATTTGATTAATCGAGCCTGTGCTGTGTTCTAATTAGAACGCTCCAGCATCAGCTTGCTGTCATGTGTATTAAGCCCCTGCATATTTCCAAATGGCAGCAGGGGTGCTTTATCTAAACCTTATCTAATGAATTTTAAATAAGGCATCCCAAAGCCATTTTGAAATGTGTGGGGACTTAATACACATGACAGTGAGCCGTTTTAATTAAAGCGGCTGTCCGGGAACTGCTGTCATTAAAATAGCCCTCACCCCCACCTCTGAACACATGTATAAACAGCCCATGAGTCAGGAGCAGAGGGAGAAAGGTTGAAGAGGAAATCCACTGTCAAAGACAAACACTTTATTGCTGCTGTTTGTTTGTAAAGGTCAGGTGAGAGTCCAAATAAACAGCAGGAAACAAAGTCTTTCCTGGTCCAACTGCACAGACTCCCCAGTGGAGTTCTACCAGAGATGGATTGTCCCAGTGAGTGTGTACACTTGAATGATCTTTTCTTATTATTATTGTTATTATTATTATTATTAGTACCTTGTGGGAAAACACAGGATTGGGAATCAAAAGAGGATTTATTTCTGGTTCTGCCACTGACTTACTTCATGGCCCTGGGCAACTTTCTCTTCCTGTTTTCCAGAAAAATATTCTCACATGAATAAACACTGGCCTTTAGTTTAGTTAGAATGACAGGACTCATGTCCATTTTCACAAATCCCTAGTCCTAATGCTATCTGAATCCTGATGCCCAACAATAAAATAATGATCTCAGAATTCAGAGCAGACATTCCTGGGGCCTCTTATTTGCAAACTTATTTCTGAATCAGGGTTGTTTTCAATATTTCGACATCTTGTTGGGTATATTTTAACACTTGAATGCTGCATAAGGGACACTAGCAAAGGAACCAAAAAGGGGATTTAGGAAAGGTAAATCTGAATATAAAATAGAGTAAAAAATGGAGCAGAAGAGGTAAATTAAGGGGAAGAAATCTGGCAAAAATATAAGACCAGTCCTTGGTTTAAATGATCAGTGGAAAATATCACTTGTAGAAGGGATCTCCCCACAGAAGACCACCAGCAGAAGCAAGTTTTGTACCAGATACCCCTTCCCACCACCACAGAGCAGAACTAGGAAGAGTGTTTGGCAGCGAGCTCCGTTATACTGAGCTTTTTGCCTTTTGTCAATGGTGTAAGTTAGAACCACCTGTAGGTTGACTTTTGGCTTGCACAGGATAAGGCAGGCAGCTGTAGCCAGCTTGCTGATGTAACTCTCTGCAGTGAGTAAAGCTCAGACCTGGCCACCTATTTCCGATACCAGATACAGGGTAAGTGGGGCAGGAAGAGCTCCATTTCTCTCAATTCAGCTTGGACAACTTCTACTTCAACTACATAGTGCCAGTTCTCCTTTAAGAAAAACAAAATAAATCAACCCCCCCACCTTTTTTTTTCTTTTACTTGGCTTCCCTGGGGGTTGGGAGGAGAAAATGATTCAATAACATGGCAGGGGTGAGAGGTGGGGACAGAGATTGGAATCATAAACTTTATTTAGTCTTGTTAATGAAACAGAAAGAGGCTGAAAGCTTCCTATAACCTCTGAGCCCAGGCACTGGCTTGGGCCTGCCACAAGGTGATCCCCAGATATATCCTTTTCCATTACCAGAATAAGACCTCTCCAAATCCTGTAGTGTTCAGCACATGCTACCATTCACCCTGAGTATCCTTGTAATTAACCAATTTGTAAATTTACAGTTAATTAATTAGCCAGTGCCTGAAAGCCCTCAAAAAGATAAGTGTGCATTATTACTGTTGAGTTCAATTATTATCATTACCTATTTATCTAACACAATAAAACTTTGCTTGGCATTCTAGAGAGATTAAGATATTGTTCCTGCCTCCAAGGCTTTGCAATTTAAATAAGAGGAAGAACATGGAGATAGACCAAAAAGGGTGGGGGGACAGGAGTGAAGGGGGTAGGGGATAAAGAACAAAGGCGAACATGAGTCACTTTGTGAGCAACGCTGTTTTTACATGGAGTCTCAGGAAGGATGAAGAGGAACAGAAGGTAACGTGACAACACTTGTATAATGTCAGACATCTCCCTAACTCCCACAGCATACAGCAGCGAGTCCCAAAGGGTGTGCGAGCGGCAAAAGCATATTGCGAAAAAACAGGCTGGATGGGGTCCCAGATGGGCTGGCCCGGTGCACAGAGATAGAGCCCTAGTTGGGCTGACTTCACACGGCTGCATTAAGCCTACCTGTGCCTGTGCCTGTGTCAGCCCTACATAGAAGGATCTGGCCTGCAGACCAATGAGTGAAGTGTGCTCCCAATTTTGATCCAGAAAAAACATGCCTCGGGTATCAAAAGTTTAGGAAACACTGGCATACAGTGCTCCTGTTTGCCCCAGCAGCCAGCTAAGGGGCACCCCTTTGGTTCAAATATGCTTTGGCACTGCATGTTCATACTGCACTGAGGAGAGGGGAGTTCAAACCCTATAACTCATTCCCCTTGTTGCTGCACAGGTGCCATTTTGTCCTTGTGGAACTGGATTGACATTCCAAGCCCTTTCCTCACCCCCGTGCATTGCATGGTTGCCTCCCATAACAACTGACCTGGCCAAGATTACCACTGGAATCCTTCTGCAGGAGGAAAGAGGTTTGTTAACCAGCTGCCATCCCACTGAGCCATCCAGTCCCTACAAGCTTTGCATAGCCTTGAACATAGGTGTATAGGGTGCTTTCCCCCTCCCACCTGCTTTTTCCAAAGGGCTGGGTGTTGTGCACTTGTTTTCCTGCCTAACCCTGGAGACATTCTCCTTATGCTGAGGCACCCACTGAACATGGAGACCACTCCCTCTATGACCTGCTGCCTCTAGGGCTTCCCAGAACAGTGGCACTGCAACAAGGGCAATGAGAAAATAAGAACAAACAGAATTGTGTGCCCTCTACTGCTTCCTACCAGGCAACATAGTTATAAAAAATACAAGAATGAAGAGAAAGAGAGAGTAAATTTGCTGAGATGATAAAGGGAGTGTGCAACAGAAGACCTACATAGAGGTCCTGTTTCTCCCACTTGTTCATTGTTTAGCCTTTGGCAAATCTCTGAATCTCAGTTTCCCCTTTGCTAAAAATAGAGATAATAAAGCTACAGTCTAAGCACAGTCCTTGTGTAATCTTGCTCAACTTGTGACAACCAGAGTGGAAATCACCATCCACCCAAAACAGCATGGCTGTTGATAACTTACCTGACTCTCCCACCAGCTCAGAGGAGAATTGGAGTTCAGAGTTTCAAGTGCTCAGCATCTATACTTACCACTGGCTCTTCTAGACAGCTCAAAACCTGACCAGCTGAGGTCTTCTGACCAATGTATTATCTTCTCCACAGTATATACACTTGCACCCAAAGATCATTCATCCCTATAGACGTAACCTTGCTTGATGTTATTCTAAGCTGTGCTTTCTACCTTCTTCCTGATTTACAAAACTTACAAATGCCTCTGTGGTGTCCACTGTACATACGTTCACAAGCAGTGCAGTCAGAATTTTAAGGGGGCCTGATGTAAATATGGACCATTGTGATTTCTGACCAACACTGTATTATTTTCCCACGGTATATTCTGTCTACTAGGCCTGTATCTGTGCAGGGGTTTGGGGAAAACTGCACCCCAAATTCTTGAAAGCCAAACTCATGTCATGGCTGTGTGTTACACCACAGGGGGGTGAAAACTGCAGGTGTGGTGGCCCCTGGTGAGGCCACAAAGCCTGCCACGTTTCAAGAAGATCAGTGCAGGGGTTTGGGGTGAACTGTACCCCAAATTCTTGAAAACAAAACTCCTGTCACATCTATGTGTTATACCATGGGCGGGGGGGGGTCAAAACTGCAGGGGTGGTAGTTTCAAGATCAGTGCAGGGGTTTGGGGGGAACTGCACCTCAAGCTGTGGACAAGCAAAACTCATGCCATGGGTGACACTGTGTGTTAAGGCACAGCAGGGTGACAGCTGCAGGGATGGTGGCCCCTGCTGCGGCCGCAAAGCCTGCCAGCTGTGGAGGAGATTGGTGCAGGGAGAGTCTGGGGCCCTGCACCCCTAGCTGCTGACAGGCAAAACTTGTGCCAAGACTGTCGCTGTCTTGGGGCAGTTGATTGTCTGTATTCATTCTTTCCTCTCCTTAGTCTGGTTTTGTAGGTGCTAATTGATGCTCATTAAGTTATATAGTAGCTAGGTCCTGTGTATTGAGCTGGTCCCTGAGTCCCTGGTCCCTGAGTGAATCGTGATTGATTGATTGATTGGTAACTGGGAACACAGTAGCTTAGCAGCCAGGCCTGCAGTAGTGTCTCCCACCCACCAAGACAGACACAGTCAGTCCCACAAGCACCAAGGGCACGAGTTTTCCTCGTCTGCAGCTTGAGGAGCAGTTCCTCCCAAACCCTTGCACCTATCTTCTTGAAACTTGGCAGACTTTGTGGCCTCAGTAAGAGCTACCACCCCCGCAGTTTTCACCCCACTATGTTGTCACGCCTAGATGTGACATGAGTTTTGCTTTCAGGAATTTGGGGTGCCGTTCCCCCCAAACCTCTGCACCAATCTTCTTGAAACTTGGCAGGCTTCATTCTCTCTGCAGAGTCTACCACCCAAGAAAAGTTCATCCAAATCAGACAAAAGAACAACAAAATTATAGATACGTTATTGTATCCCCGTTATACCCTATGGCCGGATCTCCGAGGCGGCTCCGAAGCGCTTCGGGAAGCTGAACGAGGCAGTGCTTCGAGCCAGACATGCTGCTTTGGATCCCGAAGTGTCGGAAGCTTCTCCAGATCCGAAGATCTGTCCCAAGCCTTGCACAGCCCTACTGTCTACCCTGTTTGCTGTTATCTACTGAATGCTCCACGCCAAACTTTGAGACCGATAGCAAAGAGGTCTAAGGAGAAAATGGTCTTTGATTTGCAGGGCTTTGTTCCAAACCTTGGCATTAAATTACATCCCTGGAGCTCCCAGAAATGGCATTGTGCGTTAAGGAGCCAATGGGAATGTAAAAGCATGTTGTATTGTTATAATGATACTTAATAGTTCTTGGGTGCTTTACGAGTCCAAAGAACTAATGAAGCATTAATTAAACCTCACTATTATCCCCATTTTACAGATAGGGAAATCAATAGGCAGAAGTTATTTGCCAAAGGCAGTGCAACAAATCAGTCACAGGGTGAGGGTCAGCATTACAACAGAGGAGATACTGTTTTCCATCTTAATGTTTCTTAATGCTCTTCTTCATTCACATGGTCTCTCTACATTGATCATGCTTTGCAGTTATGGCTTTTTTCTAGCATGGGGATCCATGGTCTTCATTTTCCTAGGTCCCAGTTTTGCTGAGTTGAGGCAGCATGTGGTACAGAAATCACAGCCGAATCTAAATGCCCCCCTCCCGGTTTTGGTTGGGCCTCAGTCCTACTTGACTGCGCAATGTCATGACCTGGATTCCAGAGGCAGTAGTGCTAGAGGGAAGAGCTGTTGTAACACAGCAGAGAGGATATTTACTGGCTCCCAGCTTGTCTGCACATGACATGATTCCACGTGCAGCAGCCCAGACAGACGTGTCACTTTGCCTGTGACCTCATCAAATACTCAACCCCTCATCTCACTCAACAAAGCATCAGAGAAGAGGAATGCATGGATAGTGGGGAGACTTCCTGGGCTGAAGGGTGACTTCCACTTTTTTCCCATCTCTAAGGGAGGGTTCATCTGGAATCGTGGGCCAAAGAATGAAAGAAACCTTGAGAAGGGCAGTGAAGGCCGTGAGACTCCTGACAAGGCAGGGGGGCAGAGGGCTCTCCAAAAGCACAGTGCATTCTTCCTTTCCCTGAACCCCAGAAAAGGCAGAGCAATGAGTTACAGTGTAAAGGAATTGAGTGGTATCCCTTTAAAAAGTCTGTGGCCCCTAGAGTGGGTGTCTAGTGTACTGCAGAAACCATGGACTCTGACAGAGCAGGAGCTCAAAGCCCACCCTGCACCCAGCGTGCTGGCATTGTCTGAAAAATCTGGCTGCTTATCAGAGCTGAGCTCTTGGGAAAACCCAACCCTGGTGCTGGAGAATGGCTAAGCCCCCTAAAATTTCCAGCTCCTCTCCTGGCTAAAGGGCACCAGGCCTGCAGAACTGAGCCCTTCTTTCTACTAGATCGAGGCAGGTGGGATCTCTTAGGCACCTCTGCCGTTGTGGGCTGGTCCACACCTAACCACCCTCTGACATCCACAGCACCACACTAACTCTGCTGGGACCAGAGAGCACCTGCTGTGCCTGTGATGTGCATGCTGCCTCAGCAGGAAAACAGCTGAGCTCAGCATGTTGTTTCAGAGAGGCTGGTTTTGATCACTGTAAGCTAGGCTAATATAGACCTGGTGACCCAGAAGCAGGCTGTGCTCTGACCAGAGCTTTGCACACTCAACTCCACTACCAAACATAGCTCTGTTTAATGACAAGAGGGTGTGAATATAGCAGCAGCAAGGCTTTCCAGCTAAAAACAGTAACAAATCAGCATTCATGCCTTGTTCTGCACAGCAGGCTGAGCTGATTGCCATTGTCCTTTCAATGATCACAAGATTCACATTGATTTTTTTTGCCCAGTGAGTACTTAACCTCGTATACAAATGATAGTTCCAGGAGCAGGAGGTGGTGGCACTAGCTACACTTGCATTCACCTTCACTCAGGGTGCACGACAGGGATCTAGTAAGGGTTTGTGGACTAATTTTAGTGTAAGGCAGGAGGTAATCACCTTCATAACAGCATTGTCTATGCCCTGACCACGAGGTTCAGCAAGGCTGTAACTGAGCAGCAGGTGTCCAAGGACAGACAGCCTCCGCTCCTCTTTTCACCACACAGTTAACTGAAATAATACCTCAGGTATCGCCACTTAACACAGGTCCCAGATACACATGAGACCTTTGCCCCTAGTGTTTTTAACTCAAGCTGCCTGCCCATCAGGCATGAGCTACAGTGCAGGTGAGCACAGTCAACTCTGTACTAACCCAATCATTTCAAGTTGCAAAGTTAGGCTGCTCTCCCTGAACGAGAGTTTATCCCAGTGTGGATAACCTGAGTTAACATTGCAATGAAGGCAGAGAGAGAAAGAGAGGTGGGAATAGCACTCAGAGGGACCCTCGGCTACACTCACAAGTTCTGTGTATATAAGAACTAAAGGCGGGGGTGGTCGTTTTGCTAAGTGCTTACCAGAGTCAGGCTTAGGGGAAATGGCACCCTGGGCAAACTTGTATTTTGATGCCCCCTCCTTTCTTCTTCCCCAGTTCCCCCCCCTCCCCAAGTCAGTGGCACTGCTGCAGGAAGGCACGGGTGTGCAGCGCAATTCAGTGGAGAGGTGGAGTGGCATGCTACACCAGGAAGGAGGAGGGGTAGGCACCACTGCTGCTGTGTGGGAGTAAGGCAGGAAAACTGAAGCAGGCACCACCCCAGCCACACGTGCCTGGAGGTGGAGGGGGGTGGACTGGGCCAGGCACCACTCCTCCTGCCTGGGGCAGGCATCAGCTAGGGTGGGGCAGAACAGTGGGGAGAGTGCTGCTGTGAGCGTGGGCTGCTCACACACGTTTGTGTGTACATCTGTGTATTTGTCATCTCCCTGACCACGGCAACCTGGGTGGTCACCCACGTCACCCATCCCTAAGGCCTGGCTCTGGTGCTCACAGCAAAAAACTGGGAGCTTCAGTCTCTTGCAGTTCCACCACTAGTTCACTGAGACAACCTATTTCACTTCTCTGTGCCTCCATTTCATTATCTTTAAAATGAGGCAAGATCCTGGAACAAAATGCACTACGTAAGTATAAGGCTCATTTACCAGAGCACCAGCACCTGGCAGAGTGAAGACTAGCACTACATGTGTGTGATACAATCCCTGCACACCTCCTCGCCCACACATACACACACCCCTTTTCAAAAAACAGAGGCCCGCCTATAGCACGCACATGCATCCTGACACATTGCTCATATACACAAAACCGAGGTGCCTACATTCATGCATCTCTCCCTCTCATATTCCTGCTACCTCACATATGTGGTCGGGGAGCCCTTTGCTCTGTGCACTTTCCCCCATGCCCACAGCAAGACCATGGCTCGAGGTCACTAATCCCAACAACAACAGTCCCACAAACACTCTGTGTGCAGCGGATCTGGGGTGAGCCTATTCTTGAGCAGGAGGCCATAGGGCCACAGAGCCAGCTGGGAAGGGGAGACCTTTCTCATAGCCTCCAACTGACCTCTGCCAGAGTAAACCCTTGGCGGCTGGGAGTCTGCCCACCACAGTAAGAACAGGGAGGACAGAATGCAAGGGGGAAGGGCTAGCTGAGGGTATTTACTTCTGGGGTGTTTAATTAAGGCTGGTTGTGGGCTGCAGAGTAATTAGAAGAAAAGTTCTTTATCAGCTGGGATCCAGGGCTGTCTGGTGGTTCTAGCTGTTGATATTGTGGTAAAAGTGGTTAGGGGCAGGAGGGGGAGAGAGTGAGACTCCTGCAGACATTTTTGCCTCTGCAAGTTCTTGTTGCCTTCTACCAGTCACCCCCAAGACCTATTGCAGCATCCTGTGAGCCAGCAGTTTGGCAAGGCTCACCCCACACGTCTGCCCTATCAGCATCAGATCAATGTCTCCTCACTTCCCCTGGGATTTGGGATTGCTCCTGGGTCTCCCTCCCTCAGACTGGGGAAGCAGCATAGCAGCAGGATGTGTCACTGATGTACACACAGACACACAAAGGGAGAGACGCACACAAACACAGGGGTGTTATGAGGGAGCTAGAAGAGATCCAAACACACACCCACAGAGAAGCGCATAGAGGCAGTGAGAAAGAACGCGCTGCAAACACCATAAAAGAAAAATGCAGGCAACAGGATATGCACACACGTGCATTTGCACCCATACCACATGTGTTCACTCACTCCCAAAGAGCAAACAGGGCTTCTGCCATTGACCTGTTTTTGCATGTTTGATTTCTTCCCATCAAGTCTTTTGCCAGCCCTGCCAGTTTCCCCAACCTGCCTACATTCCCTCCACCCTTGCAGTTGTGACTGAAATATGTAACAAACTTTTCTCTGGCCCCCGTACCCAGCACAAGGCACTCAAGCTGATGCAGGGATTAGGCCAAAGAGCACTTATCTAGGACAGGAGTCCCAAGGAAACAATGCTGTCCAGCAACCAGCCTGGCACTTCCCACTTCTCCCTAACACTAGGAGTTCACTACCCACTCATGCAATGTTTCTCACTTCACCCCAACACTCGGCACCTACATGTACAAGGCTAGCACGGCCACTCCAGGAGCAGTTTGTGTTGCTGCTCATGACCAAGTATAAAACTTCCCACTTCAACTCCAGTACCTCCTCCTTAACTGTTCAGCTCCCACCTTGGTATTTCAGAGGCAGTGTAGAGAACAGTGTCTTGGAGTAGGATATTTCCAGCTAGTTTACCAGATTACTGGGTGATCTTGGGCAAGGTGGCTCACCTCTCTGTGACTCTGTTTCCCCATACGTAAAATGGGGATTGTGGCCACGTAAGTGTCCACCTAGCTACTAAGCATGTACAGTGGGATAGACTCTGGTCAGGCAGGTATATGGCTCTGTACACACCTGCCTGGAAGCATAAGTCACAAAATTGCACTGGCAAAATCCCATTTGTTAGACACAGGAGGACCCTCCCATGTTTTAGCCCAATTGCCTACCTGTTAGTTAGGGCACTCATCCAGGAAGTCAGAGACCTAGGGGGTTAGGCTTCTTCATCCAGAAGGTTTAAAATCTCTCTGATTTTCCATCATAGTGTTCCAACCACCTGGCCATATAATGCAGGCATAATGCAGCCCTTTCTCTAACAATCCTTTTGAAGCTGGCCCCTTGGCATCCATGAGAGGGAGATACATGGGGCCAGACAGAATAGCACCAACTAGAGAGTGTATACCTCAGTGTGATGGCTGCTGATCTGGGAAAAAAGCAGGTTTTTGTGTTCTAGTCTGGACCCTTGCTCCCAATAGAGCAGAAACTTCTCTACTATGATGATCCATCCATTTTATCCAGTGTATCTGAAATGCAAGGTGCAGGGGCTTAGTTCACAGAGGAGGCCTGGAGAGGGGATTCTGCCCATAATATCCTGGTTGTTATGAATGGTCACGCCTGTGTCTCTGGCTCAGGTCCAGCATGACATTACACCCTCCACTCCCAGATTCAAGCATGATGCTGTTTATACCATGGCTTGGACCCTGGCAACATTTCACCCCGCCCTGACACTGCACTGCATACTCCATCGTTGTGTGGCTCTGAGCAGTGGGGACATAAACACAAGGCATCCACCCTGCCCTGGGGGGAAATCCAGCATGTCACCCTTCATGCCAATGGGATGAGGAGCCTTGCTTGATACCCTGGCCTCCCCTTGCATCCCAGGTAAGGAATCCGTGTAGGACAGTGGTTCTCTACTTTTTTGTATCAGGATCCATTTGCAAACATCAATGGCTAGTCCCAACCCACTGCCCCTCACTCCCAAGCCACTGCCCCCAGGCCCCAGGAAGCGGGTGTGTGGGGCAGAAGAAGTGTCTGTGGGGCATGGGGAGGCACCAAGCAGCTCCTTGCAGGCTGTAGCTCTGCCAGCCTGCAAGGGAAAAGCCACAGTCTCCCATATTTTTCTCTTTTAAAGGAGACTCCATTATTAAAGTTTGTTCATGACCTTTTTTCATATATTCTTGCATCCCACTTTTGTGTTGTGACCCACAGATTGAGAAATCCAGATTTAGGAGACCCCCGTGGAAGCAGCAAATCAGCCAGAGCAGCAAATCAGTTTCACTGGAAACTCCATGTATAAATCTTTTCTTCCCCTATCTAAAGAGACATGCTAGCTCTGTGATGTCTAGACATCTTTGCCCCCTTTGCTATGGAAGTCATTTAACTAATGCCTTTTTCACACAGAATCTGCATTACTAGGTTGTATGGAGTTGGTTGTAAACACTAGCAGAGCCAGAGAAACCAGCTTGAAATTAAACCCAGCACCGCCACTGTGAGCACTGGGCACCTTTGAAAGTGTGAGCTTCCCAGAGGTCATCTGGGAGCCTCAGATCCAGTGTGAACTAACTCCACTGTTCAGCTACATCATTCTGTCAGAAGACAAGACTACTGAGGATGCATTATGGGCTCTGGCTTCTCTCCCTCAGCAGGCTGGAGCTGTAGCATCACATGGCTAATTGGGTGCCAACCTGAGAGTCCACACTTCACTAGGACCAGAGCAAGACAGAGAAAGCTTTTTCCAGGTCCTGATTAAGACCCAAACAGCAAAACAGCTCACAGCCAAGGACAATGTGTTTCATCATGTGCTCTTTGTCCCAGAAAAGGTGGGTTTCCAGATCCTGCTCCAAGTCTCCTGGTGAAGTATCAAGAGAAGGCTCAGAGATTCCAAACCGTGGGAGGGCGATTTCACACTATGCAGTAGGACAAGCTGTGACATGGGTGACAGTCGGGATGTGAGCAAAGATACAGAATTAGAGTCACTTACTGCTGCACTGACTGAAATTCTGGGGGTGGCACATCATGTACCTTGTAGCTTTGGCTACAGAAAGCTAGGTCTTCATCTGAGGCCAGCTGTTAAGACATAGGTGTCTAGCTCAAGGCTGATATTCTTTGAAAGGCTCACAATTGGAGTTCCATGAGATCTGGTGTATTAGCTTCTCACATCCTTCTTTATAAGGCTCCATTTATTTCAGGGTGAATATTGGGAATGCACTCATCTGCTGAGGGTTAGCACCACCCCCTGGCCCTACATGGGCTTTGAAGTTTTTTCCACTGGTTACTAAGTGTCCTGCTTAATTCAAAATGACATGGAAGCAAAACCTTAGGCCTGGGATGAATGCAAGAACTCTTCTGAGGAGGGTTTGAAAATCTCAGCCAGTGCTTCTGAGTGTCACTTAGCATGGCCTCAAGAATTCAGTCCCTGTCCTCCCACTACCCACTCCTCTCACCTTTCTTTTCTTTCCCCTCCCACTATCCTTTTCAAAGCTGCATTCTACAGGGGAGGGTCCTGGTTCCTAGGAGAAGCCTGTTCCTGAACTTGAAGGGAGGATAAAGCCAGACCAGCTGCATTCCAAAGCATATAGTGCCCTCTGAAGTGGGAAGGCCCCAGGCCAGACCTCTCCTAAATCCTGAAGGTGCTGCAGCAGCAGTGTAGGCTGGAAGAACAAGTTGGGCAACCATCCAGGCAGAAGTATAAGGACAGTCTGTGTTCAAAGGAGGGAGCACAGTTGTTGCAGAGAACAGCAGGTTCCAGCCAGGTGTTTCAGCACTTACAAAGGAGGGAGGGCTGGAGGAGGAGATGGCCAGATGTGGCTGGCGGAAGGGGAGGGGATTTTGCTGCAACCAACCAGCCTCACCTAAAATTCCATCCTGGGTGGGGAAATGCCAACACTTTCTCTTTGGAAAGCCAGGTCAAGAGGATCAATGGGAATTTGGAAGAGGCACAGCAGTGGCAAGGCGCAAGTTCACACATGTCTTCAGAGGATGGTTTTGACTCCACAAATAGGCCCGTGTAAACCCAGGGCCTGATTCTGAGCTCACTCCCAAGATGTTAGATAAGGCTTGCTCCATTGAAGTCAAGTGGAAGGATACCTACTTTACACCAGGGCAAGCGAATCAGATCTCTGTGAGCAGGGAGCAGACAGACCAGGAGTCTTGAGAATTGTTTTTCCTTGACAAGTCTTGAAAGCCTAGTTTTGTTCCTCCTACTGACTTCCGCTAGCAATGCTTACCTCACTCTCACCACAACCACATGTACACCCTCCTTCACCGCCAGTCTTCCATCCCAGACACGATCACACCACACAATCCCCCAGCCATGCATAACTGCACAACACAATCACAGTCTCACAAATATTTACAGACAAGGTTCAGATTTCTTTACTGACACAATGTAAAGAATCTAAAAAACTGCCAATAAAACCCAAACAACACTTTCCAACCAACCTGGCGTATCCAAGAACAGATTGTTCCTCTCTCCATTTTCAGTTCAAGCACTTAGCTAATATTCAGGGCCCTGCCAACATCTAGAGATAAAGTGATGGTACAAGGTATGCATTTTGCTGGTGCAATCCCATTTATTTACATAGAGTGCACAGATTTCTACTTCCCTGAGCACCATAGGAACAAGCAACAAGCAGTTTCCTTGTTCATAAATCTGACTTTCCAGTGTCTGTTGTGCTCAAAAGAAGTTCTGTCCCCTGGCTTCTTACCACTTCCATGCTCACTACTACTTTTCACACATTCTGCTGCATCTTCCTTGACTTTCTGCCTCTTACACACATACATACACATATAGCTGTAGTCAACTAGGCCACTGACTTGTGTATTTGTTAGCAATTCCAGGAAAACACTGTGGTTCACTTCAGTTCTGAGTGTCTGTGCTGTTTGGCTAAGTGTCTTGGGGAGAAGGTATTTGTGGTTTCAGTTATAAATTTCGTAGACATTAGGGATGGAAGGGACCTTGTGAGATCATTGGGTCCAGCTCCCTGCCCAAGGGGCAGAAAGTCAGCTGGGGTCAGATCATCCCAGCAAGATAAGCATCCAAGCATTTCTTAAAGGTATCCAGAGCAGGTGCTTGCACCACTTCTTGTGGGGGAGTCTATTATAAACGCCAGAGACTCAGACGGTAAAGAAGTTTTTCCTTATGTCCAGTCTAAAACGGTCTTCCAGCAGTTTGTGACTACTAGACCTTGTCTTCCCTTGGGGTGCCCTGGTGAACAGACATTCTCCCTGTTCCTGATGCACACCCCTTATATATTTACAGGCTGCCACCAAGTCACTCCTGAGCCTTCACTTCTCCAGGCTGAAGAGTCCTATGCCTCCTAGCCTCTCTTCCTAAGGCCTGTTCTCTTGACCTCTGATCATGCACGTGGCTCTCCTCTGGACTCTCGCAAGCTTCTCCACATCCTTTCTAAAGAGTGGAGCCCAGAATTGGATGCAGTACTCCAGCTGTGGCCTCACCAAAGTTGAGTAAAGTGGGAAGAGGACATCTTGGGTCTTGCTTGAGATGCCTCTGTAGATGCAAGCCAGAGTTTTATTTGCTTTGCTGGCTGCAGCATTGCATTTGTGGCTCATATCACTATACCCTGAGGTGTTGAGTACCTAAAGAAGGGCATTCTGTGCCCAAAAGTTTGTCCAACTTTTCTGCTAACTATACAGTTGGTCCAATAAAATGTATCACCCCAAAAACCTTTCCATCATACATTTCCTGTACCATCACTGTTACAACACTTACTGATTTTGACCAAGAGCTCTCAGAATAATGTTGTTTTAAACTAGAGCCTAAGCAGATATATATACTGGTCTGACACAAAATTAAATATTTGATTTTCGGTTGTTTAACCCATTTAAACCTGTGTAAGTATGTAGGATAATTTTGAAAAGAAAAGATCATTTCAAAACAAAAATGAAAATGTTTTGTTTCAAAAATGGCCAAATAAATCATTTGAACTTTTCAAAAAACATTTTCTTTACAGTCTTTCAGCCAAAACTATTAATTAATTCAGGGTGAATCCATGAATACTTTTTGGCACCATCAAAACTGCATTTTTTGGTGAATTTACTATTCACCAGAAAACTTCTGCTCATGTCCAATTTAATCTATGGACTGATCAGCAGTCAGAAGCATTCTTCATGCCCCTATCAATACCTTCTAACATCAAAATATTCTTTGTACTGATAATATTCAACTTCATAGGGTTGCCAACCCTCCAGGATTGCTCTGAATTAGATATAAATCTCCAAGAGAGTACTGAGAGTCATCCGGGAGATAAATGATAGGGCATTAATTAAAATAAATATTAAATGGTGAATCTGATTTATACAGTAGTCCAGTGGGGTTTTAAAATGTAATTGCATTTGCCTTCCCATTGTAATGACTCATTAATGTCATCATGTCATGTAATGTAACCTCCCAGAATAGAATAAACAGATTTTGGCAACCCTAAACTTCAGGCATATCCCTGAGATGCAGTACAGATCAGTACTTAGGATGACTGGTGCTCTCTCCCATAGTCAGATAACATTAGAAACCCAAATTCTATAGGAAGCAGTGCTTCTTACACCTAGGAAAAGAAGATGCTTAGAAATTAAAATGATGGGATTCCTGTAAGAACCTGGAGAGATAGAAGAAGTGTAGCAGATTCCAGGAAGAACATTAAGTCCAATATGACATGCCTTGACTGCACAGAGGCATAATAATTCCGGGTGCTGCACAAAACCCTAGAGTAGACATTACATGATTGTGATGCAAAAAGTCTCCCAAGTCACTGTGAGGCTTGGAGTGCCTGCTATGTACTCTTGAAATACCAACACTGGTATCCTCCAGGGACCAGAGGCAAACGAGCACTGCTCAAGGTACATAATGGGTACAGCAGAATCTCCCTACATCCCAAGTCTTCTGCTCTGAAGCTCACAATAATTAATTTTTCAAGGAGCTTCTTGATTCTCGGAGTAGCACCTTTGGCATCTTCTTAGCTTTTTTCCTAATGAGATTTATTCCATGCTCTGGTTCTAAATGTAAGCCAAGATGGACCTGTTTAGATCAGGATCAAAACATCCCATGATTCTTTAGCTGCTTTACCATGTCCATCTCTAGCATAGGATGCTTCTCCTCTTAATACAGGGGTGCTTAAGCCCTGTCTCATGGGCCAGAAGCAGCCCACAGAGTTGTATCAGCCATCCTGCAGGACCCTAAGGGTCTGGAAATTTGTTGGGGAGGGGCATGTTAATTGGCATTCCCAATGTTGGGGTGGGGGTGTTAATTGGCATTCCCCCTGCTGCCAAATTTCCAGACCCATGGAAATCTGCATGCCAGCATTGCACCAGCAGATGGCTGGATGCAGTAGGCAGGCAGTGTATGGATGGATTAGGGCAGTGTTGAGTCTGACTGCAGTAGTGGGCAGCATGTGGCTGGATCCACTAGGTGGGTGACACAGGGCTAGATCAGGGCAGTGGACAGTATGAAGCCAGATCAAATCAGCACAGGGCTGTATCAGGGCGGTGCATGGTCAGATTGGGGCAGCCTGGGATCAGGCCCTCCAACCAACCTCAAACAAGATGCAACCCACAAACTGACTCTGTGCCACTCACCTGCCCTGCAGGGATAGAAGGTTGGGCACTACTGCTCTAATACATTCATCAGTGGAGGGACAGAGAAGCATATGGAGCGAGTTTACATAGGTGGGGAGATGTCAGATTAATAATGCTCTCCCAGAAGAATATCTAGGGATGGACGTTAGGCAGAGACATGGAGATAACAGCAGTATTTAACAAAACTTAAGACGCCATGTGGTCACATTACCTTTGGTTTTGTGGTCTGGGAGCTGGGAGTATTACCCACCTATCTCAGGGCCTGATTCCAAGTCTGCTTTAGTCCTGGAGAGAGTCTTTGTATTGATTGAGCAGGTACTGGATCAGCATGTAATAAATGACACCTGACAACCTTATGCTGATTTGGCCATTGCTACCCTTCTCTGAGCATTGGTTTCCTCCTCAATACAAGGGAAATGATGCTTCCCTCTGCTAAATAGGACTGTGTGAAGGTTTGGGTGCCAATTCAATTTGGAGGAGATTTGGCCTGATTCGGTGGCTGAATCTCCAAATCTGAATCAAATCAGGGGACCAATTAAAAGGGACAGTGGGGATCAGTGGGGTTTGCCCCCCCCAGTCCCCCAGCAGCACCTGCTGAGTCAGGGCTTTTGTCTTCAAAGTCCTGGGAGCTGGGGCAGGTGAGGCATCCATTGCCGGGTCTGGGAGAGTGGGCGGGGGATGTGCCTGGGTGATTTGGAGATTCAGTTGCTGTCAAATTGATTCAGGACACTGATTCGAATCACCAAATCGAATCACTGTCCCCCAGATCGGCCAAATCTGAATCCAAAGTGAATACTAGCCACTTTGCACAGGCCTAATGCTAAGCTACCCAAGATCTCAGCGCTAGTAAGCTATGCATACATGCACAGTGCTCTTATCTGATTCCCTGGGCACCAGCGTTGGCACAGGATGACTGAGATGAGACAATTCAATGGTGAGGTGGCAGATGTAGAAGAAGGAGTACTGAAGAACGACACATGCAAAAAACGAAGGTTAGACTGATTTGGTAAAAGGGTGTGGGCATCATGCAGGTTTAATAAGCAATGATCAGAGAATTTTCTCTGGGCTCCTTCCTCCTCACCCCACAAGACCTGTTTGCTTGATCAGTTGCCCATGATTTTTTACTGCTGTATATCTGCTCCAAGTAATATCCTCCACCCTAGTGAGGTTGCCAATCAAGCAAGACTTCTTTGGCCACCCTTGTCTGGTCTCTGATTCTGGTAGGACCTCTTCATAACGGGGCTGCTTCCAAGAGTAGCTTCCAGTGATCTGGATCCAAAATGGCAACAGCATGCTGGCATAACAATAGAGCTGGCAAGATTTTAATTAAACTAATAATTATTATTATACCCCTAGCACACATATAACTGTACTTCTCATCAGATATTGTCAAATTGCTTTTACAAGTGAGATCAGAATAATTATCTCCATTTTGCACACAGGGAAACTGAGGCACAGAGAAAAGCTGATACCAGGGCAAGGTCATTCAGTAAGACAGTGGCAGAGCTGAGCTCTCCTATGCCTCAGGCTTGTGCTCTAACTGTGTGTAAATGTACCTTGTTGGCCCAGCAAGAAAGGATATTCTTCTAGTTGGGGCACTATCCTGGAACTTGGGAGACTTGGGCTCAGTCCCATATTCCCAACAGGCTTCTTGGGTGACCTTGGAGCAGTCACTTAGCAACAAGATAGGCAGAACATTTATAAAGAGGTGGTTCAAGGATTCAAGGGAATACAGTAGGTTTTGTGGTTGGGACACACAGTACCAGGATAGCGCAGCAAGGGGCAGGGGGAGAGTATACTACAAGTTAAGTGGCTGGCAGCATGATCTAGCAGCTAAGCCATAGGACTTGGACTTGGAAGACTTTGAATCCATTCTACACCATGACCCAGTGTGAGTCATTTCCCTAGTCCATGCCTCAGTTTCCCCATCCATAAAATGAAGATAATGCTATTTCTGCATCTCCCTAAGGTACTCTCAGGTCTGTGAATAAGTCATGCTGTATAGGAGCTATGGATTAGGCCCAGTTCCTCAGGCTAGGAGCAAAAGCAGAAGTCAAGGCATCACAACCCTTTGGCCCATCTAGTATGAATGAGGCTGAGAACTGTATGAATGGAAATTCTAGATTCCTCACTTGCATGCAAATACCATTGTTCAAAATCGCATAGTTAAAGTCAGGTGATAATTGTAGCCAGCATATAATCATCTCATGCTGGGTAGAAAGAGTGACTGGGCATGGCCATATGGTACTTGCCATGTGGTAGAAATGAATGAGGATTTACTGTGCATCAGCTACTTTGCTATAACTGCCTATGTGCATTCTCTTACCCCATAACAGATGAAAATTAAACCACAGTAACTTAGATCATTTTCAGTAAAGGTGAAAGTACCACAGTTTAGCTTCTATTTACCATGGGGCGGGGGCGGGGGGTGAGTGTGCACACAAGCAGCTATAGCAGAGTAGTTGCTGCATGGTAAATCTCTACCCCACTTTTATGAAGAGATAATCGGTTTCTCTGCCTATGCTCTCATAATGAGTGAAAGTCAACTTCAGGCAGCTTCAATGGGCTCCTGTGTGCCACAGGGCTGGCTGAGAGTCTCCAGCACTGTGGTTCAGGTCTGCTCGGTATACTGCAGCCAGAACAGCTCCCATATGCTGCCTGTCTGCTTAACCACTGGTTTACAAACTGAGAGGAGCTATGTGACACCATGAAGAATTTACAGGGGAGAACTCTTCCTTATCAAGTCCCAGAGCCCATGGTGATCTAAATGTTGATTTTCATGGTGGAGAACAGCATGGCAAATCACAGCAGTTTCAGTAACTCTGTCAGAACACTACAGCCTACAAAGTGTTTAGGGAAGGGAGTTCCTCTCCAGCATGGTTGCGCAGCCCAGGGCACCTGGGTTGTAAGCATCTCCTCCAGAAGTCAGTGGCATGCTCAGCCCTCCAAGAACTTGTGGGTCTCAGCAACATGAGCCAAGCCTGCAGGTGACTTGCTAGGGTGGAGAGGGAGGGGACTTTTATGAGTGGCCTCACCACACCTTTCCTGTAGGAGTAAGTATAGCTGGCAGGTGTGGATCCCAAAAGGAAAGCAGGAAATCCCTGGAGAGGTGGGGAGAGGGAAAAAACAAGAAGCCAGAGAAACACCACAGATGGGAATGGGTGGAGCACTCACTTGGGATATGGATCTTGGAAGAAAATGAAAGGCCACAGCTGCTATGCCACAGTGGCTGCGCTAAGAGAGGCTTCTTCTTAAGTCTCCACTTTCAGTTGGAATGGAAATGCAAGGTTTCAGCTGAATCCAAGGCCTACAGAACACTTTGTTTTTGTTTTTGGAGGTGGCTCTGCACTTCCCTGTTCAGGAGGGAAAGGGAAGAGCTGACATGCCCCATGGAAAGCCAATCTGCAGAAGATTTCAGCCAGAGTGAAATGAGGAATGATCAGAAATCCCAAGGGAACACTAGTCCATCTGCCAAGAACCTCCTCCCACTCACATTCCACCACCATCCTTCACAGTCTAATCCTGGCCAGAGCATCTCAACCATGTGAGACATTAGAACTGATCTGGAGAGGTGAAGAAGGTGGCACTGATTCCAGTGCCCCCGCCCTGCCATATGCTGGAAGATAAGAATAACAGAATCACCCTTTTTTTTCCCCACTCCACATGATTCGAGGTATCATTTCATCAGCTAAGAAGTGACCCTGTCCCTGGTTCTGGTAGTGCTGTTGGAAGGATTAGAATCCTCCTGGAATATAACACGGTCTATAGGGTTTGTTTGTTTTTAAACAGCTGTAAGGAGCTGGGGGATGAAGGATACAGAGTTTAAGTTAGATGGATGGGTACATGATGTTCTGCTCCTATCAGCTGTGGCACTGTGATGCTAGGTTTGGTTATATCTGGCACCCAAGAAAGCCAACCATGGTCATGGAAAAGAAAATGCACGAGGAACAAAAATGGCCCCACTAAAGCCACACCTGGGAGACCTACAGGACTTGTCAGGGTCAGTTGCTAGTCACCAGTTCCAGGGAGTTCCCCATGCTTGAGTATCATGAATGAGCTATTGCAAAAGAAGAGTCACGTAGGGTCCAGAGCACCTGACAGCACAAGCTGATAGGGTCAATGAAGCCCCGTGGCCTTTATACAGCAAGATTTAGGGTCAGGCCTCATGACAGTAGGCCAGAGCTCATAGCACCACCTGTCCAGGTCCCACTAGAAGCAACTGAAGTCACCTAGGGGGTGAAGGGGACAACCACCCTATAAACCCATGCAATCTCTGTCTCCCCTCCTTGCTCTTCTCTCAGGAATTGACTGAGAGATGTTCCTCAAAAGTTGCCACCCTTCAGAGGGAGTGGGCAAATGGGTGAAACGGGTGTCAGTGGTTACTCAGAAAGCTTGCTGCTCACAGTGGTGGGAATGCTAGTGGAATCAAACCTCTCCCAGATGGTCAGGCATGGGGGGAAAAGTTGTGTATTTGACCATCATGCTGACCTGGCTGTAGATAAATGATGGACCCAACAAGGTAGGAATACAGGATGGAAAACACTGCAGAGAGAAAGTCACAAACCCCATCACTGGATGCTGCAGAGGAGCTGGCACCTTGGGACTCAACATCTCTACTGGCCACATGCCCCGTGTGTCAGGATATTTTAGTGCAGGAAAGAGAAATGTAATGGGAGGGGAAGAAGAACACTGCTTACAGACAGCTAGAAGGGGAAAGAACCCAGGGATACTAACAGCTGGACTCCAATTGGCTGGGCTGTGGTGGGGGAAAGGAGGAGGAGGCATCTGGTGAAGAAATTGGAGAGAAAAATATGTGTTCTTCAAAATAATATTATGGTTTCTGTTTTCCCAAAGGGCCTAATTATCTGGACAAGTTGCAAGTGCTTCCAACCCTCTTCCCTGTCAGCTGTGCACAAACACCCTCCCCCTCTGCCACCCACATGTATGTGCAAAATAGGAAGGGTTTGCTCCATGACACATACACATGGCAGTGTTCCCCATGCACTTGAAATCCATCCAGTTCCTCTCCCCCACTTCTCTGGCCTGGCCCACATGTTTGAGGTACACCAGGCAAAGCTAGCAGTCAAGCATCAAACAGATGTCAAACCCGGTGCAACTTTTAGATTCCCAGAAAGAACAGTCCCCTGAGAAGAAGCCCAGCAGGTTGGATGCAAGGAGGTAACAGGGTATCTAGAAACATGATACATCCCAGCTTGACCAACAGCCTTTGCTGGGAGAAGCCAGGACAGCTCACAAAGAGCTCTTAACCCCAAGTCCCTACTCCATGTCCTAATGATGAAGTAAAAGTGATTTTTCCACAGCTGGTGCCCCTGCCCTGTTTCCTTTAGCATCTCTTCCTGGGACCTCCTCCCACAGCCAGTCCTCTTTGCTCCATCCCTGCAACCTCTTGGTAGGAGAGGTTGGGATTGGAGTCACTAGCAGCGCTTCCTACAGTCAAGGCTCCTGCCCCATTTCTTACAGCACCTCCTGCTGGGAGAGATTAGGGGCTCCTGAAGCTCTAAACTCCCCTGAAGCAAGCATCTTAATTTTTCTAAATTGCTGAGAGAGAGAACTATTGGGAACGGGTTTGCTCTATGCAGGGTCCCTTGAGCCCCTACTGGTATACAAGGTAAAGAAGGGGAGCCTCAGAGACCTCCTAACAAGGCAGCTTCTTCATGGATTCCAAGAAAGCCTTTTTAAAGAAAACATCTGGCTCCTAGAGCTCCCGCCGCTTTGCCAGCTGGGTGGGTGACACTCCTGGAGGCAGGCGTGGCCCTGAAGCAACTTAAGCACAGCACATGAAAGAGGACGCCAGGGAGATAAAGCAGTAGATCTCTGGGAAGTTGTAGAGATTTTATACCCTAATTCTTTCTAAGCCAAACAAGTTCTCCCTCATCTGGGCAACACTTCCCCTCCTCTCTCCACAGAGGTTTTGGCCTGTAGGTTGTGAGTACTGTACACGCTAAGCACAGCTGAAGAGAGACACCCTGTGGCAAATGGAAAGTCTACATTATCGATCCTCAGCTTCATTTTCTGGCAATGAGAGGAAAATGTAGACGTAGAGATGAACTGTTTAGCTAGGAGTGTCTGTTCACTCCTATGAAAGCAGGATTTAGTTGCCTTCCCAAAAGGTGCCTGATATTGATGGGATAAGTACTGCAAAAAGCATTTGCCCTTTTGGTCCCTGTACATAGGGAGTTCTAGTGCCTGAGTACCTATAGTACCTGAACACCTGATAGACATTCATGAATTTGTTCCCTGTGAGGCAAGGAAGGATTAGCTCCAGTTGGTGAAGCTGAGGTACTGAGAAGGTATGACAGTCATTCAAAGTCACATAGGAAATCTGTGATAGAGCCTAAAAACTTGAATCCAGACACCCAATGCCTTCGCTACAAGATTCGGGCATGTAGGTTGTCGCCAATGTTGGTCTAAGGCAGGGGTGGGCAAAATGCAGCCCAGAGGCCAGATGCGGCCTGCCAGGCCATTTTATCTGGCCTGTGGGGCCCCTAAAAAAATTAGAAAATTAATATTTATCTGCCCTGAGCTGCCTGTCATGCGGCCCTCGATGGCTTGCCAAAACTCAGTAAGCGGCCCTCTGCCCAAAATAATTGTCTGCCCCTGGTCTAATAATTGCCCGCCCCTGATCTACATAAGTAGACAAAGTTCTTTGGTATAAATACCTGAAATATGAAATACCTGAAATATGAAAGTACCAAAGGGTACTTGTACCCAAAAGCTTGCAAAGAAGAATTTTTCCAACTATTTGAGTTGCTCTAATAAAAGATATTGGATTTACCCAAAGAACCTTGTTTTCACTACAAGATGATATTCTCTCTTCAGTCAGTAGCGTAATGAAGAAGAAACAAGCACAGCACTAGCCATAGGCACCAACCCTGGGTAGGGAGAGTGAAAAAGAAGTGGCTGTGCTGCTGGACCAGCCACCACTGTGTCTTTGGCAGTGTAGCCAGTGATGCTGCTCTGCTTGTACATCACTGCCACCCACTTACATCTCTGTCTCCAGTGATTATTTCTAGTATAAAATTCAGACTTCATTAATCTCTGTTGTTCCCACCTGCCCCATGTGCGCACACACATGTGTAGCCTCCATTACATACGATGTGCCGGGACTGAATAACTGCAATTTCATCTTCTGCTGGTAGGATATAGTCCAGTTAAGACTTTGATTCTGTCCAACGTAAGAACAGCCCTGAAATGCAAAGCACTCTCTTATGTTGATGGTTAATTAACAAAGAGCTGTGCTGTCAAACAGGCACAACATGTTGGGTACATTAGGACAACATGAGGAGCTGAGGGGCTTCCGGCAGCTAAGTCCATGAAACAATTTCAACATGCTCCTGTGCCACAAAGATGGCCCAGAGTCTCCAGCACTGTTTCATCTCTACTCATTACACTGAAGTCAGAACACACTTTCTCCACCGTGGTGGTATGTGTCTTACTTACTTACCAGATTGAATGATACTTACTTGAATGATACTTACTTACCAGAGAAAGGTATGTTTCACTGTGAAGTAGCTTGAAGTCTTGAATCACCTGTGCTAGACACTAACATTTAACACACCATCACTAACACTGTTTCCACTCTAGGCAGTGGGGGAATTGGAGCAAGTCCACATCCTGTAAAGCACAATGGTAAAACACCAACTATCTTGAATGTGCTTTCCATTGCTAGCCTGAGGCCAGTAATACAAAAAACAGTGGCATACGTAGCCTTTGGTGTGACAGCAGAGCAAAGTGTTCTTGTGAGAACTGGTTGCAAATGTTGTAATTCAAAAACAAATGGGGAAAATATCTTTACTTCCATTTTTGGACTAGCTCTACAGCTGGTAGAAATTATTTAAATTTTGACATTTCCAATTTTGATATTTGAAACATTGAAAAAAAATCACATTTATAAAATGGAAAAGTTTAAAATATTTTTCATGAAGTTTCACACTCCTCTTCCCAACTACCTCTACCCATTGACAGCCACCACCCGTATAGCATCCAAGGGCTCTAATTTGGTTATAGGTCCATTTGTGCTAAGTGCTGTATGAACACAGATGGAAAAATAACCCTTACCCTAGAGACATTTAAAACATCACCATCATTATAATTGTTTAAAAACATAATACTCATATCTTCAGCTAGCATAAACCAACACAGCTCCATTAGCCTCTGTGCAGTTATACAAATTTCTGTCAGCTGTGACTAAACAAAAGAGCTGAAAATCTATTTTCAAGATCAAAATGTAATATTGGAAGCAATAATGCTAATAAGGAAATAATTCCCAGAGATTTCAGTTAAAACTTTGTATGTAAAATGTGCATGCAATGTACCTTCATTTGATGTTTCATAAATAATTATGAACTTCATCGAAAGATAAATGGAATTGATTCCTCTGAGACATCGTTAGAGTTTCTTATCTTTCCATGAAAGGTTCTTGAAATATTGTACTTGAAATGACTAAATCACCCTAGTTTGAGATTTTGGAATGAACTAGTCATAATAATCCGATTCCCCTGATCACTTTTCTAACCAGGTTGAGTGACACACACCTGTACTGTTATGCAAAGCAAAGCCCAGCTGGTCACATCATATGTCCGGAATGCCAAAGGGGCTCACTGAGAGGTGGAATCTAGCACCCTCCTACTGGCAACACACAGTCTATCATTACTTCTCATCCTTATGGACTGGAATAGTAGCTCCAGCTCCTTGGTGCTCCTCAAACAGCTTTAGATAAACTGGTGAATGAAGCCTGGCAACTCACTCACTCCCAGAAGGGGAAGTAACTATGTGGCTTTAAAGCCAAACAGTCTGACTCTTTTAAGTCTTCGTGGGCTGTGAAACTCACGCAAGGAGGCCCACGTGTGGCTGACTTCCAGTCCTGGCAGGAAATGCCACAAGTTTGGAGTTTCCCATTACATTTCAGACTTTTTGCTCTTGGCTCTGGCCAGGAGCTGAAAAGGAATGAAGCCCAGAAGAGTGTTTGGGAGGCTCAGTAAAGGCTGGGCTAGAAGACCACTGAAATTTGGGTTTAGCTCTGCCCTGTTTTAATTCAGAGGCCTTTCCTACTCATGCCTGTAAGGATCATTTCCTTGGGAAAACACCAGATCTAACCAAAGCTGCTTATCTTGTTGTGTGGGACACTTTCCATTCAAGTAGTGAGCAGTCACCAGAGGGTACAGCTAGACTGACCCTTCAGCTCCCTGTTACCTCTTCTCCCAATTCTGCCTCTTAGCATCTGTCTTACTGAGCTGTGACCAGTGATTAACAAGGCACATTCCCAGCTCTACTGTTCGCTTTGAATGCTGTGTCCTCAGGTGCCATCTGACCAAAAAAAAAGTGCCTTAGTGATACTTGGGAGACAGCTTACTATACTTAATGATCTGAACATACAGCAAGGCAGAAAGTGCTGAGATGGGGTCTCTGCAGATCAGATCTCTGTAATAAGCCCAAGCCATGGAGTAGACATCGCCCACTCCTTTTTGTCCTTCCCTGCCTGCTTCTGGTGCCCTTTTCTAAGTTCACAGGAGGCAGTTTCACACAAAAGCAAATTACTGCCCCCCAATCCTAAGTGAACATAGCCCCAGCTGAAGGCCAAGGCTCTGACAGCATTTGCTCTCTCCCCTCACCTTCAAGCCAACGAGGCTGAGGAGGTATTCAAAGAACTCCATTGTTTGCAGAGCACTTTGAACAGAGAAAGGGCCCTAGGACAGAGCTTGTAGTTGAAACGTGCCTGGCAGGCAGAGGACTGCAACTGCCTTCCTTGCCTAACTACAGAGTCTGTGGATGAGCCCAGGATGTTCTTCTATAACTTGGTTTCCCTATGAGTGATACAAGGATGATACAATCTACCAAACAGCGGTGCTGAGTGTGTTTATGTCTGGAAACTTCACTGATACCTTTGGATGGAGAGTACAAAGAATTCTCATTTAAAAACATGTTCTTTTTTTGCATTACGATAGCATCCAGCCCATTGTGCTAGTCCCTGTGCTTTCGCATACTAAGAGCTGATCCTTGGCCAAAGAACTTAGACACAAGAGACAAGCCAGACAAAGGGGCCTTGGTGAGATGAAGTGACATGCCCAAGATCACAAAGGGAAACTATGTCTGTGCCAAGTCTCCACCTAATGATCAATCAGTACAGTAAGTTATATACCCATACAGTTGTCTTGCTCTGTGCACCCTGGCTGTGGTTGGTGGCTGTGCTCATCAGGGAATAAAGAGGATAGAGTTTTCATCACCTCCCCATGCATTCCTACTGTATCCATATGCTTTTCATTTATTCATTGAAAAACCCCTTCAAGCAATACCTTCCTTAGGGCTCTCCTACCACTCCTTGCCAGGTCTTGGAACAGCTGCATGGAAAAGCTGCCTGGGGTTCCAGGGCTTTTGAGCTCCTGCCTCAGTATTTTACAGAAACCAGCAGTCCCTGCCCAGGATGGTGCTGGGCTCGGGAAGTGAACATGTGATACCACAGGGATTTTTTTTCAAATCTGTGAACCAGATTGCATATGTAACAAGAGAGAGTCCAGTGCTATATGCTGCTCCTTCCCAGATGAAGTAATAGTGCTCTGGCCTTCTCTCAAGTCACTGGCAATTCACACAGGAGCTGCTAATGTAACCTCCATGGGCTAAATTGGTCAGGAACCCCACTAATAAGTGAGTTACCTAAATGGATAACAGCTTAGTACTGGTGCAGTAATTGTTGCTGAAGCAACTCCTTTACCACAAGTGGAAAGTCCCAGATACAGTTCTAAAGGACGTACCAGAGTGGGGTAGGGTGCCTCTATTAACACTACAGAAAATGTCACTGTTATTCTATCAGGCTACAAACAGATCTTGCATTTCCCCCAGGGTAAACTACTTTTTCCTGGGACAAAGTGCAATCGTTCAGACATCCATGCCTGTTGTCCTGGAATAAATCTGAAAAAGATTCATGGAATAACAAAGTATTAACAGTTTAGCCTAGGACATTACATAATGCATCTGAAAATTATCCTGGGACTGCATCATTTAATCAATGGCAGAAAAGCAGCAGTGTATTCAGCTGCTCACTAAACCTTGATTAGAAGGACAAACACAAGCACAACTTGTCCAGGGACAAATGCAATGTCTGTTCCTAGCCTCACTGTAATTACCAATTTCATTGCAGTCCCTGTCGGCTATATCTCTACCACTGCTTATATTGTCACAGAACAAAGCAGTGTGATCCAACACTGGTCTAAAAGTATGGAAACCTGGCTTCTACTCCCATCTATTGGGTGACCTCAAGCAAGTCACTTGTCCTCCCTATGCCTCAGTTTCCCCTTTAGATTGCAATTTCTCTGGGGCAGAGACCACCTCTTATTTGTATTACACAGAGCCTGGCACAATGGAGCTGGGTTTCAGGTGAGACCTCTGGGTGCTGTCATAACATAAATGATAATGAGTTTGATAGACATCACTTCCCCTGCAAATAACCATCAGAAGCACTTCAGCTTCTCTCTGTCTTTTGCCTCAGTGATCATTATGGTGGCCATTATAGAGGACAGTCCAGTTTTCTGCTCTCTGTCCTCTGTCCTCTACTCATATGAAACCCGATGCCTCTATGTCCTCTATTTTTCTCTTCAAGAAAAAAACAGAGGACATATAGGTGTCCAGTTTCATAGATTCATACACATTAGGGGCTGGAAAGGACCTCATGAGATAATCAAGTTTTGTATCAATAGAGGACAAAGGACAACTGGACAGTCCTCTGTGATGGCCACCCTAGTGACCATGCAGCATGAATAGGACAATTAAGCACCTGTGCTGTTACAAACATGGACAGTACAATAGAAAAGGAGGTCTGTTCACCAGAGTGTTACAGATCAGTTCATTTGTTTATCTGGACTCCCACCTCTACATCTCACTCTTTAAAGTCTTCTACTTATCAATGGCACTTTAGCATTTGATTTTTTTCTCCTTCTTTTCACCCCAAATGTTAGGAAATGTATAGTGATCTTGAGAAATAGGTACCAGTAAGGATTTCATAGGAGCTGTGTGAAGAACAAACTCCAATGAAGAGAGAGAGAAGGAAAGACTGTTAGAAAAACAAGAGAGAGCACAGTGTTAGGACTTGAAGCAAGGTGTTCTTGAAAGGGTTAACTGAGTCCAGGTAGCTTCTTCCAAAACTGAATATTACAGGCACATCCCATCTTAACCGCAGACATCTTCAAATCCTTGACGGAAAGCTCTCTGTGCAGACTCAGACTTGTTCCAAAGGGCCTGCCTGCTCAGAGCAGCTCTGTGTCACCTATCAATCCTGGAGCTGCCTCCAGGGATGGGAGTCTCGAGTTACCAAGAGGAACACTCTGCTAAAGCTGGCGACAGCTCCCAGGGCAGGAGCCATCGCACATTCCACCCTGAGCTAAAAAAAGACGGTTGGGCTTTGATCTCTGGGCTCTGTCTGCACCGCAGTGAGACAATGCAGAAGGCCCTTGGGGAGGAAAGGGGAGGGGGGGAACTTGACAAGACATTCCCTAAACTAAGTCTTCTCTTCACATCCCAAAATCAAAGAGGATGAGGGGGTGGGCATGGCACCCATGATGAGAGCAGAGATGATCCTAGCAGAGAGAAAGATACCCCAAAGAGCTGACCCAGGACTCTACAGCAAGTGAGACCCAGCAGTTTAAGATCCAGAGAGCTCAGGACAACGGTTATAAGCCTGAAGACCTTTCCTACCTTCACTGACTTGCATCCAGGTCAGGACAGTAGGGAATAGGGGGTTCCCTAGATGCGGGTGGCTTGGTAGTCTCATCCCCTGCTTCTAGTGAATCTATATCAATACCATCGCTGGCAGTTCCCACAGTTAGATCAAGCATTGGATGGGCCATGAAGATTGAGCTCTTGTCTGAAGTAGTTAGGCCAAATAGATAGACCATGTCATTACTAGCCCCAACCAACATCTATCTTGTCAGTCTCACATGGGAGGCCAAGGAGTAAATGTCTCCTGAAAACTGAACTCCCATCTTAGGGCTGTGGCTTTTGGGTCGGGGACAGCAATATACCTAGACTCCTTGCAGCTCCAGGCAAACTTTTAGTATCAGGCCCCCTTTGCCAGAGATAATGATAATAATAATCAAAAAATTACCACTTCCGGGCCCCCTTTCTGTCTAGGCCTCAGGTGGTCACCCAGTTTGCTCATGCCTGTGTCCAGCCCTGTTAGGAAAGACCTTGAGTTGTGAGTGTCCATGCTGTACCCTTTGGGATGGTGAAGAAAGAACCATAAACTGCTGATCAAGTGCCTAAGAACACATGACCCTAGAGAAATTTAGACTCAGAATCCAGTGAAGTTTCAAAGCAATGGTGCTTGGGGAGGGAAAAGAGGAACAAGGATTATCAAAGCTTTTTGGGATTTGCTACGTTTACAAATGTAGCGATTTCATCCATCCACCTGTCAGTGCCCTGTCTCTGCCTGTCTCTCTAATCTGTCTGTCTGTGGGAGATGGCTCCTAGTCTCCTCTCCAAGCACCATTCCTTTCCCCCTTGCACAACACGTAGATCCTTATTGTGCCATTGATATATCAGCCCCTTGTCTCACCGCAGAATGAGACTGGATAGCAAGTGAAATATCATCAAGGCTATTCTTCCTTCCAGGCTTCTATAATTAGCTGGAGTCTTACTCACCATACTTCCTTCTGTGCCATGAAACTGATCAAATATAAAATTGAGATCTGGTCAGGAAACATATTTTCTCTCTATAGAAAATGTTGACTTTTCATAAAAAACTCAAAAGTCTTAAAAAAACAAACATTTTTTCATCCAATTTTCAATAACCAATGCCCCCTTTCCCACAGTTTTTTCTACCTAAACCCAATACATGCACAGTTTGGGGCTAAAAAGTTTTAATTGTCCAGGAAAGTAGACACTTCCCAAGAATCCCCTCCCCCCCAAAACCCCCCCTCATTTTTCTATCAAAAATAAAAAAATTAAAAAAGAATGTCAGTGGAAAAAAGTCAGTCAGCCCTAGGAAAACCTTTCTGATGGATTTTGAGATGGGCATCTCAACAGACTCCATCTTCACTTGCTAGATTTTGATGCGCTATCAGACACCCTAACTCCTTATTTTAGTATGTAGATTTCCTTGTCCATTTTGCCAAGTTATTAAATCAGTGTCCAGCTTTCCAGTGTCTTTCATTGCTGTTGGCATTACTACAGCCATAGCTAATTTACAGTACTGTTTTGCTAGGTACTAAGCAGACAGACGAAGGGTCAGCCTCTGATCTGCAGAGATGAGACAAAGAAACTCAGCATATAGGCAGAAGTTGGGGACTTGCCCAAGGACACACAAAAAAAGCACAGAGTGGAGGAATGAATGCAGGTTTCTGAGGCCTAGGCCAATGCTCAGAGCACAAGGCTATTTCTCCTTCCCTAAACCAGTGACCTTTTATTCAACCTTCTGTACAATTCTCCTCGGCAGGTTCCAAAGAGAATATTGCTTGGGAGTCTTCCAGATCCTGTGCCCCGTCCCTCCCTGCAAACACTTTCATCCTCCTCTTCCCTTCCTTGCAATCATAAAAATTTCCCTCCAGCAGGAAAGATTGGACTTGGCTCCCTCCACAGCCTATCAACGCCGCTTCATCGTTCTGCCCAAGGGGCTTGCCAGAGAACAAAGCCAGGCACTCCCATCCCGTGGAGGATTGGACTGCTTCCCCAGTTCTCCCATTCTTTACCCAGTTCAAGGCAGAGATGCAAAATAAAAGGCAAGTGGAAAGTAAGGAGATGATTCTACAGCCTAGATACAACAAGAGTGATCAAGGGACACAATGCATCAACAGGGAAGCAGCTAAGAGGCTCTTTGGCCAGACCCTTCACCTAGGATTTGGGAGAAGTACAAGCAATTCTTTGTTCTGCTACTGGGTCTCTTCAGGCCTTAGTCAATGCATTTGACTTCCTGGGCTTCAGTTCTCTATCTATAACAGGAAGACAAAAATAATCCACTTCTTCTGTCTGCTCTCTGCCTCATGTATTTAGATTATAAGTTCTCCAAGGACCAGTGTCTTGCACTGCACATACAGCATATAGTACACAAATTTTCTGATCTCATTTGGTGATCCTAGGTGATACCATAATTAATACATGTGATATTAATTTAGAAAGTATGTAGGGATGAATATAATATCAGGTCAAGGATATTATCATAGTCGATACAATGAGAGTTCTTTGCAATGGTACAGAGGGACAGTTTGTCATTTGGAAAATGCTGTGAAAAGTATCTTGGATATAAACATCAGAAATGTATCCACCCCTTGCCAGAGACAGCAATAGAGCTTTTTTCCAACTCTTAACTACAGAAGCACAATCCCTGGGCACACTGAAAACTAACTTTATCTTTGTGTGTTCCACTTTTACCTCGGACAAGGATACAGTATTACCAGTATCTATATAAAATCTCTTCTGGGACTCAGCTAACTGGCTATTTGATTATACTGAATGGCACAAAAATGCACCTGAAAATATGAGTTGGCCATTAGAGCAGGATACTGGATTTAGACTCCAATCCTTTACATGTATTATCTCTATTTACAATAGCACCCATGATCAAAGCAAGGACAGTCCCTGCTGTAGAGTTCAGGATCAAATCCAAACGTGCCTCTTAGAGGCACTTACACCACTTTTAGGTATCTAAATCACTGAACACAATTCCAATCCACCATTTTGGCCTTTGAAGTATGCTCAGAAGGGCTCCACCAGAGCATCTATCTGCCCTTGTGTTCTTTTGCAAGCAAAATACAATCTAGGAAGCAGCTTTATTCTGCCTAAATCCCACATCTTTAGCTATAGAAAAGTCACAACTCACAACTGATTTACAGAGAAGGGAGAAGAAGGCCCATCACCTAGCTTTTTAGTGGTTAAGTCCCTGGCCCAGACAGCCAGAGATCTAGCTTCTAGCCCTGCTGTGGCCAGAACAGGTTTGAACCACATCTCTCATCTCCCAAGAAAAAGCCCTGACTATCAATCTGTTCCCATTGAACAGCCAAAAGGGAAAGAGTCCTGGAGCCAAAACAATAATATGCTGCAGGAAGTGCAACCCTATGGACCAGTGAAGCAAGCACAGGCCTGGGAGGGAAGCAGGGGCTCTGGTCTGTGCTCTCAATGCTGTTTCTGCATTTTATCCAACAATTCAATGCAAAATGCAGAAACGAGACTAGGAGTGCAGGATATGAGGAGGGAGGCTGTGACAGGGAGAACCCAGAGAAGACTATCAGACAGTTACACTGCTGGAACAGGCATCACTCACTGCCTACCAGCTGTTTCACCATTTTGCAGACAGTATAGTGGGGGCAGGTTTTAGGGATGTTCAAAGAGTTCTCACATCAGTCAGTGATGCTCAGCACCAAAGTCCTTGTCATGGTCACCACCTTGGTCCTGAGTGGGGACTGAACAGGGAAACTGCCAAGCTAGGAGCCTAAGGACTCCAGTTGTGAGCAAAAGATGAGGTGCTGGCATTTTGAAGCGCAAGATATTCTATAAGCAGGAGACTGGGAACAGACATTGAGCAGTTCATTAAACCCTCCCCATGGCTCCATCATTAAGCCTGCTTTGCAAAAAGACCCAACGCTCCCAGGTATTCATTCCAAAGTTGTGAACTCCCTCTCTCCCCACTGAGCCTGCACCTACCTGCAAATGCAACTCAGCTAAATTGTAATTGGCAACAGAAAGAAAGCCAATCCCCATATTTCTTTTAACGTTTCCACAGGAACCTGGGTGATGTCTTTGACATCATACATTTTGGGTGGCAGAGCCTTAGACAGCCCCCTTCAGCAGTGGAACACATTCACAAGGTGCCAGAGTACTCCCTTTAGTTCAACCCAGCTGCAGGATTTACAGTCCCAGACCTGTCAAGCTATAGCATATACAGCCACTCCACGGGAATCCCTTGTCTTGAAGGATCCTACCCATTTCCTTTTTGTGCAGTTATCCCATTACTCCCTTAAAAGAATAGATTTGGCACAATCTTTTGGAACAATCTCCACCTGCAGAGGAGAACTCCAGCACCTTAAGGCTAGGGACAGACATCTTGAAAAAGCCAGAGCCTGAATTGATTCAATCTTTGCAGGTTAGTCTAACCTGCCTAGATTTAATCAGTTTGCAATTGTACAGACATTCCTTCTGGACTGAGGAAATGCAGGCACATGCCTGCAATGGCTGAGGCTAGAAGCTGGGGGGCACTAAAGCAGCCCTCCCCTCCCTTCCCTTCTACAGTGCTAAGCTGGGGGAGGCATGGGCAGGCTCCAGCAGGATGCTCTGATTAGGGAGGGGTGTAAACCCCCACCCTGCCTGCAGTCCCAGGCTTTTCCCCACTTGCTGCTCAGGGGGCAGGAGTGTTGCTAGCCCCCATCCCCCAGCTAGCACTCTGAGGCAAAGGGAGGGTGTGCAGTGCATGCATCGGTTGCTGATACTAAGCTTTTCAATCTCCCTTTCCCTGCTTCTTCATACTGTCTGCAAAGATGACAGTATGAAGAAGCAAGAAGCAAGGAGTTGATAACACAGCATTTATCAGCCTATCAACAAAACAAAAGCCTCCCTCATTAGTTCAAGCTCTTAAACAGCTTTTTCCAAGGAAAGAACATTACCAGCTGACCTGATTAGCTCCAAAAGGCCCTAAGAGGACACTGTTCTGCCTGCCTGTCCCAGTGAAATCGGAGACATGTGCACAGACACCTCTCAGCGTTAGCTAGCATACTACATGCCTAGGGTTTGTGGGGAGGGGGTCCCTGCTTGAGCAGCGAAGAGGGGGTGGGGCAGGGGTAAGCCTGCAGACCCTGCTGTGCCTGCAGTTTTGCTGGAGCTCCGGTTAGGGACCAGTGGGGTGGGGCGAGTCCTGTTCTCTGAAGCAGACAGTGCAGCCCAAGGCTGCAAAGCATCTGAGATGCTGTGGGAGTGGTTTAATTTAAACCAGGAAGGGGTCTGGGACAGATATAGCATGAACCAGTAGAACCCAAATCAGTTAAGTCTGATACCACATTCAGCCATTTTGAAACTGGTTTATATGCATTGAACTTATGTTCTGCTACAGGTTTAAACCAGTTTCTGATCACTTAAACTAGTTTATATGTAATGTCTGTCCCTAGCCTAAATGGAAACACCTATAGAATCTCCAACTGTTTTTTTTAAAGGCCCAGTGTTTCCATAGTTTCCAGTGATGACAGGGGGCTGCAAGTGGTTAGCACCTTAGAATACCATTTCTAAAGGTAATGTACATACTTCAATCTGCTTTTAGAGACTAGTGTCGGGTACTAATGGTCTGTTTTTACTAAAATGCTGGGCATTAACTTCAGCAAAGCAAGAAGTTACTACTGAGTAACTTGGGTCATAAATCAGAGATTCACTCAAAATATGTTTTCCTTAATGAATTAAACAAGAAACCCTTTGGAAGTGGGTTTCAGCATTTTCCACATAAATATTTGAGTTTCAAGCAAAAACATTTGGAAACCAAAAGTTTTAGGAAGAACATTTTTAGCTTTCAGAGGGAATATTTCAGAGAAAAAACACAATTTTTTCCATAGAAGGCAGACACTTTTTGTACAAAATTCATTGAGATGCTTAATTTCCTGTTGAAAAAACTATTTTAATTGGAAATTTTCAAGCAACCCTGTCATAAATGCTGATTTAGGCACCTAAGTCAGCACTTAAGATGCTGAAAATGGTTATCTGGGTGCCTCACCTTAGTCTGGAAACAGTTACCAACCTTCAGATCAGGCACAGCTGGGTTACTACCATGCAGCCTCACCTGAACAAGGGAGCAATATGGAGTTGCATTACAGTAATAACAGACTGGGAACTAGACAGTGACCCAAAATCAATCCGATCCCCTGTCTCTATAGTGGAGTAAACTGCTCCAGCCCTTTTCCAGGGTACTTCTCCCTTTATGCCAGCTCAGCTATACCATTTAAACTCATTGCGTATAGAGTCCAGACTACCTACTTGTCGTCCGTAAGCTCCCATCCCATCTATCCATGCAGAATGGGAAACAGTGAGCCTATAAAAACTGTTGTCCATCATTTTGTTGAAACCTGCAGTAGCTGTCAGGGTGATCTCCTGCAATAGATACTCAGGCTGGCTCCTGATTTTAAGCTGCTTACTAGCATTTGCCGTGTGTCTATGTAGCATGTCTTTCTAGGTGTTCCTAATGTGCCTGTCACCACATCTACACTCACATGTGTGGGCAAGTTTCTAAAGGGCTTGTTGATCACAACTGCAAAAATAACAAATAGGACACTTCAGGGTGTTATATACTGTCTGCATTGTCTAGAAAGTAAACTCCTGTCCATTTTAAACATCTGGTACTAGAGCTGTTAAATGCTTCTTCCATTCCTGCACTATGGCAAGATGATTGCAGTAAACAAATAAGAAAATAATTACTATTGAGCAATTAATAGCTCATAAAATTGTGAAGCAATGGGTAATAGATAGAGAACTACAATAGGACTCAGGAGACCACATCCTATTACTGGTTTTGGTATGCTGTGTGGCCTTGGGCAAGTCACAGCCTTGACTGGTGTCTCAGTTTCCCCACATGTGAAATGAGTATAATGATACTGACCTCTCCGATATCATGGTTTGAGGTCTGCAGATGAAAAGTACTACTTAAAGTTTAGGTATTACCAACTTTACTGTATTTTTACTTTAAGAGAGGAGGTGTCTAACAGCACAAGCCTCAGGTCCCAGCATACATCCCAACTCCCTTCATGGCCTTGGGCAAGCCCTGGAGGCCTGATTCCTGCAAGGTGTTGGACACTGTGGCTGTGATCCAGCATGGAAGCATGTGTATAAGTTTAAATATATTAGTCCTATGGACTTCAATGGGGTTTATAGATTCACAGATTCATAGATGTTAGGGTCGGAAGAGACCTCAACAGATCATCAAGTCCGACTCCCTGCCTGAGCAGGAAAGAGTGCTGGGGTCAGATGACCCCAGCCAGATGCCTATCCAGCCTTCCCTTAAAGACCCTCAAGGTAGGGGAGAGCACCACCTTCCTTGGAAGCCCATTCCAAATTTTGGCCACACTTACCAAGAAGAAGTTCTTCCTGATATCTAGCCTAAATCTACTCTCTGTCAGTTTGAGATCATTGTTCCTTGGTACCCCAAGAGGCACCCTTGTGAACAGGACATCTCCAATCCCTTGCTGCGCCCCCCTCAATGAATTTGTAGGTGGCCACAAGATCACCTCTCAGCACTTCTCTTGCAGCGGCTGAAGAGGTCCAGGTCCCTTAGTCTCCCCTCACAGGGCTTGACCTATAAACCCTTATCCATACGAGTGGCCCTCCTCTGGACCCTCTCGAGGTTATCC
>NW_017728943.1:2081730-2119094 GCF_001723895.1 Crocodylus porosus | reverse complement strand
GAAGGGGTCTGGGACAGATATAGCATGAACCAGTAGAACCCAAATCAGTTAAGTCTGATACCACATTCAGCCATTTTGAAACTGGTTTATATGCACTCTGCATTTCTCCTTGTTGTACTGCATCCTATTGTGTTCTGCCCACTTTTCCAACCTGTCCAGGTCTGCCTGCAGTTGTTCCCTACCCTCTGGAGTGTTCACTTTATCCCACAATTTAGTATCATCCGCAAACTTGGACAGAGTACACTTGACGCCCACATCCAAGTCACTGATGAAGACATTGAAGAGTACAGGTCCAAGGACTGAGCCCTGCGAGACCCCACTACCCACATCTTTCCAAATCAATACTGACCCATCTACTACCACACTTTGGGTGCAACCCCCAAGCCAATTTGCCCCCCACTGGACTGTGTAAACATCTATGTCACAGCCTCTTAATGTATTTATGAGAATGGGATGAGATACCATATCGAAGGCCTTCCTAAAATCCAAGAAAACAATATCCACCTCTACTCCTGCATTTAAGCTTTTTATGACCTGGTCATAAAATGAAACCAGATTAGTCAGGCATGATCTACCTGCTATGATCCATGATGGTTGCCCTGCTGCATTGTTTTTCCCGATAGACTCACACAAATATAATCCTTAATAATCTTTTCAAAGACTTTTCCAAGGATGGAAGTGAGTCTGACTGGCTTATAATTACTCAGATCCTCCTTCGTCCCCTTCTTGAATATAGGGACCACATTGGCCCTTTTCCAGTCCTCCGGGACCTGACCCGAGCATCACGAGTGCTCAAACAGCCGTGCCAGTGGTTCTGCTATGACTCTGGCCAATTCCTTCAGTACTCTTGGATGCATCTCATCTGGGCCTGCTGACTTAAACACATCCAGTCCATCCAAGTGACTCTGCACTAAGTCAGCATCGACAGCTGATAGGCTGGTGTCCCTCTGGTGCCCATCTAAGAACCTGTTAGGAGACTTATCTTGACTCTGGTTCACGTCCCTAGACTGTACCGCCTCTGAGAGCTGCCTCAGGAATTCCAAGTCTAGCTCCTCCTCTTGGTGTGGTGGTCTGTAGCAGACCCCCACCACCAAGTCCCTTGCCCCTCAACCTCCATGCATCCTAACCCACAATGCCTCAGCTTTCTCCTCTGATCTGATAATGTTAAGCATGTGCTTAAAATGCTTAGTGGACTAGGTATTACCTGTGCATAAGTACTTTGCTGAATCAAGGCCATGATGTCTGTCCTTTGGTTTCTTTATTTGGGGTAAGTACTTCTGTGCTAGAAAGGGGCACAGAAAAGGAAAAGTGATTATTGTTTGTAAAGCATTACACAGAGGGTAAGTTCTGTTATTGCAATAAGCCCCTTCAGCAGGAAGACTACAAAGTGCTTTACAGACTGGACTCTCTAGGCATGAATCACTTAACTGACCCAGCACTAACCTCCAGCTGCCGCACTTTACTGCAAGGTCATTTTTTCTTAAGGTACTGTAGGATAATTTCCTACCCACTGAAACTGGAGTTGGGATTTAAGGAGACAGAATGTAATTACCTGAGATGGAACTTGGCCAATACAGTATGGCACATAACTTGACTCCTATAAAAAGGGCTATTGGATCTTTAACAAACCGTAAGTGGCCAAAACCTAGAGGTTATATCTCAACCAGAGGCTGGATTACACAGATTGCTGCAGTAAATGTAGCCAATCATCAGTCTAGCATGAGAAGACTAAAAGGTTTGTGGTGAAAATCAAATGCCTTCCATGGAGTTACATCAGAGATGAATTTGGCCCGATGTGAGTATGACCAAGAGATTCCAATTATGTGACAAAATATAATGACATCATCAAACTGAATCTTCATGTGGCAAGCCTAAAAAGCAACCTGTTAAAGTACTGGCTGTGTGGAAAGCAGTCATGCAGAGCAGGGGATTAGGAGCATTCAACATGTTAGCTCTGAAGCCAAATTTACTCAACATCTCATAGGAGGAGAGCTCCAGAGGAACTCTTACCTCCCTTTGAAATGAAGCAAACAGTTGGAGAGTAGCATACCATGGATAAGTAACAAATGATTAGTGCCATGCTACATGGTGCTTCAAAAACCAGCTGAAAAGATGGGATTTTCAGAAACAATCAGCATTAGCCTAACTCTGATCCTCTGCAAATCAGTGGTGAAACGACAACATTCCCATTGACTTCAGTGGCTGCAGAGCTAAACCAACATTTGTGAAAAATCCAGCCTACAGCCCAAAGCTGCCCCACCTCACACCCTCTGCAAGCACATTGAGTTCATTGAGAAGAGAGTCTGGGCCTGAGCCATGTACTACCCCAAGGGCAAAATTCTCTCTCAGCACATATGGCACGATTCCACTGACTTCTCCGGGAGTTCTGTTTGCAGAACTACAGTTATACATGATCCTGAATTAGCTGAAAGGAGCCAGTGTCATGACTAGCACTAAAACCTGTAGAAAAAAAGTATAAACAAAAATGCTAAATTTTGCAAATGGTGCAGTTCTTTTAGTTTTCAGCTAGACTGAGTTTCCATTTCTAAACATATGTGAAAAACTATTCATTGGTTTTTAAAAAGAATTTTCAACTTAAGTGGGTGCTTAAGCATTTTCTTGAATCAAGAGCTAGCCAAAGCATGTGACAGGAAACAAATGTAGTTCCTCATACAGAATTCAGGTTGGCCATTTGTTTTGCTTCCCAAAACAGATGTCCTGTCTTTTCTCCTTTGCTTGCTTGCTCTCAGTAGGAAATCCTAGGACAGATCTGGATGCATAAACAAGTTTAGTTTACAATGCAGTAAGTACAGGTGATTCAATTTAATTTCAATCATAAGCCTCATCTGGTTGTGGATTAGATATCCAGGATATCTGGATACAGGTCAAGGGATATAGAATCAGTCCCTATCTTGGAGATATGGGAGCTGAAGCTGTGGAGTTTTGAGAGCCTGCTGCAAGGGTCTTTGAGCTCAGAGAAAGCTTCTGGTTCTCTGAAAATTGACCTCCCACCACATATTGAAGAAGACACTGAAGGTCTCAACTAATCAGGCTCAGAGCCTGTGGTTGGCCCCTAACCAGTTCTGCACATTCAAAACTCAGAATCTGAGCCTCAGAAAATCACAATGTTGACTTCAAAAACACAAGTTTGAAAAAATAATACAGCTTTATTGTTAATTAACTTTTGGGGTTTTGAGTATTTAGGCTTCACCTTTTCCAGCTTTTCTCAGCCACCAAGAAAGCTAGAAACACACTTCTCTTTACACAAAAGCTAAGAGTCTCATGTCATCTCATGACACTAGAAGCTGGGCCTTTAAGAAAACCACCAAATATCATGAGACTTGACAGCTGGCAGTGCTGGCCCTGCTGCACTCAATGGGAATTTTGCCTTCAGTTTCAATGGGGTCAAGATTTTGCCCTAGGCTGCAGGTCTCTCAGAAGAAGGCAAACTCACACAAAGCTCTGCAAGCTCCTACCAAAACTCCTGACAGCCTGGTACAGAGACACCAGGCTGTTGTGTACAGGTCAGTGCCTGCCTGTGCTGCAGAGCTTCAAAGATGAGTTCACTCAGCGTTCAGGGATGAATCAGGCCCCATGCAAGCGCGTGGGGTTGGCCATGAGTAACACTCTGAGCTCTGGCTGTATTAAGTTGCATTTCTTTGGGTCATGTTTGGCTCCGCTCCTGACCAATCGCGGGTCCTCTCAGACTCCTTCCCCAGAATCCTAGAAAGCTCAAGTCTCCCTGGGTTTACATATTCCCCAGCCACAGTAGGCTCCTCAGAGTAGGCAGGGTGCTTATTAACTGCTGGGGATTATTGCAATGTGAGGACTAAATTGTAGCCTTCAGGAGACAGCAATCTATCATTTTGCTTCCTTCAGTCACCGGAGAGAGCACAGCTCGGTTCAGACGTGATTTCATGAGCTGGTCCAGCCCCGCTGTCAGCTACTTCCAATGCTCCTGACCCGGCACAATTCCTGCCTCACCACATACTGCCAGAACGGTGTACTTAGAGGATTAAAGGGCAAAAAAGGCATGCTCATGATGGAGTGGGCTATATAAGAGAGGAAGTGGCTAAAACACTAGCTTTAAGGGACACATGGTGAGCCAAGAAGTCCTCACCCACAGAAAGACTAAACATGTTCTAGGGGCATGGGAATGGGGTATAGTAGTCCAAGCAGAAGCTAGCACATCAAGGGCTTCTGATCTTATTCCAGCTCAGGGTCGGAGTGTGATATAGTGGCTAAAGCATGGGAATTTGGTGTCAGGATGTCTTATGTCTGGGCTGGCTCTCCAAGGTTACAGCAAAAGGGTTGGATGTCTGAACCCTTAGATTTTGTTCTCCTCTGCATTTGGGAGCATAGTCTACTGCTTAGAGATAGGGACTGGGAGATGGGCCTCTTGGGTTTTATCTCCAGCTCTGCCACTGCCTTGCTCTGTGACCTTGAGCAAATAATTTAACTTCTTGTTGCCTCCTTCTGCTTATGAAATAGGAATAACAAAACCAGCACTGTCCTATCTCCTAGCAGGACTTGCACAGCTTAATATTAATATTTCCAAAGTCCTTTGAAATTTCTGAGAGTTGCTAGAGAAAGGCAAAATGTTATTTCATCATATTACTATATTTTTTTCACACAACCCACACCTTCCTCCCAAAATTGGGACACACAAATATTAAGTGGGGAAGCTAATTTTCTGCCCACTATTGGAAACACCCTGGTTTGATTTTTGCTTCACAGTACAGCAGCTGTAGTATTACTGTTTAGGTAATGGAGGAACTCAGTTGACTCAATGGCTCATTGTTCTTCACTCTACAGGTATTAATGATTATCTCTCCTTTTAATGGTCTTGATAGTTGACTAATCAAGCTAACCATTCCTGGGGTAATTTTGCTTTCCCTACCTGTTCCTTGTTTATTTCATAACCTCTTTAGCTATTTAGCTCAGACTCTTTAGCTCTTTTCAGAATCATAGCTCTACCCATGGAACCAGTCTTCAGCAGTAGCTAGGGATTCAGCTTTATTTGTGCAGGAAAGGAAGGATGAGTTAGCTGAAGATTAGGCTCTGTCCCTGCTCTATGTATCCACAACTCTACAAAATAAATTCTTCATTTTGCCTTTCAAAAACAAAGTACTTATTATATTGGGGGGGGGGTGTTGTATGTCAGAAAATATGGTAACTATTTGTATCATGCTTGCAATGCTTAGATTCTGTCCTGAGCACAATCTATCCAAGTAGGAGGTTCTGGGTGTTAGATATGCAGCACTGTTGCTAGCTGTGAATTCACTAAAACCGCATGGCAATCAGTGAAGCATTAAGTGATGAAAGAACGTAGCTTTTTCAGTGCTAGAGAATATGTTCATGGGTTCACTTACCTCTTTTGCCCATGCCCTCTTCTCTCCCACAGTCACCTTTTGCTTTGAGAGGGAGATTCCTCAAAGTCTTAACATGAAAGTGAGCTGAAAATGCCAAACACTGTCTGGATTTGTGTATAGATGGGATAGGTTGTGTCATTTTGGTGCAATCCTCCCAAAAGGGCAGATCCAGTCTCATTCTGAGTTGGATCTGGCTCCACTTGAAAAATGTATAAACTTTGTCCAACCTTTCATTGAATAGTCCTCACCAGTCCTCACCTGGAGTCAAGGAAAAACTGAATTCTGGGTAGATAATGGTTTCACTGTGAACACTATCATGCTATCACGCAGTGATGGCTGTCATACAAACCAAAGTGCCAATGCTGTGACACTGACATCCTAGTCCAGATCAAAGCCTTTGTCACACAAAATATGAAAACTACCCTCCTACGAACATGTGGCAAGGTCTTCACTCTAAATAATCTAGAAAGGATTTGTATGCAGCCATTTGCAGGACCCAGAGTCCTTGCACTCTGAACAAATCAGCATAGGGAAAGTGAATTAGGATATTTTGCAATTTTTAGTCCCAAGCCAAATTCTCAAGCAGATGTAACTATCACAATTAGGCAATTCAAGTGAGTTAGCACTTCAGATCTGAGCCCACCAACGGTGCTCACAGCTGAAGCAGATCCTAGAGCAGAGATCTATTGAAATAGTCAGAACCTCTTGCCCGGACAGGTACTACTCTATTTATCATTTGTTATTACAAGTAGTAATCACTTGTATTCCAGTATGGCCTGGGAGTCCCAGTCATGAACCAGGACCCAAAGACACTATGTGCTGTCCAAACACAGAGGAAAAAGACAGTGCCCACCCCAAACAGCTCCTACTGTAAGGTCACAACTAAGGTGCTCTGCTTCCTCAGGCCTGCAACTGTTGTACCCTTCAAAGATTTCCATGGGCAGACCAAAATATAGTCCCTATGCATTAAAAGAGGAATAATTTCCCAGTGGGTAGGCTTCTACCCTCTAGATCAGGGGTGGCTAACCTGCAGCCCACACACCACAAAATGAAATAGGCAGCCTCTGTGTGTGTGGCATTAGACAGATCAGAGCTGGGGGCAGGCAGCACAATTGCAGATAGGGTAGGAAGCAAAAAGCAGAGCAGCAGAGCAGGTGGGGAACACAGGATGGGAAGCAGAAAGCGGAGCCACAATCCAGGTAGGAGAAGGGGATCAGAGTGGCACTAAGGGAGAGTGCAGAACCAATCTGTGACATGCCTGTCAAAAAAGTTTTGTCTTGCCCTCCCCCATTATTGTAGTTTAATACTAAACCAGTGCCCCAGAATGACTTTGAGGTATGTTATGTTGCTGGCAGTGACATCTTTTGGAGAAGACTGTGCTCATTAACAGTCCTCTGCTGAGCAAGGGAGACCTTTCCAAGTCTAGTCAAATTCTCCAGTATCAGAATTCTTCCACCATACCCCAGTGGTCCCTGCCTAGGACAGGCTTGGAATCTCCCAAATGTTTGCTCCTGGTTTGGAAACTTCCTCCGGCACAAAACTAAATGTTTGCTGCTTTTCCCTCTTCAGTCCCAATGACCAGGTGGAGCAGGAAGCTACAGGAGCCTATTTCTGGGCACGTAGTTTGCCTTGCAAGGGTGGCTAGGCAAAGCAGCTACACAAAAGCAGTCCCTTCCAGCTCAGCTCATCAAACCTGTGGGTCCTGAAGTCATGTCTGGAGCCCACAAAGCACTCTGAAAGGATGACATTTTGGCACAACACCACAACACTGTGATGTGCCTGAGTCACAGTACCTTGCAAATGCTTCTCTGTGATGACTCTATTATAAAGGAGCGGGTTTTCTGCTTCCAGTGCTCTCTGTGCCGATTTATAAAGTCAAACCCTTGCTCTCATGTACATGGTTTGTAGCCAAACTAGCTAAGCAGGGTCAGGTTGGGCTAGTACTTGCCTGAGAGATCTCCAAGGAACACCCAGGTGCTGCAGGAAGTGTAGAGGGTGATTCAGTAGGTGGGGTTCTCACCTTTGGGTAAATACTAAACCAATGTCCTGGCATGGCTTTTGGGGGCACTGTGGAGGCTGTGATCATTAATGCTCCCAGGACACATTATCTATGAGAATAAGAAGAGTAAGGTTAGAGAGCCAACCAAGTTCCAGCTGAAGCAACTGGATCTGGCCTAAGATTTCCCCTGCATTTTCAGTAAGGCACAGAGCTTTGTTTTACTAACCAGTAATGCAGCATTGCTGTGCTGTTTCATCCGAGAAATGACAGCATTTCAGTGGTATAATACCATATTGTATTTCTATTAATTGGTTAGAATCCTTTGGAATAACAGGAAAAGGGATGGTCTTGGAGCAAATGTATTGGACTGCGAATCTGGTAATCTGCATCCATTTCCCTGCCCTTCTGGTGATGACTGTCTGATTGACTTTGGGCAAGCCTCTTCTTTGCTGTGTGCTTCGGTTTCTCCATGCAAGAATATGGAATGGTACAACTTTCTTGTCTACTTAAACTGGACATCCTTTGGGGCAGGGACTGTCTCACTGACAGTGTAACATGTAGCACACTGGAGTCCTGTTTTCAGTTTAATCTCCATGACCACAATACAAATAGTAATAAAAGTACAAAATGTGATCAATCATTATTGGGTTTATAAAGTACCAATAAGTTGTGATAATTATTAGGAATGAACACCATAACATTTAAGACCCACTGTGGATCCCTGACAAGTGCAATCACCTCATTCCTGCCTCCAAGTGTTGTATAATTCTCAGGATAGTCTAGCAACAAAGAAACTAATGGGTCTTCTCTTTATAATCCTCTGAAGCAGCCTGGTAGGGACAGAGTTAAACAGCAGGACCACAGGAATCCCTGCTCTCTGTTGAAAGTGCAAACCTTGTATCATACTGAGAGGTAAATAACTCCTACACTACTCTGCATGCCACTGCTTCTGCCTTTGCAGGGCTCCCACCCTCATTCTCACACATGTACACACACACACGCACATCCACACACACGCACACATATACACATGCGCACAAAACACTGAGACAGCCGTGAGGCACCAGCTGGAGCCTAGGAGGAGACGGGAATAGGGCGAGGCCCATCTCGAATCAGATTTTCTTGCAGACCTGCAGGCACCTTTAGAAAACCACAAAACGGTAACCAAATAAACAACAGGGGCGTCTCCAGCTTACCCCACCCCCACGTACCCCCCTGCGGGCACTGAGCATCCCAGGGCTGCCAAGTTGCTGACGGAGCTGGTAAATCAGCAAGGAGCCATCGAGTGCCAGGGCTGGGAGGGAAGGTGGGTATCGTGCTTTCTGACTGTCAGAGGCAGAGGGGTAGTTTGGGAGGAGAAGCAGGCGGGCTGTTTGATATGGCTCCCTTCTGCCCTCACAGAAGCTGAGCCATCTGTCCTCAGGCATGTGCATCAAAGCCTGACACATCAGACAGGTGAGGGAGTGTTCCTGCTCCTCGCTTTCCAAGCCTCCTACATGCCACCTCCATTACTGTTCCCTGCCTTATCCCAGCCCTCTCACTAACCACCGCGGTGATGACCAGATGCCAAGAGGAAGGGCTGGTGGAAGAACAGGCACAAGTGAAACAAGTTTGTCAGTCTCAGGTGAATCAGGGATCTTGAAAGGCAGCCCATGGTGCCTGATAAAGAAAAAAACACCCTCTGATGTACAAGAAAGTAATGAGGGGGATATCTGTTAGAAATCAGAAGTGACTCCATTTGTAGTCAATGGAGTCATGCTGGATTAAAACAGGAGTGACATCTTTGAAGTCAGCGGAGTTATGCTGGTGTAAATCAGGAGTGTGTTCAATAGTTGCATTGAGGGGAGAAGAAAACAAAGCCCTAGTTTTCATGGTTCCTGCAATTTTACTTGGAAAACATTCCCCAACATTATCTCCCCCTCCACATCAAGCTCAGACTTCTTGGTTTCATTTTCTACTTCCATACACTAAAAGCAGGCAAAGGATAACTTTTATTTAAAGGGATGTGAACCTGACATCCAGTCTCTTCCACAGAGTTCAGTGCTGTTTTGTCTCTTATAGTTGTCTGTGCGTGCTCTCGCTAGCTTGTGTGGCTGCACAATCTCACATTCTCAGTTTCAAGACAAACATTTATCTCCCCATAGTTACAGTATGAAAATGCTACACAAACCAGGGGCAAAGCTGACTGAAGCCCTGATGCAAAATCTGTCACAGTCAATGATGAATACGTATCCATTGCTGGCAGTCATCTTGAGAAATGTCCTAAATGATCAGGTAGGGGAAAGGAGGAGTCTAACTGTACACAAAGACATATTGCACATGCCTGTAATGAGCCTGATGGAAATAAAATTACAGAAATATATTTTTCCAGTTGTAGTGATCTCCAGGGTTATCTACAACCTTAGCAAGTGCCAAAACTTCAGTGAGAGGTGGCAGGGTTTTGACAATAGCCTCCCTTAAAAATTATGAGAAATAACAACAATAGGACAAAGTCTCCATGAGAGAGAGCATAATATGTGTCTCTCTAACGTGCTGCATCGACTCTTCCACAGAAAATAACTGCTGCTTTTTCTCTACCGCATACTCCTAGAATCGTAAAAGGAGGAATGGTGAGTAGAAAACACAAGCATAAGTTATGAAGGTGGAGACCTTCATAAGCAGGTCTCCATCTTCCAGGCTCCAATGCAGTCCCCTGCACCTATACACCTGCCTGTGATTCCTCTTACACTTTCTGTTGCAATCTACACTCCACCCAGCTTTCCCTCTGGACCACACCTAAATCTCCTGTGCTCATGCCAGACTTCATGCCACCTCACATATGCCTAGAAACGTGAGTTCCTTTCTGCTCTTCCTTCCAAAGCCATTCAAGTGTCACCTGTCCTCTGAAGTGCTCCAACTACTAAAAGATAAAAGCTGCTGCTGTTGCTGCAGTTGCTGTTGTTTTTAATTACATGTAAAGTAGTAGTGCCTAGGAGCCCCAATCACACATCAAGGCCCCCTGGTGTCAGACACTGTACAAACACAAGGAAAAAGATAGCCTCTTCCTTGCAGAGCTTACCATCTAAGCGTGTGTTTATCTATTCATGATCATTTGCTTAACAAAGCCTTCTCTTCAATTCTCAATACATGAAATGAAATCCTGGCTCCGCTGAAGCCAATGGGAATTTTGCCACTGATTTCAATATGGCCAAAACTTCACCCATGGCATCAATAGGAATGAATAAGAGGAAGAGCTGTTTTCTTCTAATAGTTCTTCTAATATTCCTTTTGGACAAGGAATATTCTTAAAATGAAATATTCTGTGATATCCTTAAAGCTCTGTCTGTCGGTCCTTTACCTTCCCCAGCTCAGCTCCTACTTGTTTTCCCGGTACAGATTTAAAGAAACAGCATCCTCAGAAAGAAAATAATTAACGGTAGCTGAACAGTAACTCACTTCTAAGGTCTAGGTTTCACAATGTTCAAATAACAATGAATATAATAATATTCAAATTCATGTTAAAATAACAATGACTATAATAATAATAATTACAACTAATTTTAAATGGACCCAAGCTGCAAAAGCCAGATCATGATACCTCCAAGACATGTGAACCAGTATTTTGGCTCTAGCCTATCCTTAATAATAAACCTCTTGGGACTGACCAACTTTAGAATCATAGAAAATAGAGCTGAAATGGACCTCAGGACGTCACTGTCCAACTAGCTGCTCAAGGCAGGACCATCCGTATCTAAATCATCTTAGCCAAGTGTTTGGCCAACCTGCTCTTAAGCATTTCCAAGGGTGGAGATTCCACAGTCTCTCAAGGTAACTAGTTTCAGCATTGAATATGATCACATCCCTCTGGAGGTGCCATTGGTGGTATAGTTTATGCATAGATGCAGGACGGAAGCAAAGATATTAGCTAACCTAGGTGATATTTTGTTCTGTATAACCAAAACCAGGGCAGGTTCAGTTTCATCCAGACCTGAAGAGATAAGAGGATTTGGAATCCCATTTCACATACACATGGGAACTCAGCTCCCCCTGCAGTGCAGGGCTGAGATTGAAAAAACAACTTCCAAGTTACCACCATTCACATGGGAAACTGTACTGGGAAGTTTGGTGGTTTGCAGGGATACAGTCAGTTTCTTAAGTGCAGAGCTATGAAGGTTTTCAGATGAGCAACAGAAGGTTTGACTTGTCCCAATCTTCCTATCCATGGTGTTGTGTTTATAACAATAAATGTGATCTGCTTAGGTCTGTGAACCTAACACCATTTCTGCTTGTATTATTTTGTGCTAAGCCTTGTACCTCCAATTCTAGGATGATTACAAGATGATGATCTTCCAGAGCCAAACAATCATCCCAAAATGCCCCGTCATTCTAGAGATCCTGAGAGTAGCTTGGGACAGGCTGAAGATCTTGGAATGCCATCTCCCATTGAAGATAATTTCTGTACTAGGCATCAGTACTTGCTGCATAGTTAGAGATGAAAAGCTTGAAGGCTACAGCTCCCACACACACATCCCTAACCACTCCTGCTACCCCTCACCAGCCCTCAAAACATCAGTGTGTCTGCCAGACAATTGCATGTTTGGGCGCTGCTGATGGGAGACTTGGTGATTAAGGTAGTGGGGGGGAGGGGGGGAGGGATGTGCAGCCGTCTAAGACTATGTGGCTCCAGAAGGGTTTGCCAGGGCACAATCAAATTGCTTCCAAGCCAAGATAAATTGGTCTGTGTCTGTAATCAGGGAGGTACGCAGCAGCAGCCAAGATAGGGGATAAACATCCAGGGTTGTGATCTACACCGAATTAAATGGGAGGAGGGAGCCCTTGCAATTCCTGTCTCCCAAGGGGTCTGCCAGCAGAGTCACCCTCTTGGAGAAGAACATAAGAATTCCCCTGCTTCAGTCTCCTGCTTCCAAAACAGCAACTAATGCTAGATGCTTTTAGAGGAAAATACAATTATGGAATAACAAGCAAAATTCAGGGGCATCCAAACCCCAACCCTCCGGGCTTGGGCCTGCAAGTAGGATGCCCACCAAAGGATTTGGAAACATCTGAAGCCCCAGATGGGGGTGGAGGATGTTTGCTGGTAGTGGGGCCACTTATGGTTCTGGAATGACTCACAGATTTGGAATCTGTTTTGGCTAATTTGGCTTGGACTACGGAAAATGTAAATTACAAAAACCCATTGGGATAACATGTCCCCAGGGAAAGTTCCTCCTATCCCCTCGCAGGAAAAGGCTGGGGCTCATGTCCTGAAATACTTGGAGTTCTAGTCCTTGCAAAAGTCTTGGTATTTTTTCAGTATTAATTCTTACAACTCTAGCTCTTGTACCCCAGAGCAATATCTACTCCCACTTAGGAATCCTGCTAAGTTCTTGGCCTCGGTGGTATCTTGTGGCAATGAATGGAATTCATTCAGGCTAATTGTATCTCTTCTTATTCTTCCTCATCCCCTGAAGCACAATCACTCCACACAACTCCCTATTCAGTTGTGGTCCATTCCAAGGTTCCTCTTCTTCAGAAACATCAAAGATTACAGGAATATTTACAATGGCATCAACTCTATGACTGAAATGCTGTGTAGACCTACTAGTCCCAGCTTTTAAGTCAGGGGTTCCCAAAGTTTTTATGCCATGGCCCAGCAAACTGTGGCCCAGCCAACCATGGACGGAATTTCCAGCTGGAAGACAGATAAGGATATCTCCACCCCCTAGGTGGGGGTGGAGTGGCCCAGATCTTGCACTACCGCAGGCCCTGAGGAAGGAGCCATGGCCTCTTTGCCCAGCTCTGGGGGCCACCACAGTTAGCAGTCGATCCAGCAGCTGACTGTGCTGCAGACCAGCAGCCGACCTGCTGCAGCCCAGCTCCAGACCATGGCCCAAGGATTGAGAACCTCTGTTTTAAGTAATATTATAGATGTCCAGCTTCTAAGTGACTGGAGGGCTGCATGTGCCACGAGCTGCACCAGCAGGGATTGCACTTCACATAGGCTATACCAGTGCAAGCCACTAGCCCTTAAGTTGTGTGCTGTGCAGGCAACCTGCAACTGCACTACACATGTGGACACCCCCACATCACCCTCAGCTCCCTGGCACCAACCTCCATGCTGTACCATGCTGCAAGAGCACCCCAGGCTTCCCCTAGGGTGGGAGCAGGAAGTGGAAGCCAGAGGAGGGATGGGGAGCCTAGAGCTCCCCAGACTGCTGCAGCAAGAAGCAATGGGAGCTGGGGTAGAGAGCCTGGGGGACCAAATTAACCCCTCACATTTACTGAGTAAATGTGGCCTATGAGCCGCCAATTGGACAGCTCTGCTATAGACATATTTTTACAGTCCTATGGTCAATGGGAACATTTTGATTTAAAGTAGATAGATTAGCTACCAGCAGCTAAATTGGCTACCAGCAGCAGCCTAGCCACAGCAGCACAGATCTCAGTAAAGGCTAACTGCATGAGTATTCATCCAGTTTTTTTATGTGGGTTTTGTGCTCTTAGACATCTTTGCTATGCTACAGACAACAGTGTAGACCTACCTTGAGAACGGTACAGTCAACATGGTGGACATTGGCTGACCAAGCTCAAAGGGACTCAGCAGGAGACTCATTGGGACTCATTGGAGAACTTCTAACAGAAAGGCCTCAGCATATTTATTCTTTAACAATGAGGAAAAGGATGGTTTCATTTGTCCCTATTTAATGACTTGACTCAAAGCCTGCTGAAGTCAGTGGAAAAATTTTCACTGAATTTGGTGGGATTTGGATCAGGCTCAAAGGGCAAAATATAAGACAGTGCTTTGCACAGTCTACTGTGCCATAAAAGAAGGCTGTGATTTTCCATGTTTCACCTAGAATGATCCTTTGACAGCAGACCACTATCACAGAATCATATAAAAGGAGAGCTGGAAGGGATATCAGGGGTCTACCTAGTCCAACTCCCTGCTCCAGGCAGGATCGTCCCTACCAAAACTATGACATACAAATATTTGTCTAATCCAGGGCCATCTAGCTGGCAGCCTACAAGGGGTCAATATGTGACCCAGAAAGAGCTACCATGCAACCCACAGCTCCCTGCATCCACCTGTCCCACGACCGTGTGGTGAAGAAGTGATTGGGAGGGGGATGCCTACACACTATCCATGCTGATGACACAGCAGGGCGAGGGGGTGATTCTAGATCCATCCTCGCAGCATATGTCTGGCATACTGGTGACCCAGAGGCTGCATGGTGCCCCATATGGCACTGGCTGCAATGAAGTTGAACAGCCCTAGTCTAACCTATTCTTAAAACAACACAAACAACCCAGCACACAACTATCAGACACAATGCTCTAAAACATCAAGAATACCCTAACCTGCCACAGTTAAAGCATGGTACAAGGGCACTGTCTGTGTTCTGCCACTGCAAGGACAGGAAGAGTTCCAAGGAAGAGGATCATGGCTCCCCACCCCCAACCACAGAGGGAAGCAAACCCCCACACAGTCCACACTGATCTGACCAGGCACAACCTTCCTCATTCCAAATGTGGCAATTGGGCTAACCCTGAGCCAGTACTGAAACTAGGGAGGGGCAAGTGGGGCACGCACTCCCTAGTGGCAACTATGCAGGGGCACCAGAATCCCTCCACCAGGAGTGCTATCCATGCAGGAGAAGTCCTGCGCTGCCCCTGCCTGGCCACGGGAGCTGGACAGTGCAGTGCAGTGCTGAACTGCAGCAAGCAGTGTTTCAAGGGGCCAGCTGGTGAATGGGGTACCAGGATCTACTCCCAGGAAGCCCAGCCACAGGACTGCCGCCACTGCTACCACTGACCAAGAGCCCAGGCAGATAAGATAGTCCTTCCTCTCATCCACCTGCCCTCCCATAATCTACTGTGACTGGCATATCATTGCCCCTTTCCCCCACCCCAGGCACTCAATGAGATTGCTACACCTCTGCCCTGAGCAGAGGGGCAAGACCTTCTAACCAGGAAACTGGGCTTTGTAGTCCCAGGAGGAGTCTCAAAATTCTTAGCTTTTGCTGCAGCCAATACCCAGTTCTTCCAAGAAAGATAAAAAAATACCCTTCCAGGCCTCAGGTGACAACCAGCAAAGCCCAGAAACATGGGAAAAGCCAAGCACGTCTGAGAGCGAAGTTCAAAGGGGTTCTCATTTGGACAATATGACTCTTCTAGACCCTGATTCTGTAAAGTGATTGCTTAAATTCCATTGACTTCAATGGGACTCTAAGCATGTATTTAACTGCTTCGCAGAATCAGGGGTGATATTCTTGTACTGAGTGTACAGTACTGGGAAGGTCAGGTAAATGAAACAGGGGTTAGGCAGACCACAAGCCAAAGGCTAAGCAAAGCTGGGTATATGACAATTGCAAGTTAATCTGTATTTAAGACAAGAAGCAAAGGATGGTCCAGTGGTTATGGCCCTACCCCAAACTGTAGGATACCCAGATTCAAATCTCCACTGAATCCTGGGCTTCCTGGATATCCTCAGCCAGTAGCTATAGTCTCACTGGGCACACCTACAAGAGACACTAAAATGTGCAATAGACTAATTTTACTGCGCATCAGCACATCATGGCAAAAGCTGTGCTATTGTGCTAATTTGCAGTAGAATTAGTCTACTGTGCATCAGCATCACTAAAAGGCATGTACCAGTGCTATTGAGCAGTAGCTTCGGTTACTGTGCATTGAGTTAGTACCTGTTATTACAAGTACTAAACTTAATGCACAAGAACTATGGCACATTAATGCACATGCAGACGTGCCCTCTGTGTCCTCTCTCTGACAGGTGGGGTATGGAGAGGTCGTGTGGTCCTCCAATACCACGGGAACAGGGGCCAGATGAAAACCTATGGTAAGTAAGTGAATCTACACTGATGTCATATAAACTGGACACAATCATACATTACACTAATCTAGATGCTTAGGGTGTATCCAGATGAATGTGGACATTTGGTTCCCTGGGGACAAGTAACAGCACACCTTGTGCTGCTGCTGCTTGGCCATGAGGAATGCCTGTGCCATACACACTTTGGCACACAGCAGGTTACCCTGGGTGGGGTACAGGAGGCTGGAGCCAGTACTGGGTTGATTCCAGCAGCCTTACCTGGGGTCCTGGAGGCCTCCTGGGGCTGCAGCAGTGGTGATTCTGTCGCGCGGAGCCTGGCTGGCAGCTGGACCATAGCTTTGGGCAGCCCAGCTCCACTTTTGAGTGGTATGCACTGCCTATGCATGTGCTGCTCCACATTTTTTTCTGCAGGTTTTTTTGACCCGAGAGGAAAAAAAACCCATGGAAAAAAAACCCAGAGCAGTGCACCCTTGCAGCACAGAGAACATCTAAATGTGCAATATGTGGCGCTGCAGACATGTTTGGGGCACCACATACCACACAGCCACACTCATCTGGATGTGGCCTTAGATTCTGCAATGACTTAATAATATAGCAGTAAAAGGAATGGCTTTCAAAAATATTAGTATTAGCAAAAGCATCTTGCTTGTATCAAGACTGGGACCATAAATCATGCCTATCCCTCAGCCAGCTGAAGGGCACTGTGAGGTGTGTCTACCCAAGTGTTAGATGCCCTGCCAAGCTGTTCAGATGAGGGGATGGAGATGACATGGGAATGTGAGGAGATGCCCAGCACTTAGTTAACGTCAGAGTGCATGTGGCTTACACTAGACCCCGAGAACCTCCTATGGACTTAAACTCATATTGCTCATATTGCTCTTGGCAGAGAAGTTTGTTGTGTGCCAATGTGCAGGTCAGATGGGATTGTGCTTGGGCACCTGAAGGGTTAAATAAAGATTTGGTGGATGGTCTATGGGGTTTTTTTTAAAAACCACCCTCCTTCATCTCATTTCCTTGCCTCCGCTGTCCACTCCCACCTTCCCATAAGCCCCCTAGGGCAGAGCTGCTAGGGAGACTGAACTCCATGGTATGTGTGCGTGTGTGTGGCTCTTGGCAACAAGGCTGGGTGGTAAAATCACATCAAAGGGGCTATGTACCAGTGACCTGCAAAAGGGTGTAATTACCGCCCTGGTTGAACCACCCTCCCAGACTGTTTGAAGTAGCTCAGAGAAGAGAGGCATCAAAGGAGAGAGCCTCACAGGACCTGGAGAAGGAGGCTAGAGAGAATCAGTGCAGGCCTATCCCATAGTATCAAGAGGAAGAAACCTAAAGGCATTTTACACTTGTAACCAAGACCATTCATGGAAATCAGGGTCTCTCTCTTTTGATCACAGGAGCAATTTTAAGGCAGCTCTGCTGGTACAAAGGGAAGAAGGTCCAGTATGTTTCAACACATGGAGGCTTGGATTTTCCTGAGAACAGTACAGGGAGCTGAGCCACATGGAGGCTGAGGGTGAAGGTGAATCCTGACACTATTGTACTGATATCTTAGAAACTGAGAGTAAAGCTGGTTAAAAACAGAATTACCAGCCTGTGGGAAATTCTGATGTTTCAAAATGTCCTTTTATCCCAAATCTGGACAAAAAATCCACATTCTAAATAATTGAAGCAAACATGTCAAAATTAAATTGCTGAAAGTGTTTCATTTAAATATTTATTTTAAATTTTAATCACAGGCTGCATTTATTTAAATGCCTCTTTGTTATGGCCCACCATCCAGGAATGCCCATTTGAAATGGCCCCTCAAAAGCAAAACTTGGAGAACTTCTGATTTAAATAGTGTCCAAATATCATAACATAAAATGATAAGTAATAGATAGAAGAATAATATTCAAATCTATACTATATAGCAAAGAAAGAAAGGAAATTGTAACATAATAAAAAAGTTAACATAAAGCCAAATAAAGTCAAAGCAACATACTCCATATTGATTCTGAACTGTATCAAAATTTGGCCATTTCACCAAACAAAGGGAGTTCAAAGCCTAAAACTAGTGGATGGGTCCTAGTGTAAAATACAAGTATTAGAGTGTGCATCCTGGAGGTAAGAGTCTTGGTTTCTACGATGCCTGACTGTTTCTACCAGGCCTGGCTTTGACACTGATATACTGTCACCTTCAGTAAATTATGTCTTCAGTTTCCTCATCTGTACAACGAGGATAATGCATTCTTTCCTACCTTACTGGGATGCTCTAAAAATTAGTGCTTGTATTTTGCATATGTAATGTGCCACTGTCACATGAAAGTGTGATGCATTGTATAGACCTTAGTCTTGGGCTGCTCTAGCAACAAGAGGAGGATGCACCAATCTCTGCTGTCTCTAATACCCTTTTCCTCATTAAGGCCTTTTGGAGTAAGGGAAGGAGCACTGACCAAGAAACAACTGTAAGGAAGCAGTGGGCAGTGGAGGACAGAGGAGAGGTAGGAGAAAATAAAGAGGAGGAAATGGCCCAGTTTAGGCAAGATCAAATTTCTACTTTCAAATTCCAGAAGAGGAAACTGGCTTTTCCCAAGTGGCAGGTGCAAATGTTCCAAACCTGGAAAGGGGATCTAGGCTTCACATTCAAGGATCTCAACATTCAGGCTTTGATTATGACCAGGGTAAGACAAGTGTGGCAACCTGCTGTCCAGACTCTCCACAATGCAAACATACTATGGTTAAAGCCAACTGAAACAAAAGCGAGAGCTCTCTCTGCTCCATTCTAGGAGGTGAGGCGCACAGCTTCCTCCCCTTCCCCCCAGGGGAGACGGAGAAGCAGGTGCTCTCTTCTGTACATTCAGCTGAATCTCTTTCCTACTCATTGGGCACGTTTACATGTGACACTTAACTGGGCATTAGCATATTTTATTGCAAAGTAAGCATGTGTGTCTACACGTGCATATGCTTACTACACAGTAAACCTCCCAAATCCCAATTAAATTTGCTACCAGCAGGTGCAACTAGCAAATTTGCTCAGGATTAGTAATGGCACAGCAGCACTTTTATAGACATCAAGGGGTCAGAGATAGCTCCCAGCCCCAGGAGCTGCCTGCTGCGGCCCCCTTCTTTGAGATCATAATTGGGGAATGGGGGCTGGGAGATCCTTATCTTCCAGTGCCAGCCCTGTGGTTGCAAATCCAGAGCTAAAAGATAAGGGTCTCCCTGCACCAGCCCTGAAGCTGGCCCTGGGATCTCCCTGCTGGTAGGGGCAGGGGAACCTGTTCCCCACCCAGCTTTGCAACTGCACAGCTGGAGGGGGAACAGACTGGGGAGCTTATTACTCACTCAGCTCTGCACGCATGGAGCTGGGCAGGAAAGAAGCCCCCTAGCCTGTTCTCCCCCCAGTACCATGCTCATGGAGCTGGGAGGGGAACAAGTCCTCCAGACTGTTCCCCGCTCAGCTCTGGGTTCACGGACCTGGGTGGGGAACAAGCAGCCCAGCCTCCACCGGGCATGCAGGATGGGGGCTGGGAACTGTCCTGGTCAAGGACAGGTCCCAGCCCTGTCCCCCAATCAGGTGATCAAGGTATGGGACTTGGAAAGAGCTGCTAGTTGCCCCACCAGCAGATCAAGGCAGGGGTCTGGGGACCTGCCTCTCTCCTGCAGCTCTTTCCAAATCCTTTTCCCCTGATCCAGGAGCCAGGGCCAGGAGCTCCCTGCTGCAGGAACAGTAGGACAGTGTCCCTGCCCCAGCAGCAGGCAGTGCCCCCAGCTTCGCCCCCTTCCGTCCCTGGGAGACTGCTGTCTCCTGGTCCTGCTCCCTGCCAGCCCCTGGGCTACCACCCAGGGGGAACCTAGAGCTCCCCCTGGTGGTGGCTGGGGCCTATTGCTGGGCTGCAGGAAACTTGGTGCAAAGAGCAGCAAATCTGCTCCCTAATCCCTGCATATGTGGACACCTGCTCAAAATCACTTACTACAAAGTATTTTACACCAGAGTAAACTCAGGCCCAACCAAATGCATGTGTAGACACTCCCGCTACCTCACTAACACTTTGTCTTGAGTATGGAGGATGTTGCTCTTGAGAACTACAATTCCCACCATGCACTGCTCTATTTCACTATAACTGAACAGGGCAACTAAGTTTTACTTAATTTAATCACTCAGAAAAAATAATCATAGTTTATCCTACTATTGCCAACCCTGAAGAATTAAATTTCATGAGTCTGCCTCTCCCAAAATTATGCAATCCTTTTCAAAAGAGTATCTTGCCTTCCTACTTTTTCAACTCTTAAAGAGGACTCATCATTTTTTCAAGCTTCTCTGACATTCAGAGAGCTATAATTTTTTAATTTTTTTAACAGAATGGAAGCTACAGATGCAATAGCTCAGTTCCAACAGCTGGAACTTTGAGAAAAACACTAAAACCTCCAAGACATACAATAATGTTGTGAAATTTGGCAAACCTAGATTTGTTGAGATTCACCCCCAAAACCTCCCCTGCCTAGGCTCGAGCACCTGGCTGAGTTTCAAAGCATGAAGTCAAACCTGAAACCCAGAGAGTTCAGCGTGGTTTCATGTTTTGTAACCACCGTTGGCACAGCTCTACTTAGCACTGCCATGTGTGCTCTATGCTGAACACCTCCCTTTCTCTCCTACTTAGGGGTGGCTTGATTACCTTTTTGCACATATCTTTTATGCATCTATAGCTCCTACTCTGGGGCAACAGCAAATGTCAGCTTTAGTGCTTCAGAGATTTTAAGCCAGGAAATTTAGGAAGCGTTCGGCCCTAAGAAACTAAACATTAAATGTCAATATCACTCGGTCTCCTTTCCATTCACTGTCATCTTCCTACTGGGTGAGTCATGCTGGTTGCTAAATAAAACGTGAATTGGCAAACTCAAGTGGGAATATGAATACAGCTGGTAATGATGACTCAGTGAAAGTAAGCACAACAGTCACTGAGGCACTAGTGGGCTAATCTCCATGCAGGAAGCATGTTTGAGGGCACCCCATGGGGGTTATTAAAGAAAAAAATCTCTTTGACATTGCTGTTTGGCTGTGTAAATTTATAGCACAGTAAGTGGATTTTGTGAATAAATAACTAGTGCAAATTATTAACAGGGAAGGTAATTAATTTGGAACAGATTACCAAAGGATGTAGTAAATTGGTTATCTCTTGGAGTCTTTTCCACAGCTGGAATCAGCAGATGGCGCTGTTCTATATAATCTTACAAATTCTGTTTCCTAGAATGAAAACACAGCTCAATCTTTGCAGAAATTCTGCCCCATGGTAAATTTTGTGAAATATATTCTTTCTAGGAGCTGTTGCAGGCAACAAGTGTTTGTCCTCATTATTAATCTATTCTGCTAGAGTTAGTTGGGGCAGAGCTGCTTCCTGCCATTGCATCTTTTACAGGACTGGAGCATTTTGGTGTAAATCAGGGGGGTCAAGGATATGGCCCGTGAGCCAAATCCAGCCAGTGGAGCCCTATCATCTGGTAAGCGTGCTTCCTATGGGTCTCTGACCAGCATACCCCAGGCCTGTAAGCTGCATGTAGCACGTGGAGCCTATCTGCCATGGGCTATACAAGACGTACGTCTTGGAGCCAGCACATGCACACAGCATGCAGGGCCAGTTCAGTGTGCGCACTGCATGTGGCACCCATGCCAGGCCAGGCCAGGCCAGGCCAGATCAGATCAGGCCTACCAACCGGTTGTGCATGTCAGATGTAGAGTACAGGACTGGTCCCGCATGGATGCCCCATGCAGCACACACCCCAGACTGACCCCAGGCACTGTGTGTAGCACACACCCTAAACCAGCCCCATGTACTGTGTGCCACTTGTGGGGCTGGGGCCAGCATGTGGCATGCAGTGCATGGGGCTGAAGCCAGTATGCATGTTGCAAGAAGCTCATGGGGTCACTCCAAGGAGTGTGCTGTATGCAGCACCTATATAAGACAGGCTCTGTGGGCTGAAGCCAGCACTTGGGGCCAGACTGTGGGCCTCATGTGTCCCACAGATGGGCCAGGCACACCTCATCCAAGCCATGGGATAAATATACCCCTGAAAAGAAAATAAGTTGCAGTAGGAAAACCACAGTAAAACTAAGTAAGCACAGTAAAAACATAGTAAAGTCAATTCTGAGCGCTTATGAAAATCCCACATGTGACGACAGGGCCTGTAAGACAATTTTCGGGGTGGGGACAGGAGAGAGAATAGAGAGAGAGTGGGGACAGGAGGAAGAATAAGGAGCCCACCCTACAGTACACAAGAATTTTTCCTGATTCTGAGTTATCAGGTTTGGTTCTTGCAGAGAAAGGTGTGTTGAAATAATCTAAATGCACAGGAGAGAAGTGATTCTGTGTTAGACTCTGTACACACATACGTGTGTGTACAAATGCACGCACTAGTGAACTTGCTGTGCACACATCCACTTGTCTTATTGTCTCTGGTAGCACTTACAGTTTGGCACCTGGCCCGTGCAGTAAATCAGAGGCAGCAATAAAAGCAGAAAAGCTGCATTTCTGACAGGTAGGGCTGTATTTATGAGCAGCTGCAACCCTCCCTCACCTTCTAATTTGGATGTTTTCTGTATTAAAGGTTCCCACCACACATGAATGGGGGACAGCTCCTTTAGGTCCCCCCAGGGACCTGAGCTGAACTCCATTAACCATAACCTGCTGTAGTCATAATTTAGAGACAATACTGAGAGAGGCAACCAATTCTGACAGAGAAGGAGATGTGATTCTAGAGGAACATACCTCAGGGGATAGACAGCCCAGGCCTCAAGTACATGTGGATTTCAAGACACTGTTTCAGGCACTGGTATGCAATCCAAAGCAGTCCTCCGTCCCCTCTGTCATGCTGTCCTCTACCTAAGCTCTGTAGACTACCTTCTATATCACCATATCCAGCTTCTTTTACCACCATCCATTTTTTTCCCACCAGATCTTGGGGTTCATACGATCTTCCCTAGCCACTGTTCTAGAACTAGCCTCCAATGATGAGCCAGATGAACAAAGTTGTCTTTATCAGGGCTCTTACACAGATGAGTTCTTCCAAGACCTAGACACAGTTCTTTCATAAGGAAATTCACCCCTTTGCAGAGGAACAGCACAAGTTTAGATACCATCTGTTCCTATTTAAGGCCTATTTTGAGGCTCTGAGTGGGTCAAAGCCCCTTGTGCCTGTATGAATTTAATGTCCAGAGTCAGAGATGGAGCCTATGATTTATCTACTATTCTTCAAACCTCTATCTAATCTCTGTATCTGTTTTCATGACATACTGTGAGGGAGGGATTTCTTGCAGTGGGCAGGATTCCTATCTGGGGTGAGAGACAGTGGATGTCCTAAAGAGATTCTGCTCCTCAAAGATACTTAGGTGGTTAGTGCTGTTGATTTTAACAGAAATTAGGCATTTCTCTGTGTTGGGGAGCTAGGTCTAGGTAAACAAGACACACAAATAGAAGGAGAAAAGGAAGAATCACTATCTCCATACAGATGCTGAGTCACAGCACAGGCAAAGGAACTGCCTGCCCCTTGTCATACATGGCAGAGCTGAACCCAGATCCTATGACTCCTAGCCCAGAGCCAAGCCTGTATAAGTCTATGAGCCTTTCCACTTACCAAGCATGTTGCTGCCAGCTAATGCTCAGGTTCTCTGTAGTGACCCAAGACTGGCAGAAGCAAAGAAACCCCAGGACCCATTGGGTGTGGGTGGGAGCAGTGAACCCCTTTGGCATCTTCCCTGACACTGCCAGACATGAGCTCTTCACTGCTGCTTGCTTGCTGTGTTTCAAACCCTCCCTGGCTGACTGCGGAGGTGTCACAACATGCCTGCGTCTGAGCCCTCTGAGGGAGAGGTGGGGGAGAAGGGGAGACTGTGGTGAGCTCAGTGCTTATATCAGGCTCCTGCTGGCTCCAGCACTCACACATCAGTACAGTCTTTTCCTGGGGTGGTTAATTTGCACACACATATAAACATACATATGCAAGACCATAGCAGCGCTGCTGAAAGCTTTGTCTAGCAGCAGAGATAACAGAGGTTGTGCCCATAAGACAGAGAGGAGGGAGGGTGTGGGGGTGGCTGGTTGTGGGGGCAGATTTTTTCGTGTTCTCTGTCATCCATCTCCCTGCGTGCCTTGAAAGGGCAGGCAGGAGCCTGCAATTTGTGGGGACGGAGAGGCTGGTTCCTTGGGTGGTTAGAGCCTTCGAGACTGGAGGTTCCTCCCCGGCAGCATCTGTCACCACAGCTCTGGGCTTGGGTTTCTCACTGGGAGGTCTTGCAACCCAGAGAGGGGAGGTGGGAGGTGAACTAGAATTGCCACCACCCCCAGCTCCCTGTAAGCATAGACTGTCACAGGGAATTGTTCTTAAAGACAGAAGAGTGGCAGGGATACACTTCCCATATGCACCCCTCAATTTTCAGGTCCCCACAAGGGAAGCTGCAGGACCCTGCCCAACTACCTCTAGTTGTAGGGAACTACCTGGTCATTTCCTGTCTGCATTTCTGCATTAGAGACCAGCTACATGTTGGATAGCACTACTCAGTGCTGGTTCAACATGCTGGGCAGAGGCAGACTGTTCTTTTTAGGAGTGTACTGGATAGTTAGGTACTTTGTTGTAGCATTCAGGTCTCTTACACCATATGCATTATGGAGTCATAGTAAGAGACAGTCCTTGCACCAAAGTGCTCACACCTTAAATAGACAAGAATGACAAAGAGTGGGAGGGGAAACAAACTGACTATGCTGGCAAAGTAGGTCAGTGACAGCTCCAGGGCTTGGAGCCAGCTCTTCTAAGTCCCTGGACAGTACCCCACCCACTGTAACACACCACAGCCACACTATGAGGGCAGAGATATACTATACAGAAGGGGGTTGTGCCTTCCTTTGAAGACTCCTTGTGTTGGCCCTTAAAAGGGATTGGATACCAAATGACATGGGCTACAACATTATTCTGACATGGGGATAGCTGTGACGAGTTCATTACAGGGTTGACACTACTTTCCACATAGCATTCAAGTGGCGGCTACCCTGGTTCTTGCTCTAAGATGCTGCCTGATCCAGTAGGGATGAACTCTTTGGTTCACTTGTTACCCTAGGAGATCTTTCCTTCTCCTCCTCCCCAAAGCACCCTGGTCCTTTGGATAGACTTGAGGGGATCCAAGAGAGCAGATCCCCCATGCAATGAACTTTCTAGCCAGCATTAAGTGTAGCTGTTTCTGCATGTGCACAAATCTGTCCTTGAACTTCCTCCACTGGACAGTAGGGTGCATGGCTAGAGTTGCATTCTAGTATGCGTCTCTGATTTTTGTCATTCCCTGGTGGAGCAGAGATGACAGTGGTTCTAGCCTGACCCTGCACCTCTTCCCAGAAAGAAGAAACTTTCTCACTGGGTAGAAAAATAAATGTTTCATTTTCAGTGTTTTTGTGGGAAAGCATCCAGAAGCAAATGGGGGAGGGGGAGGAGGTCCCTGTATTCCTTATTTCAGATTAACTGAAAAAATAAAGTTCATTCTTGGAAAGACAGTAAAGGAAATGGTTCCATCTCAATCTGGTCCCAGTTACAAACTGGTTTCACTTGTGTTCGTACACAGCTCCATCCAAATCCCCCAGTGGCTTCCCAGAGCAGGAACATCGTTGGAATCAGAAGGATAATTCTGGATGAGTTCTGCTGCCCCAGGGCTGTAATTTACTTGGTCTGCTTTGGACACTGGTATCTTTGAGACTAAAAAAATTGTTTTTGCTGATGCTGGGATGGACTGTTACGATGGCAGAGGATAATCTGTAGACACGGCTTGAACTGGCAGTTTTGGATATTACAGACCAGTCCACAGAAATGAAAGCAGCAGCATCAACACATAGTAAAGCCAAGCAAGTGGCAATGATCAAATGCATGTGTTCTCTCACAAGCCTCTGAAGCACCCACTGGGGATTCAATCCACTCCTCCTGATACAAGTGTAACACAGGAGTAAATCCACTGTAATTTATGCTGGTGTAATTGAAAGGACACTCAAGCCCATTGTTTCCAGTCCTATACATTAGGTTTGTCCTTTGCTAGAGCTTTCTGCCCTAGCAATACCAACAGAAATTCATCAGGGCACAGAATCCCACAGGAGTGCCTAAGCCATCTAGCCTGAAGAGCTACATGCCAATGCTATGCCATTGCCAGAGCTCCAGGAACATGAGGAACGTGACTCATGGCAATGGCAGCATGGATTTCCAACCATTGTGAGTTTCCTTAGAGTGTCTTGGAGTCTCATAATAGTAAGCCATGGCTCTACAACAATGAGAGACTGAATGGTAATACCATGGCAATGGCTGATGGATTCCTTCAAAGGGCACATTCAAGAGCGAATGTCCAATTGCTGACCCTTAGTTTAAACCCCAGATAACCTCACTGTTTTGTCACTTGGCATCCCAGCACCGTAGTAGTCTTATCACCAGCATCCTGCCTACAGTTGCCATTTTAAATTATGATGCCAGCATATTGATAATATGGCTTCAGTCCTTACACAAGAAAAATTGCTATCAGCCACAATGGAAATGTCAGTAGGCTCCATCAGAATTGTATAACTGTATTCTGTTGGTTTATCTACTACTCTCCAACAGAAGACCCATGTCCCTAGAGCCCACTACACTGCTGGCTGTTTCAGAGCAAAGCTGGGCAACTGGAACAAGTTGAAAATCCAACTGGAATTTCCCCTCCATGCAATGAAAGTAAGAACTGCAAGACCGGGGGCCCCAGGACAGTTTAAATGCCATGGTGCCAAGTCAGTGCCCAAGTTGGTTATGTCCCTGCCTCTGCTCTGTATTCCTGCCAGCTCCCGTGACCAGTCTGCTCTAATGCTGGTGACCAGAGGCCTCGCCACAGCAAGCGCCTGTCTCTGGAGGGCCGTCCCAGGAGGAAATGTGGTTTCACAGTGGCTGCTTGTCCGTGGGATCTATTTGGAGATGCGACCCACCCTCAGAAGGGCTTGATGGATGACCAGCCAGGAGGATAAAAGGCTTTCCTCTTAAAGAAGCCCTGCTAAATATAAACCTTGCTGGCTTTAATGTATCTTGAGCACTAACTGAAACCATCTGCAATGGTAAATCTGCTATTCCAGGCCCAGCCGCTGCCTTGCACATTGTTCCAGGCCCAAGGAATTCTCATTGCCTGTGATGGGCCCAAAGCAACAAGGGTAGGCAGAGAGCAGGACTGCAGCCCAGGGGGTTTTAAAGCCCTCTTAGCCTGTTAGTATTTTCCTTTCCTCCACACCTACAGCTGTGCCATGTCTGCTGTGCCACCCAAAGGCAGCACCGATTCTATCCCAGCCTGAGAAGGCCATAGTGTGTAGCCTATTTGGGGAGTAGTGTGAGGGGGATCCAGGCCTGTTCCCCTGTCTCATCAGCTCAGATGTCAGGGGTCATCTTTGCATCAGGGTTGACTAGCTGGTGGTGTCCTCAAAATGGGGTAGGAGGGAGCTCTGCAAAGAGCCCAGGAGCTAATAATCACACATTGGCTGCTGAGCAGTTTGCAGTATAACTGGTGGCCTGGATAGGACAGAAACATTTGAGGACCTGTCTGGTCACTTAAGAACTTGCAGTGATGCAGTTATAGCTTGGTTAGATATGAGCATAGTAGGACTTGGATACACTATATATTGGACTTGAGCCACAAGAGAACTCTCATTGCTACTGAAAGATGAACTCAGAGGCTGCAAGACAATGAGGATAGTTTGAGCAGGCTAAAGCCAAAGAGACAGGATCCCAGATCCAACAGCAAGCGCTAGAAAGAGCACCTGGCAATAGGGCAGCATGCAGCCAAAAGGTGTTGGGCTGGAAGGAGCTGACTTTTGTTGGCAGGGATTGGGAGACAAGAGTAAATGCAGGGAAGAGGCACAGAGAAGGAATTTGTCTCTGGAGGGGAAAGGCAAAGGGTAGGGAAGTGGCATGTTTGGAGACTTGCCTTTTGTTGGATCCAGACTTAACTTTTCTATAATCCACCTCAGGGGAGTTCCCTTTATAGGCAGATCCATTTACAGAGGCATACAAAAGATAAGGCCCCATCTTAATGGCCCTGAGGTTTGAATAGTTAGTGTAGGGGTTATAACAGCCAGATGGTAATTGGATGTTGGACAGGACTTGCTGGGGATGCTTTGGCAGGGGGTCTTATGTTAAGGTGGTACAAGGTAAGCCTAGGATCAAATCTCCTCTTCACTCAGAGAGAGAGAGTGGTTGCCTGGGATAGAAGACATGTTTACCTTAGCATTTCTTAGAGGCTATTTTTAAAGTGAGGAAACAGTCAGGGACAGGCTTTTCTTTTGCAAAACTTCATAAGGCAGGTTTGAATTTGCAAAAACTCACAGTTGAATGCTGGCAAATCTGGATCCTGTCTCACCTAAACCTTGCATACTTGGTAGAGGGAACAAGGGGATAGTTGCAAGCTCTCTCAAAACTCTACCATCCCTGTGCCCTCTGCTACTGCTTCTGTGTTGTTCAGACAGAAGTGTTGAGCAAGTCAAGTGTGAGGTGGTATGGGAACAAAGGTAGGAAAATGGAACAGTTGTTTTATACAATGGGACATATTTTCAACAGAGTAAACAAAGCCACTATCAGCCACAATTTACAGACTGAACTGGGCACCTCCAGCATTAGTTTCTACAACCTGAGAAAAAGGGCTGGGACCTCTGTGCACATCATCTGGGTATTAGTCAAAGGTTGAGAGGCATAATACACTAGAAGAGGGTTCCACCTGCTCAAAGTTCAGTTAAGATACAAGTCAGCTATGTTTTTCCAAGCAAGCCATGGCCCATCTCACTCATTCCCCCCACTCTGAACCACTTGAGCAGCGTGCTCTCTTGCAGCATTGTTCAGGGAGAGCTGTGGTCTGTGCTGTGCCAGGGCTCCCTGCCAGCCTTCGCCAATGGCTCCTACGCCTTGTAGCCCAGTTTAGAAGCCGCGTTTTACTGCTTCCCAAACACCGCGGGTTCGGCTCAGTGCACCTTCTCCGGTTTACACTGCGGAGGACGCAACTTGAAATAGAAAAAGGAAGGGACACCTAAAAATAAAATGTAATTACAGAGGGGAAGAGTGTTTGGAGTTCAGAGCTCTCTGCTCTGCTAGAACTAGTAACTGAGGCCCCAGGCTCAAGCCATTCTTTCTTACTATGCATATGGGTAGATAGAAACCTCTTGGGAGTATCTGAGATTTCAGTAGCTACTTTCTGCCCCACACATCCAAATAACCAAAGGGGGTGTCCTGTGGCATGAAGGGATGCCAGCTTTACTTCTCTAGCCCTGTAGGCAGTGCTTCTTCCAGCTCAACACATCCCAAAAGACCTCCATTCAAACAAATGCACCTGCTTGTCATCCTCTTCCTTCATGAGCAAACAGGGAGCTCTCTTTGCACCTCTCTTGTCATCCACAGCAGACTCCCCAGTGATAGCAGAGTTAGCTGCTCCTAGGTCATTCCATCAAGAGTCCCTCCCCCGGTTACACAAGGTGTAAAGCCAGTCTGCCTTCTGAGCTGAGGAAAGACAGACAGACAGATAGATGGATGGATGGATGGATGGTACCCCTTGCAAAACTGATCATTGTTGCTTTTGGATCAGGATACCTAATAGCAATAGGGAGGCTAAGTCCCCTTGAAAGCTGGCAGGGGGAATTAGTATTAGTGAAGTTCCTACCAACGGTGGGAGCAAAAGAACAAGCCATGGACTGGATAGAGGGCCACTTGGGTCCTCTTTGGAGTATGTAGCCTCATTTGAGCCTGGCAAAGAACCAACCCTGCAAAAAGACATTTTCCTCCACAACAGCAACCACAACTGATGAGAGAAGAGCACAGGCGACTACCCCATGCTGTGAGGAGGAAAGCTGAACCAGCTGACCCTATCTGTACCTACAAGATAAAGTACAGCAAAGAGAAAGAAAATGATTCTGTGCCTTCTCACACAAATACACCCAGGGGATTTCCAAATAAATGGCCAGATTCATAGATTCATAGACATTAGGGGCTGGAAAGGACCTCATGAGATCATCGGGTCCATAGGCAGGAAGTCAGCTGGGATCAAGTGACCCCAGCAAGAAATAAATCCAGCTGTTTTTTGAAGGAGTCCCGAGTAGGTGCTTGCACCACCTCTGCAGGCAGTTTGTTCCAGATCCTGGATACACGCACTGTAAAGAACCTTTTTCTTATATCCAGTCTAAATTGGCCTTCCTGGGGTTTATGGCCGTTAGACCTTGTTATCCCTTGGGGACCTGAGAGTTCTTCCTGCTGTGGTGTAGCACCTTGCACTTCTCTGCATTGAAGGCCATCCCATTTTGGTTGGCCCACCTTGAGAGTGCATCCAAGTTGGCCTGTATTCCCAACCTGTCCTGCAGTGCAATGGCCCTCCCCCATAATTTGGTATCACCCTCGAACTTGGCCATTTCACATCTGACTCCCAAATCTAGAACATTGATGGAAATGTTGAAGAATACTAGCCTGAGTAACAAGCCCTGAGGGACTCCACTGGTAACCCTGCACCATGTTGACTTGGTCCCTTCAACTAGTACTCTTTGGGTCTGACCCTGTAGCCAGTTGCCTAGCCATTGGAACATATGATGATCAAGGCCACAGCTCCCCAGCTTAACCATGAGGACATCATGGGGAACTAGGTCAAAGGCCTTCTCGAAGTCCAGATAAATGACCTCCACATCGTCTCCCTTGTCCAGGGCATATGTTACCTGGTCATAGAAGGAGATGAGTTTAGTCAGGCAAGACCTGCCAGTCACAAAGCCATGTTGGCTGGCACTCAGAAACTTGCCTTCCGTTTGTCTGGCATTGATGGATCCCTTGATAATTTTCTCCAGGATTTTTCCAGGGGTGGATGTCAGACTGATTGGTCTACAGTTCCCTGGGACATCTGTCCTCCCTTGCTTGTAGATAGGGACCATGTTGGCTTTTTTCCAGTCATCCGAGACTGAGCTCCACAATTTTTCAAATATCTCTGCCAAGGGCGATGTAATGGTGTCTGCCAGCTCTTTCAAGATCCTCGGATGCATTCCATCTGAGCCTGCAGACGTGTGAATGTCCAGTTTCTCAAGGTGTTCCCTCACCTGATCCATATCGATTTTGGGCCCATCACCCGCTCCCAAATCGGTTTGTGCTGTTCCTGGCAGTGTGATCCTCGTGGGAGGGTGAAAAACTGATGCAAAAAAGTCATTTAGGAGATTGGCCCTTTCTTGGGCATCTGATGTCAGTTGCCCTGTTGGATCTCTCAGGGGCCTAATACAGTCCTTGTTCCTTTTCCTACTTCCCACATATCTAAATAAGGACTTATGGTTGTCCTTGATCCCATAGCTAGCCTAAGTTTGGTTTGTGCCTTGGCTTTTCTTGGCCACTCTCTGCAGGTGCAAGCGAGTGCAGAGTAATCCTCTTTGGTAATGTTTCCTGCTTTCTAGTTGGTGTAGGCTACTCTTTTGAGCTTAATGAGGTCCAATAGTTCCTTATTCACCTGTAGGGGCTTCCTTGCTCATTGACTGCATTTCTTGCAAGAAGGGATGGCTTTGCCCTGTGCTTCAAAGATTATGTTTTTGAGCAATGACCATTCCTCATGTACACCCTTTTCTTGGGGGGTACAGCCTCTGATTGCTTGACTCACCAGTTCTCTCAGCTTGCAGACGTCAGCCTTCCCAAAGTTAAGGATTTCTGTTTTACTGAGGGGTTTGCCCACTCTTCGGTGAACTAAGAAGGTGACCAATTCACGGTCACTGTCACCAAGTTTCCCCTCGATCTGCAGATCACTCACCAGATGCTCCCCTTTGGCCAGGACCTGATCCAGCAATGCCTTTCCCCTAGTCGGTCCATAGACCTCCTGGGTTAGGTACAGGTCATCGATGCATGTGAGAAAGCTATGTGACCTGTCAGATTTGGCCATGCGCTCATCCCAAGAGATGTCAGGGAAGTTGAAGTTCCCCATGATGATCAAACATTGGGAACATGTCGCTTTGACTAGTTCTCTATTGAATTCCTGATCTAGGTCTTCCTCTTGGTGGGGGGGTCTATAGTAGACTCCTACAAGTAAGTCCCCCATCCCCATGTTCTCCTTGTATCTTGACCCAGATGGTCTCAAGATGCCCTTCCTGGTTTGGAAACTCAGTCTGCAGGGAGATGGAAACATTACATGTTAACTGCCCTTAAACACAAGCATCTGCATGTTCAAGCAGTGAAACACAAGCTAAGTGAGATTATATTAAATAATCTAGAGATGTTCAACTATTGTCAGACTGCTCCACAGTGATAACACAAGTTCAAGACTCTGGTGCAGCATGGGAACTGAGACTGACAATCTGCTGATCGGTGATCCCAGACTCAGCACTGTACCAGGTCCCAGTTCAAGACTGCCACTGACAGAGACCTGTCTCACCCTGCAGATCCAGCAGCAGGTGCAGAACCAGCAGCAGGCACCCTCTCCCTGGTTTGGCTCCCCATTCATCTCTCCACCCACTACAAGTAACAGAGACCTGGTTCACCCTGGCATGCCCGGGCAGGCCAATGCTGGACATGTTGGGAGGGGGAGAGGGGAAAGGCGGAGGGGGACAAGCTCTGGCTCTGGAGGTTGCACATCCTCATTGGCACTTCAGATTGTTAGGTCTAGTTTATGGACATTTTATTATCTAGTAGGTACTACCCTGCTATATAACCATCCCTTTATCAAAACACCTCCTGAACATTAATAGATGACCTCTCATAGACTTCCACACTAGTTATTATTATCTCCTTATACAGCTGGGTAAAGTGAGGCACATAGCAAGGAAATGACTTGACCAAGATAATGCTGTGAGTCAGTGGCAGAGACAGGGGTAGAATCTAGGATTCCTGATCCAGTCCCTTGCTTGGACTGCAAGACTAGATGCTTTCCTTTCCACACTGAAATGCAGTCTCTTCTAAGGTGGAGCCCTTTACCCATGTAGCAATGCCTTCCATCAGTTTAAGACCAGGATACTGTAACCACTAAAACCATTAAAGAGTTTAGAGCAACAAAGACATGAAATTACTCTGATGAGAATTAAATGCCATGGGATATTTAATGACCTTGACCCTCAGTATCTTGGTTTTGCATGTCATCTGACAGAGGGCACCTTTAGTGGAAGAATATTTTCCCATTTCACCCCATTCAACAGTGACTCAGAACAGAATCATCAGCATAACTTCCTGCACCAGCATGCTTTGTTTGGAGAACTCACATGCAAAAATCAACCTAGCCCAATACTGCTTAACTACAGTATCATGAGCCAACAGTATCATGGTCCAACATGAGATGGTATGGCCACAGGCTACGACCTGACGATGAGTTAGGGCTTGTCCAGTGTATCTTTTCTCAGGGTTGCTCCTATCTAATGGATCCATGATCAAGATGTTCCAAATGGGTGCTCTCAAGTTAAGCATCCACACTACGATTAATACTTGTATGATAGTAGTACCTGCAAGGTGCCAGATGGGATCAAGGCCTAACAGTGCTAGGTGTGCAAACACAGAGACAGCCTCTTCCCCATGGGGCTTTTGATCAAAACAGACAGGGCAGGAAAAGGACAGGAGAGGAAATAACAGCTTGTGAAGAAATAACTTGTTCAAGATCCTCAGCAGGTCAGTGGTTCGAGTTATCAAACTCCTGGCTCCCAGTATTTTATCTACTAGGAAATACAGCCTGCTGTAACATCCACCCCCATTTATCTCTTTGGGGCGCAGTCTTGCTTCCGCTGACTTTTCCTAGAAATGGAAGAGGGAGCAGGAGCAGGTGTGGGCAAGGAGTGTTACCCTCATAAAGCATCTTTCCTTCCCTTTTCCTGCTTTGCCTGAGGAATCTTGGTGATTCCTTGCTGCTCTAGATCAGGGGTGCTCAAACCCCAGCCCACAGGTCAAATGCAAGCTGCGGAGTAGGCCTGCAGAGCCATGTAATCCAACCCACAGGCTCCCCCTGAGCCTGAAAATGTGGTGGTGGAGGAGCAGCAGAATTTAACAATGTCACCACTCCCCTGCTGTCAACCTACATAGCCTCTGTCTGTGTGGGCAAGACAGAAGTTCTGCCTGTTGACTGTGCGCTGTCTGGGTCTTTCTGGCAGGCTCAGAGCTCTCCCTTGTTACATTTACTATGAGCAGAGTGATGTCTCTTTCTGTCTCCCACCACAGGAGAGCAGGTCTGACTCCCTGCTGCTGCTGCCTCAGGCAGTCTGGCAGGATCTGTCTGTGAGTGGGAGGTGGGGGTAGAAGCAGGGAAGGGAACTATGTCTTTAACATTGCCCTGGAACTATTGGCAAGTGCTTCAAGACACATTGGTGAATGCTCGTAGTAGGTGACAAGGTTCTTTGGGTAAATCCAATATCTTTTATTAGACCAATTCAAATAGTTGGAAAAATGTTTCTTAGCAAGCTTTTAGGCATAAGGCGATACACTCGCCTTGATTTTGCAGTGGTGTAAACGGCTGCCTCAGGTGGTAGTTTATAGCGAGTCAGACACTTTGCCTGTATGAACAGTGACATGTTCCACTGATCACTTTAAGAGGAAAATTCTTTCTCCATAAACTAACACTGTCCGTTTTTGTTCAGTCTCCTACCCAATGATCGCCCAAGGGCAGAGGTTTTCAGTCTGGGTGTCTGACAATTTGCTCATTCCGTAGGATTAAATGAAAGAGCTCCCAGTCTATGGAAAGAGTAAATTCCCAGCATGGAGAAAGTGGGAAGGAAAAATGATAGCCTTGAGGAAAATTAAATTTGGTTCATGGTAGAAGGGAACAATTAATGAATCCCTGCTTGTCTAAGCCAGTGGTTCTCAACCAGGGTGTCATGGCACCCTGGGATGCCATGAGAAATTTTCAAGGGTTCTGTAGGGGACCAGACTATATTAGCACTGTTAGGTTTGTGAACACGATTCACAAGATAAACCCAGAAATTTCAAATAGAAATCCACAATGTTGAAAACACTGTTGTGGGTTTTCTGAGTTCCTTACAACAGAATTGCTCTATTTTTTTCTACAGTTAAAAAAAAAAAAAGAAAACTAAGAATTGGTATTTTCCAAGGGATGTCTTGAATCCATCCAGGGGTACTTTGAGTCTAAAAAGGTTGAGAATCACTGGTCTAAGCTATTTACCCAACACTAATGTCTGTGGCAACTGAGCATATCCCAACACCGCTGTGGCATAGGATAGTGCTATTCCCCCCATTTTCAGAGGGAAAACTCAGACAGAGAGATTAAATGATTTTCCAAGTCCTGATGGAGGGTTCTCCAGCTGGGTAACCATTTCTGAGGGTGCAGAGCTAACCAATTTACCCAAGGTGACCTAACAAGCGAGCAACAGAATCAGGAAGGAGAGCTCTGGCTTCCAATGTGAAATCCTAGCCCTGTTGATGGATTTCCCCTCCAGTCTTTTGTGGTAGTGCCTAGGAAATTTCTTCCTCTAAAGAAGAGTTACCAAGTTAATAACAGCTACTGGAAGCAGAGAGAAACAGACGCATTTAGGCTGGCTGAGATAAGAGAGAGGTAACCAGGGGGAAGGCTGGAATCACACATTAGGGCTGGGTTTCAGGATCCCCATTGACCTGGGTAGAGTTAACTAGCAAGACCGATGAAGAGGAGCCAACTTGTGGTGCTGAAGAGCTGAAAGTCACCCACTGCACTGGGCCAGCACCACATCTCAGGCAGTGGGACTTATGGGGGTTGGCCTGGGCCCAAAATGAATGACCCCTGCTCGATTCCCTTCTCTTTCCTTCAGCCTCTTGCTACCCAAGCTCTTTTCAGCTTTTAGCTTATTCCTGAACTGAAACTCACTGTGTTGACACCTCAGCACAAGCCCTTGTACCTAAAGCAGCCACATCTCTTACTCCAGATCTTCCCTGCTGCTCTAGATCAGGGGTGCTCAAACCCCAGCCCACAGGCCAAATGCAAGCTGCGGAGTAGGCCTGCAGAGCCATGTAATCCAACCCACAGGCTCCCCCTGAGCCTGAAAATGTGGTGGTGGAGGAGCAGCAGAATTTAACAATGCCACCACTACCCTGCTGCCAAATTTCCAAGCCCCATGTGACTGGATTAGGACCCAGCTGGGCCAGCCCTGTGGGGAAGGATCAGGCCACACTCCCACATGGCTGGGTTGAGCTGGGGTCTGATTCAGCTGTGTGGGGCCAGCCATGCCCCAGTGCAACCATGCGGGCCAGCCCAACTGGCACCCAGCCCCGTTCAGCTTCACCAGGCCCCAGCCAGGCCATTCCCATATAGCAGCATCAAACCCCTGGTCCCGCATAGCTGCCCTGGGTCCCAGGCAGGCTGTTTCTACACATTGGTATTGGACCTCCAGCCCTCCATGGCTGCATTGGACCCAGCCGCAGCTAGGCTATTTCGATACAAAGGCATCAGGTCCCAGCTGGACAAGGATCACATAGTTTCATAGTTTCTAGGGTCGGAAGGGACCTGAGCAGATCATCTAGTCTGACCCCCTGCCATGGCAGGAAAGAACACTGGGGTCAAATGACCCCAGCAAGATGTTCATCTAACCTCCTCTTAAACACCCCACATGCTAGATCAGGCCTGTAGACAGAATCTGGAACCCTCCAGCACTGGGCACCTGGCCCATAGGCTGAACAAGTTGGTCACCACCATTCTGGATGGACTTTTCCTAAAATATGGTCCTGTTGGGTGAGGCCTGTCAGCTAAGGCTAACAAATAGCATGACCTGAGCTATGCCCTGTCCAAGTAGAAGTGCTCATCTGTGCCTCTCGAGAGGCAGAAATAGGAAGACTCCTAGACCTCATGCTGGATTCTCCTCTGGGACACTTTGCTGATCCCTTTTTCCCTTTCTTTCCTGAGTACAGAAACATCTGCAGAAGTTACCAAAACTAATTGTGCATTACAGGAGTCATCTTCCAGGCGGGTATGGCATCCATCAGGCAATGTGGTATTGTATGTAGGATAGTGGATTGAAGCCTAAGTCCTATTCCTCACTTTGCCATTGACCTGCTGTGCAACCCTGGACAAGTTACTTTCCTGCCATTACCCTTCCCACCTGTTTACTATCTTGTCCACTCATACAGTAGGCTTTTTGGGGCAGGATCTGTTTCTCACTGTTGTACATGCACCTTAGAATTTCCCTCTGTCACTATAAGCAAATAAAACAATAATTGCCTGAGCAATAGCAAGACCCTATGCCCAGGGCCAGCCTGACCTAGA
>NW_017728943.1:2078591-2081627 GCF_001723895.1 Crocodylus porosus | reverse complement strand
CCCCCACCCCTGCCACTGCCAGCTTCTTCAGGGGAGAGGGTCCCAAAACTATTTATTGTAGGGGGACCCAAAAAATTGTGGGCCGGCCCTGCCTACGCACAGCGTATTGGCATTTCTCTGCATGCAACGTGACAGCTTCTGAATTCTGAATCATCTGATCCATAAATTCGGGGAATGCTTTAGGCATCAATGGGAAGAACCTTATTGATTCTTGCAAAAACTAGAGAATGCAAAAAGCCTTGCTTCTATGATTCAAACTTATTTGTGCTACAGGCAGAGGGACCCCTCTCTTCACCTCCTGCTTCAGCTTGCACATACTGCATCAGTTTACTATGGGTGTACAACTTGGCCTTTACAAGCAACAGCATGCAATGCCCTAATAGAATCTTTGGTCACTGTATTACCTGTCCATCACCCAAAGGGGTGAGATAAGAAAGATTGGGATGTAGGCATTGCTGGCAATTAAAGAGTTAAACTCTGGTCAGGGCAATGTATGCAGGCACTGAAAAGAGCCACTGGTGGAGGTGCAGTGCCATCTAAAGACCACATCCTGCCTTGACAGCTCTGTTCACATGTGAAGAAGAAGAGAGAGAATTCAGGAACTGTTCTTACTCTAGGGAGAATTTATGGGAAATTATACCATTTGAGAGCAGGAAAGGACCCAGAAAATGTAAAGGGAAGAAGCCACGAATCCTTCCAGCCAGATGGAGGGACGTTGCAGATCTGCCTTAACTGGAAGGTTCAACAAGCTGTCCACAAGTTCTCCTTGCAGAAGGGCCTCATGACACTGACTACCAGTACAGCTTATGCATCTGCTTGGTTTGCTTGCACTTGAAAACTCTCAAACAGTGAATAAACCTGAGTAAAACTCCCAAAACAGCCCTCAGGCAGGGGGAGCAAACTATATTTCCCATCTATGACAGGTACTGGGTAAAGGACACCTATATCACAGGAATACAATGACTTACAGAAATGCATATTGGCAATTCTAGGCCTCTGATGATGGAACCATCAGCAAAGGATCTATTAACCTCTGCCAAGAGCCCAGCTCTACCTGCCTCCCTACCAGAAATCACAATTTCCTTGTTAATCTCTAGTTATTAATCCTGCTGCAGTTCTTACTAACTTGGCTGGAGAATGCATATACCAAAAGCACACTCTATGTTAATTATCATGATGTATTTAATCACACTAGCACCTATGTGCTACAGTCATGGACCTGGATCGTTTTGTATTAGGTGTTGTAAAGACAAGACAAGATGAAAATAAAGTGCATCCTCAGCAAGTTTGAAGATGACACCAAGCTGGAGGCAGTAGTAGATATGCTGGAAGGTAGGGCTAGGACTCAGAGAGACCTTGACAAACTGGAGGATTGGACCAAAAGAAATCTCTTGAGGTTCAACAAGGACAAATGCAAAGCCCTGTACTTAGGACAAAACAATCCCATGAACCAGTGCAGGCTGGGGACTGACTGGCTAAGCAGCAGCTCTGCAGACAAGGACCTGGGGATTACAGTGGACAGTCAGCAGCAGTGTGCCTTCGTTGCCAAAAAGGCTAGTGGCATCCTGGGCTGCATTGGTATGAGTGTTGCCAGCAGACCAAGGGAAGTGATTATTTCCCTCTATTCAGCACTAGTGAGGCCACATCTGGAGTACTGCATCCAATTTTGAACACCCTCCCCCACCCGAAGGGATGTGGACAAATTACAGGTAATCCAGTGGCGAGCAATCAAACTGTTAGGGGGCTTGGGCACATGATTTATGCAGAAAGACTGAGGGTACTGGGCTTATTGGGCATTTTTACACATGCATGTGTCATGTGCTTTGAAAAGTACCTGGTGCTGTGACACATATAGTTGTATAAGTGGTGAAATGTGCATGAGCACATAGAAAATGACAGCAGCCTGCTTTTGAACTAAAACAACACATAGAAGATTTTTTAATTCAAAAGTGCATTTTGCTGCTTATACAACTGTAAGCGACACAGCATGGTGCACATCAGCTTGCATGCAGAGCAGACTAAATTAATCGAGTCTGCTCTGATGTGCTGGATCTCCAGTGGGTCACAGCAAAAAAAATTATGTGTATAAACACCCATTGAATCTGGAGAGAAGACTGAGAGGGGATTTAATGGCAGCCTTCAACCACCTGAAGGAGGGTTCCAAAGAGGATGGAGTGAGACTGTTCTCAGTTGTGGCAGATGCCAGAACAAGGAGCAATGGTCTCGAGTTGCAGCAAGGGAAGTTTAAGTTAAATATTAGGAAAAACTCTCTCACAAGGAGATCATAAAGCACTAGAACAGGTTACCCAGGGAGGCTGTGGAATTTCCATCCTTGAAGGTTTTTAAGATCTGTCTAGACAAAGCCTTGGCTGAGGTGATATAGTTGAGGCTGGTCCTGCTTGAGCAGGGGGTTGGACCAGATGACATCCTGAGGTCCTGTACAACCCTTATTTTCTATGATTCTATGAAAGTGGTCCCTGCCCTGAAGAGCTTGCAGATTAATTATCTTCCCCAGTCTAGCTGTTAGGAAATGTTTTTCATCAGTAAATCTCAAAGTGCTTTGCAAATAAGATGGGCATAATTATCACCATTTTCCAGCTATGGAAACTGAGGCAGATGGCAGCAACTTGTCCAAGGTTATTCAGTAGATCAGTGGCCAAAATGGGAAGAGAACCCAGGTTTCCCAAGTCCTCTGTGGAGGTGGGTATTTTCTAAAACATGCATAGTGTGCTAATGGGTGTCCTCTGAAGCACGTTACACACAATGTATGGTGGGGATGGTTGCTTTCAAAATGACATCCTGCAAAAGTGGGGTTGGAGTGTTACTGTAGTCATGATGGTTCAGAAAATATGAGAAGCAAGGATTTTTTTTTGGAGGGGGGTAATATCTTGTATTGGACCATCAGTATAATTGGGAGAGCTGTTAAACTAGCTTTCAGGCATAAAATGCACTAGTAGCTCCAGAGGGGGGCTGAAGACAAACACACAGTGTCTGAAAGCTCATCTAGCATTCTTACTAACTATACAATTGGTACAC
>NW_017728943.1:2020522-2078491 GCF_001723895.1 Crocodylus porosus | reverse complement strand
ACACACACACACACACACACACACACTTGCTTCTCATACCTTGCAAAGGCATTTTGCCCCAGACTTCGAAAAATTACTGTTTTTTCTTTAGAAATGTCTTTTTTTCAGTGAGAAAGCAAGCAAGAAACATTTGGGCCAACTGCCAGTTTTCCCAGTGGTTCTGTCACCATGGGATACTCAGCAATGCAAATATTCAGCAGGGTTTCTTCTATGGCAGGGTTTCCCAGACCGTGGTATGTGTACCCCTGGGGGTACGTACGCAAGACATCTCTGGGGGATACATGGGAGAAACTGTGTAATGGCAGATTTAATTTTCATTATTATAATTTAATTTAAGGGGTTAAAATATAAAATATGCTGGGTGGAGGGCAGCTGATAAATCTGGAAGGGGGTATGCAGTAAGAAAAAGTTTGGGAACCTCTGTCCTATGGAAATGAAGCGCCCTCTGCTGTCTGCTGAAAATGAACCTCATCTAGCTGTAAAACTTCCTGATCTTGATTGAAGCAAGGACTTGTTTTGTTTTTGTGGTGGTATCTTTTATTGGCTCAGCTGTATACCTGGGAGAATGATTAGACAAGCTTTCAGGCACAAAAGTTCTTGTCTTCAGGTCTTTTCCTGGGCCATCACAGCTATAACAACATTTCAGCCGTGGGACTCAATTGACATTTCAAAAGGGATTTCCACTCTCTTTTGTGGGCTCAGAGTCTAAGTCCAATAAAATATAAAATTAAACTAAGAAGGAAATCAAGGAGTGTTTATCATGCTGGGCCCTCCTTATAACCTTTGACAGTATCTGATAAATGGGACACATCCTGCAGGCTAATGGTTTTATTGGGTCAGAGTGACGGAGACTGACCCCATCATCCAGAGGATATGCCAGGTACCCTGCATGCAGGAAAAAGATGCTTGGGTCCTTGGTTTGACTCAGGCAGAGCAAGGACTTGAGGGTGGATCTCCCACATCTGCAATGAGTGTCCTAATGACTGAACTGTTGTCTAGTCACGGAGGGAGTGGACACAGTGCTGGGAAATTCTTTTTGTACCAGTACTGAACAGAAACAACTTCAAAAATCATAAACCTTTCTGTGAGATGGGAAACCTGTTTCCCAACCCCTTTGCTTACAATTCTGTTGACTTCGGTAGAGCTGTCCCAAATCTGCTTTTTCCTTAGCTTAGGTTGGGAAAGGAGGTTATGTTAGCTATGCTTACTTTCCTTGATGGGCAAAGCGCTTCCATGCTTCTTCATTGTGTATCTGATGAAGACCAGGGAATGCAGGGGTCTCTTTGTGAGAAGGGGCATTTGCACTGAGATGGCTCTGTCCATGCTTCAGGCTCTGAAGTGAGCAGCTGAGATAATAATTTTTTTGAAAATTATTGAAATAACTACCTTCTTGCATGAATGGTCTCACTCTACCACTAACTGGATTGCTTATTTTACTGCACTACTTTTGTCTCATATAGAGATTCCATATAACACCTTATATCGGAGCTAGACTCTTCTCAGTGGTGGCAGATAACTGAACAAGGAGCAGTGGTCTCAAACTGCAGAAGGGAAGTTTAGGTTGGATATTAAGGAAAACTCTCTCACTAGTAGGATGATGAAGCACTGGAACAGGTTACCTAGAGAGGTGATAGAATCTCCATCCTTGGAGATTTTTAAGGCCCAGCTCAACAAAGCCCTGGCTGGAATGATCTAGCTGGGGATGGCCCTGCTTTGAGTAGGGGGCTGGACTAGATGACCTCCTGAGGTCCCTCCCAGCCCTAATTTTCTATGATTCACCACTAGTCCACAGCTTTCCTCCATCCTCCCAAGCAGACTGTTTGCATTTGCAGGAAGACTTCTTATATTAACTTAGCCTGCATCTGCCTCTTTCTTAGACCTGAGGAAGGATACCTGATGCCCAAAAGCTTGTCCAACAGTTCTCCTAACTACAGTTTCATAGTTGGTAGGGTCAGACGGAACCTGAGCAGATCATCAAGTCCGACCCCCTGCCATGGCAGGAAAGAGTACTGGGGTGAAACGACTCTGGCAAGGTGTTCATCCAGCTCCTTCTTAAAGACCCCCAGGGTAGGAGCCAGCACCACTTCTCTTGGAAGTTGGTTCCAGATCCTAGCTTCCCTGACAGTGAAGTAGTGCCTCTGAACAGGTTCAGGTCCCGTAGCCTCTCCCCATAGAGCCTGCCCTGCTGCCCCCTGATCATACAAGTGGCCCTCCTCTGGACTCTTCTACTTGCTGTCCACATCCCTCCTGAAGTGCGGCGCCCAGAACTGGACGCAGTACTTGAACTGCAGCCCTACCAGTGTCGCCTAGACACTGTCCTTGGACCTGCCTGAGATGCATCTGTGGATGCATGACAAGGTGCAGTTGGCCTTCCTGACCGCATCCCCACACTGTCAGACCATGTTCATTTTGGCATCAATAATGACTCCTAGATCCTTTTCTGCCTCTGCACTGGCAAGAAGGGAGTTCCCCAGCCTGTAGGTTCTGGGGTTCTCAGTCCTGCTGGAGTGGTGGGGAGCAGGTAGATTGGAGCCCCCCCAAGTGAGGGGCTCCAATCCAACCCTCACTCACTCCAGTGGGGCTGAGAAAACCCCAGAACCGACCTCCCTTCCCTGCCTTTTCCCCCTCCCAGCGACAGCAGCTCAAGCTGGGTGGCTGTTGAGCACAGCAGACAGAAATTAACGAAGTCGCTCCGCTTAGGAGTGGCTTCATTTGGACCCTCATACAATGAGAATTAATTTGTTGCATGATCGGAGGGCTCCGCAACAATACTCTTCTGTTTGGGCATGTGTTCAGAGTGATTTCAAGGAGCTGATCAGACAACAAGTGTCACTGCTGTCTGCACCTAAGAGAAGGGCACTAGAGAGGCATATCCAGGAACAGAAGAGGTAGGAAAGTGATAGCTCTGTGTTCTGCAAAGCTCTTCCCCGTGTATCTCCAGAATTAAGAATGGTGCTGGGCACTCAAACTATAATGGCCTGTTGTGTCCACCAGCTGAATATGGCACAGATGCACTGGTAAGAAAGGTGCATCTTGTCTGAGTGCTGGTATGAAGCTATTCTATAGGTCTTGGGCCCAGACACATGGCATTAGTCAGCATTACAGAAAGCAAACACCACTTGTGTGACAGGGGTCAGCATCTACTGACTGTTTTAGTGGTTGATGTTAGAGTTCACTCTACCCTTTCAGCCTACTAGGCCAGTACTGCCCTCTCTTCCAGCTCTGCAGCCTAGATGATAAGCATGGGGTCAGTCCAAGGGCTGGATCCTGTGTGGGGTCAGTGCATGGGGTCAATCTGTAGGTGTGATCCTGGCTGTAGCTGTTCACAGGCCAAACCCCACATGCCCAGATCCTGCCATGGAGTAACCCCAGGCACAAAGGCAGGGCCACATTTTTCCAGCCTACAATACCCGCACAGGTCCAGAAATTTGTCAGTCAGATAGGAGCAATTAACACTGCCACAGCTCCCCTGCCACCAAATTTATGGACCCACAGGGAGCCTCACATGATGGATGACATGGCTTTACCAGCCGGATCTGGCCCATAAGTCAGAGTTTGAGTATTATTGTGCTAGGCCATGGCATTCATTCTTTATTTCATGCAAATGACTTCAGCAGATGATATTCCGATAGACCTTTTTTTATTTTTGGAAAGGAAAAGGATGCTTGTTTTTTCTTCATTATTAGGATTTTTTTAGCAGGGAGAAGTCAACATTCCTCCACCTGCCTGGTGGGTGAGTCTCTTTGGCTTGATGCGATGGGTACTTGCTTTTGAGAAAAGGCAGTTTTTTCCCCCTAATAATTTTGTTCTGTTCCGCTTGGTAAATGATTGACTTGCAGTTCCAGGTGAGGTAAAGAAAAAACTTCTTTACAAGTCAAGTGCCGAGGGTCTGGAACAGGCTCCCCCCAAAGGTGGTACAGTCACCCACCTTGGCAATCTTTAAAAAGCATCTTGACACCCATCTTGTTGGGGTCACTTGACCACAGCAGTCTTTCCTGCCCAGGTGCAGGAGGTAGGACCCGATGATCTGTAAGGTCCCTTCCAGCCCCTAACAACTATGAAACTGCTCTCTCTCTCACTCTCTAGTTGGTAGTATTATCTTGTCTTTCCCTCTCTTCCCCAACTTGGCAGAGCCCCTGCCTGCATTAAGACTATCTATTGCCTTTTGATCTCCTGTCTGGCATTAAGTGGCAAACAAGGCATTTAAAGCAGCAGGTGATTTATCTCATTGGAAGGAGCTGTAACAGATCTGCTCAGGACTGGTCAAGCTTTTTGCTCCGATGCATCAGCTCATCACTCAGACTAATGCTGCCCCCTGGAGTGCCCTGATAACACCCCCTTCTCTTCAGAGGAGCAAACTGCAGCTGTGGAAATGGCAGGAACAGAACAGAGGTATCCCATTCCTGCTGGCATTCTAGGTATACTGAATTAATCTCAGAAACACCAGGAAAAGCACCACTACTTATACGGTTTCATACCTCATACATCGCCTTGGAGGACAGCCAAAGATATCCCACTGTCTCACTCCAGATGGACCATAGATAAATATACTTCGTCACAGAATTTCCAGATGCCCCACAAAGACTCCCTCTAGGTAACAGAGAACTCAGGCATCCTGGAGTAAAACCAACATTTTCCCAAAGGTTTACACCAAGATCAGATTTAGTGAATGTCCTTGGGAAATTTCCTTTGGAAAGTTATGTTAACCAAAGTCTGTGCTATGAGGGGTTTGTAGTCATTAGCCAGGCACTCTCAGCAATAGTGCAGTGGTTAGAGGTGCTTAGGCAGACTGATTTTTCTCAGGAGACACAAAATGCTACCAGACTGGAAACAAGCAGTGATAATTACCGCTATATCTAACTTTTGATACGTGCACAATTGGAAGGAACAATTTGAATTGCTTTTAGACACCGAGGGTGCAAAGAGACATAAGAATTAAACCATTCAAAGAATGTCACTGATTGGGAACAGGAACACAATGGTCCCTGGACAGAGGTCTCCACGGGTTTATGGCTAAGGATTTTAAGTAGAGTCCTTACCTTCTAGGGAATGCATTGCTGCCAACACACAACCAGGGGAGATTGTTGATGAGATAGTATTTAGCAGAATTCATAGATTTGTTAGAATCTGACGGGGGCCATGACGTGAACAGGATGTTTAAATCCAACACCAGAGGATAGTCTGTACTTGGAGGTTAGATGAACACCTTGCTGGGGTCGTTTGACCCCAGTACTCTTTCCTGCCATGGCAGGGGGGTCGGACTAGATGATCTGTTCAGGTCCCTTCCGACCCTAGAAACTATGAAACTACTGACTGGTATTGCACCACCTGATATCTGAAGAAAGGTAGTGAGCCAAAAACAAAGATCACAGTAGATGGAAGACCCCAGGCATCCATTTCATGGTCAGGAAACAGCTTAAAGCACAAAAGAGTTTTGTGACCAGTGTTATGCTTTTGGACATGATGGCTGAAGTTATAGAAGGAAACATGCTCTGAAATGGACCTGGAACCCCAGATGGACCTTCCTGGAGGAGCTGATACAGATTGGTCAACCTGCGATCCCTGAACTACCTGCACGTGCAAACTGGAAGATCAAAAACAAACATGATTAAATGGGGTTACTAATGACACAAATACATGAGAGTGCGATTAAGTGTAGACCACAGAGCACCTGCTCATTTGCTGACTCCTTGGTGAGACCTGTACGAAGGAGGACCTCACTGCAGCAACAGAAAGAGCCATTGCTTGTGCACGGTTCTGGAAAAAAAGTCTGATTTATGAGGACACAAGAAGACCACCAGGGGTTGGTAGAATATCCAGACCATCCTGCCTTCCAGGGTTCAGTGCCCAGAGGTTTCCAGGGTTCCCTTAGAAGGGGAGAGAGGCTACAATTGGCTGGTGGCCAAGAGGAAAAGCTCATTGCCTACAATTGCAATGTTCTGCTCCCCCTTCTCAAAAACTCTGAGATAAAAGCACTGATTGAGCTTAATAAAAATACTTTACACATTACAAAGTCTATGTAGACATGTAGTTGACTGGAGGTGCACAGGTGTGTGTTGGAGAGGATGGGAATAGTCTGGATCCCATCACAGGTAATGGAGCCCACTTAGTAGGGGTCTCAGGCTCATTTAAGGTGGGAGCATGGTGGAGGGTAGAAGGGTTGCCACGTGCTGGGGGAGCTGTGTGACCTCCTTCTTATGGTGTTCAGGGGACTGGGTGCTCCAGGAATTCCCCTAGATCTCTACTTTTTTGTTATTGCAAGACTTGACAAAATGTCTTCTGGTGCAATTTCCCTTCCCTGCAGGGACCCTGTGCTGAGGGTCCCAGGCCCATTTGGGATGGGAATGGGAATGGAGGGATAGCCAAGTGCTGTGGGGGGCCACTCCCATCACTCCCTTACCCAAAGGAGGCTGGGGCCCAGCACAGGATCCTTCAGGGAAGTGAAATTGATAGAATGCTTTCCAGTGTAGGCAAAGTATGTATATACATTTGATAACTTTAATATATAGTTTTGAATCTCTCTCTCTTCAGAAGAGTCTAGCTAGCAGAAGTAGAAGACATCCAGAGAAGAATTACGTAACTGACTAGAGTTGTATTAACAGGAGCGTCACCTGATTTCCATCAGAAATTCAACAATCATCCAACAATTCAAAAATCATCCAAACTCAACAATCATCTCCATCAGACTCTCTCTTGAATACTCCAGTATCAGCATTCCTTTTTTAGACACTATGATCACTATCCAGAATGGTAAAATACAGACCACCACAAGAAACCCAGGGACCAACGTACATATCTACACAGAACCAGCAATCACCCTAAACACCCCAATAAAGCTGTAACTTACAGCCAAGCCCTCCAGTACCACTGTATTTGCACTGAGAGCACCTGTGATCGTCACCTCACAAATCTCAAAAGGGCTTTCACTCAACAAGGACACTCCTCCAGAGAGATAGATTGCACTTTTGAAAAAGCCACTTGGATACCACATGAAGAATTGCTGTGGTACAGAAAAAACCTTCCATGAATTGCATACACCTAGTTATGGACATATCATCCCTCCCTGGAACCTATATAGGAAATCCTCAAATAATTGCAACCCATTGTGAACACGTTGCCCCGTTACGTTGTTCCGCCCAGTTGGGAGGTCTTCTAGGTGATGCAAAATGCTTACTGTACAGATGACACACACCAAACTCACCTGCCACGTCTTTGATGATTCCTCGGTTCAGTTGGACCGTCTGGCGCGTGCATGTCCGAAAGTGAGACCTTGCGCCCGTTGGGCCCAGCGGAGTTGAGGGCTCCTCCACCCCTACATCCTTGCCCGTGCCTCCACGTAGGACCCGTTCCACTGCTCGGCCTTTCACTCAGAGGCTCACTGAAATAGCGAAGGGAAAACGCAACCGCAGCTCCTGCCTGGAGTTGCCGTATCTGGAGTCCAAGCTCCCGTCTCACTGGAATAGTGAAGGGAAAACGCAACCGCAGCTCCTGCCTGGAGTTGCCGTATCTGGAGTCCAAGCTCCTACCCAGAGTGGGGATCCACTCTCCCCTCTGAGGCTTTTCCCGAATGGGTGTCTCCAGCCCCTCTCTCTCTGGGCACGCCTGATGCCCAACCATAGTGGGCTCATGGCTAACAGTCCATCCGCCCCTTGTCCTTGGGGCTCTCCTCCGCCCTGCGCCCGCCAGAGCCAGACACTCCTGGACGTTGCGGTCCGCACATGCCAGGTCTGGGTGACCGCCCCTGCTTCTCCCTCCTCGCCGGAGCCTTACCCCTGCTCCAAAACGTCCAGGTGCTGCTTTGGGCGGTGCGCAGCCTCCCCTCTGCGTGCTCACTGGTGTCCGTCTGTTGAGTCGGCACTTCTGGTCCCGCCCCTCTTCGTTCCGGTGCGGCTTTTGAGCCCGCCGGCCCCGCCGCACACCTGGAAGGGGTGGGTAAGTAGCCCGCCCTCTGCGGGTGGCCTGCGCCCGTCTCCATGCCTGCTCGGCAGCTCACGTGCTGGGCTGACCCCGCCGCGCTCGCATCATGCCCCGCACTCCTTGGCCGCCGGCAGTTTATTGCCGTCATGGCTCCCGCTCCGCTGCTCCCGGGGCTTATCGGGGCGAAGGCTCTCCCACACACCCCGCCCCCCAAGATGCTGCCAGGCGTTCTTCCTATCTTTCCTGCTTTGGCTGTCTGCTCCCGACACTCTCCCCCCCTCCTCTCCTTCACAACGGGATAAAAAGTCCGCCACCATATTTGTTCTACCCGGTTTGTAAGTTACCAAGAAGTGATACGGCTGAAGGGCTAGAGCCCAGCGCATTATGCGCGCATTATCAGTTTTGGTAGTATGTAGCCACCTCAGTGGCGCATGGTCCGTACTCAACTTGAACTCGCAGCCTAGAAGATAATACCGAAAATACTCCACCCCCCACCTAATTGCCAGACATTCCCGCTCTATAGTGGAGTACCTTGTCTCCAGGTAATTTAGTTTTCGGCTGGCATACGCGACAGGCCGCTCCACCCCGTCTACCTCCTGCGAAAGTACAGCCCCAAGAGTGGACGCTGACGCGTCAGTCTGTAAAGTAAACGGGATAGCAAAGTTGGGGGTATGTAGGACCACCTCCTGACATAAGGCTCTTCTTACCTCTTCAAAGGCTTTTTGTCGTTCCTGGGTCCATTCAATCATTCCCAACCGGGGACCTTTGGTGGTCTCCACCAAAGGTGCAGCAATTTCCGGAAACCAAGGAATAAAGCGTTGGTAATAGCTGGCCAACCCCAAGAATGCTCGCATCTGTTTTTTCGTTGTAGGAGCTTTGTAGTCTCTGATGGTTGCCACCTTGTCCTTCAGCGCCGAACGCAGCCCTGTCCTACTAGAAAGCCTAAGTACTTGGTTTCGCGCTTTCCCAGTGCGCATTTTCTCGGGTTGGCCGTCAGCCCAACTTGTCTCAGTTCTAGTAGCACAGCTCACAGGGCCCGCAAATGTTGCTTCCAAGTGTCCATGTAGATGATAATGTCATCGATATAGGCTGCCGCGTACCTTTGGTGGGGTGCCAGGACCCAATCCATCAACCTCTGGAAGGTTGCAGAGGCTCCGTTAAGCCCAAAGGGCATCCGTTTAAATTCAAAAAGTCCCCACGGCGTGCCAAAAGCCATTTTGCTCTGATCCTCTTCTTGGAGCGGGATTTGCCAATATCCCTTAGACAAATCGGGGGTCGAAATGAATTTGTCTTGACCTATGCACTCCACCAACTCGTTCACGTGTGGCATCAGGAATGCATCGAACTGCGTCAATTCATTCAATCTTCTGAAGTCTATGCACAGTCTCAGGCTCCCATCTGGCTTTTCTACAGGTACTATTGGACTACGCCATGGGCTCCGGGAGGGAGTTATGATTCCCTGTTCTAGCATCATTCTAATTTCCTTTTCCACTAACACGCGCTTATGATATGGGATCTGTTGCCAACGTTCCCGCACTATTTGCCCTTCCTTAGTAATGATCTGGTGCCTCACCCCCCTCGCCTCTCCGGGACGTTCTGTAAAGACATCACGGAACTCATGAACTAACCCCATCAACTGCCGTCTCTGGGACATCCCAAGATGTGTCCCTATGGGCACCTCTCTTACCCTGCGTGGGCTACTTGGGCTTCCGTCACCGGCCACCTTTCTTCCCCTGCACCTAGCTCCGATGAGATCAGGAGTCCCTCAGGTTCCCGCCATTCTTTGAGCAGGTTAACATGAAATATCTGACGTTCTCGCTTGGCCCCGGGGCACAGAATCTCATAAATCGACTGGCCCTACCTTTCTTACAACTGAGAAGGGCCCTTGCCACTGCGTTGAGAATTTGCTAGTGGCATCTGGTAACATTAGCAACACTTTCTGCCCTATCTTTAGTTCCCAGGCTTGTGCCCTACTATCGTAGCTCTCTTTCTGACGCACCTGCATCTGTCCTAGGTTAGTCAACGCGATATCTTGGGCTGCCTGCAGTCGGTCCCTCATTTCTTGAACGTATTCACTCATTCTTCCCCCGTGCTCAGGCCCAGCCTCCCATCCTTCTCGTTTAACATCCAACAGGCTACGGGGCCGATGCCCAAACGTTAACTCAAAGGGGGAGAAACCTAGAGAGGCTTGGGGGGCGTCCCTTACCGCGAACAACAGGGGTGGAATCATCAGACTCCACTTTCGGGGCTCCTCTTGGGTGCACCGCCTCAGCATCCCCTTTAGTGTCCCATTAAACCGCTCCACTAACCCATTGGTCTGCGGATGATATACAGTTGTCTGAAGGTGTTTAATCTGGAGTACTTTACAAAAGGCCTTTAGGACTGCAGACATAAAGTTGGACCCCTGGCCTGTGACTGTCTCCCGCGGGATCCCAAACATAGTCACCCAATGCATTAATGCATCTGCCACTTTATTGGCGGTCACCACCCTCAGAGGGATAGCGTCGGGGAACCTGGTGGTGTAATCTATCAACACAAGAATGAACTGGTGCCCGGCTACACTCTTGGGGAGTGGACCTACCACATCCAACGCTACGTGGGAGAAAGCCTCCTGCACCACTGGCATGGGCTGGAGTGGGGCCTTTTGGGGTCTGTGTGAGCTTACTTTTTGGCAGGCATGATACGAGCGGCAATACTTGTCTACGTCCTCATAAATATGGGGCCAGAAACACCAGCGAGTCAGTCGTGCCTCCTTTTTGTCCCTCCCCAGGTGCCCTCCGAGGGGGTGTTTATGGGCCAGCCATAATAGCTGCTCCCGGAAGGTGCGCAGGATTATCAACTGTGCCACCTCTTCTCCCTCACGCCTCCCCCACTTCACCCTGTAAAGTAATCCATTCCTTATTTCTATGCGCGGGGTGCGTTCGGTGCGACCCGGGGGGCTTACCTGGGAGGTATCTTCCTGAGCATCTATCTCCCAGAAGGCGCGCAGTTCTGGGTCTGTCCCCTGTTCCTTTTGGAACGGCTCCGTCCGGGTCATCTCACCGATCTGCAAGTCGTTGATCTCCCGACCTTCTTCCCCAAGCAGGCCACCTACTTCACTCCGGCGCCCTCTTCCCGACGCAAGGATATCCAGGATCTCTGGCCAATCATGGCCCAGGATCATAGGGTATAGTAGTCCTTCTTTTAACCCGACTGGGATTCTTCGCTGGGTTTCCCCTACCCGTACGGTCAGCACTCATCGCTCGATGTAGCTTCTCTCCTTATGCAGGCACACCAAGTTGATGCCCTCGCATCGGGGGGCCTGTTCCCATCTAATGAGTGAGGGTCTAACCAGGGACTGGGTACACCCAGTGGCCACCACTGCCTGGATGGGAACTCCTTCCACCCACGCTTGTACCTTAGGCGAAGGTTGGATGTGGGCCTGATTATGGCTGCCCACCCCACAGTCCATTGCTTCCACCTCCAGCACAACCTCTGAGGCCTGGTGGTCATCCTGACGGTACCTCTCTCTAAGGGAACTCCCTCGCATCCCCTGCGGGCAGTTTCATGCAAAATGCCCCTTCCTCCCACGTGTGAAACAGGTGGGACCCTGTCCTCCACCTTTCTTATTCCCTTTACTTTCAACAGCCCACCTAGACACAGGGTCCGCCCCTTTAGGCCACTCATACGGTGCCGATCTCCCTGGGCGGTGTCGAACTGCTCAGCCCATTGGAGCGCTTCTCGGGAGGAGGTGGGGCAGTGGTACCTTACCCAGTTTCGGGTTTCCTCCTCAAGGTCATTAATGAACTGTTCCATCAGGACTTGATCTATTATCTGCTCTTTGGAGGCAATTTCTGGCCTGAGCCATTTGCCCAGCAGGTCCGCTAGGGTCTGCCACAAAACTCGGGGCGTCCTTACCTCAGCCGCCCTCCTCTTCCTAAAGGCCTGCCTACGCCTCTCTGGTGTGATATGTAGCTGGCGGAGTATCTCCCCCTTTACCTTCTCATAGTCCATCGCGTTGCTCCTCGTCGTGGCCCTGTATGCCGCCTGTGCCTGTCCGATAAGCAGCGTGCCCAGCTGGCCTGCCCATTTCGCTTTCTCGAATCTCACTGCTAAGGCCACCCTCTCAAAAATTTCGAGGAAGGCCTCTGGGTTTTCCTCCAACGTCATCTTCGGCATGTGCCACTCCAAGCTGCCCCTGGGTGCCCATGTTTGTTGTTGCATCAAGTGTTCCTGTAAGGTCATCTGTCTCACAGACTGTTGTTGTTGCTGCTGAAGCAGCTATACTACCATACTTAGTAACTGGTGCATAGGGTCTGCCATCTGTCCACCTGCCTGGTGCTCCATTGTGCCGATACCAGGTGCTTAGGAGGCCGTCGTCGACTTCCCGGCCAATGCACCAAAATGTGAACACGTTGTCCCGTTACGTTGTTTCATAGTTTCATAGTTTCTAGGGTCGGAAGGGACCTGAGCAGATCATCTAGTCCGACCCCCTGCCATGGCAGGAAAGAATACTGGGGTCAAATGACCCCAGCAAGGTGTTCATCTAACCTCCTCTTAAAGACCCACAGGGTAGGGGCCAGCACCACTTCACAGTCAGGGCGGCTAGGGTCTGGAACCAGCTTCCAAGAGAAGTAGCGCCTCCTGATATCTAACCTAAACCTGTTCTGCCCAGTCGGGAGGTCTCCTCGGTGATGCAAGATGCTCACTGTACAGACAACACACCAAACTCGCCTGCCATGTCTTTGATGATTCCTCGGTTCAGTTGGACCGTCTGGCGCGTGCACGTCCGAAAGTGAGACCTTGCACCCGTTGGGCCCGGCACAGTTGAGGGCTCCTCCACCCCTACACCCTCGCCCGTGCCTCCGCATAGGACCCGTTCCACCGTTCAGCCTTTCACTCAGAGGCTCACTGAAATAGCGAAGGGAAAACGCAACCGCAGCTCCTGCCTAGAGTTGCCATATCTGGAGTCCAAGCTCCTGTCTCACTGGAATAGTGAAGGGAAAATGAAAACGCAGCTCCTGCCTGGAGTTGCTGTATCTGGAGTCCAAGCTCCTACCCAGAGCGGGGATCCACTCTCCCCTGTGTGGCTTTTCCCGAATGGGTGTCTCCAGCCCCTCTCTCTCTGGGCACGCCTGATGCCCTACTGTAGTGGGCTCACGGCTAACAGTCCATCCTCCCCTTGTCCTTGGGGCTCTCCTCTGCCCTGCGCCCGCCGGAGCCGGATGCTCCTGGACGTTGCAGTCCACACCTGCCAGGTCTGGGTGACCGCCCCTGCTTCTCCCTCCTCGCCGGAGCCTTACCCTTGCTCCAAAACGTCCGGGTGCTGCCTCGGGCGGTGCGCAGCTTCCCCTCCACGTGCTTACCAGTGTCCGTCTGTTGAGTCGGCACTTCCGGTCCTGCCCCTCTTCGTTCCGGTGAGGCTTTTGAGCCCGCCGGCCCCGCCGCACACCTGAAAGGGGTGGGTAAGTAGCCCGCCCTCTGTGGGTGGCCTGCGCCCGTCTCCGTGCCTGCTTGGCAGCTCATGCACTGGGCTGGGCCCGCCGCGCTCGCATCATGCCCCACTCTCCTTGGCCGCCGGCAGTTTATTGCCACCGCGGCTCCTGCTCTGCTGCTCCCGGGGCTTATCGGGGCGAAGGCTCACCCACACCCATACTAGGAGAAGACCCAATTCTTAAAGACATCTTTCCAGAACCACCCACCCTAGCCTCTAAACAAGCATCGAACCTCATCCCCAGAAGCAAACTTCCTACAGCCCAAAACACATCAAATGGATCCAGGCTAGGGCTGTGCAAAACAGCACCATTCCATTTTGCCTTTTCACCAGAACAGTGTTTCATCTCAAATTTCATTTTGAGTTGAAACAGCTGTTCCATTTAATTCCATCGAAACAGAAAGGCTGTTTCGCCACTGTTTCGAGCTTTGCTGGGGACGGGGAGTCAGACCAGCTCAGCTGACTTCCCATCCCCAGCGCTAGATTGCCCAGCTGGGCTGCCTTCCCGACCCCTGGGCTTCATCATGCCAGGGTTGGGAGGCAACCCAGCGGGGCTGCTTCCCCGACCCCAGCACTTCATCGCACCGGGGGCAGGAAAGCAGCCCAGCCAGGCTGCCTCCTGCCCCCAGCGTGATCTAGCACAGGGCACCAGGAAGCAGTTCCACTAGGCTGCCTCCCACCCCCTGCCAGATCTTTCGCTGGGGATGGGAAGTCAGGCCAGCTGGACTGACTTCCCATCCCCAATCTATGGTCAAAACATTTCGACTTCAAAACATTTCAGTCAGCCTCATTTTGTTTCGAGGCTATTTCACTGGCCTTTGTTTTGTTCCAATTTTGCTGTTTTGACCTTGAAATTGGTTGAAACAGTGCTGGAATCAAATGGCCGGTGAAATTTTGCATAGCCCTAATCCAGACCATGCCATATAAAGTCTGCCAATGTATCTCCACTACCCCCACAATAACTACACTCCACAACAGAACCATCAACATTCCTGGATCCTACAGCTGCATCTCCAGAAATGTAATATATCTCAACCAGTGCACTAAATGCTCTGATGGAAAATATGGAGGAAAAAAACAAAACACAACTGGGTACCAGAATGAATGCACACCAAAAATCTATCTAAGAGAAGAATACCCAATTACCAGTGGGGACACATGTCTCACAAGAAAACAACTTTCTCTCCAACCTCTCAGTTCTAATCCTCAAAAGGGAATTTATAAAACACCTTTTGCACATGAGCCTATGAACTTCATTTTATCAACCTACTGGATTAAAAATAAATAAATCAATCATGGACTAAATACAGACATTGGATTTATGACACATTATAAGTTACCTAAAATCCGATACCCCAGGTAACCTCTTTACTACTTATCAGCCATACTGTCATCAGGTCTACCCCCTTCTTTCCCACCCCCACCCGTCTCTCGCTCATTGACTGCCTCAATTTACAATTTTCACTGACTGACTTTCTTGCATGCATATCAGCCTCTGGCTTCAATTCCAATCCACCCAGGAAGAGCACAGACCAACTGCAGATGCTTCCTCAGCCTGACAAAATTTGTACCCGAAAGCTGGCAAAGAAAAATTTTGCTAACTATTTCAGTTGGTCTAATAAAAGATGTTGGATTTACCCAAAGTACCTTGTCTACCTGCAAATCAAGAGAAGCTTTTCTTCTCTTCTATTTGGCACTGGCGAGACCTCACTTGGAGTACTGTGTCCAGTTTTGGACCCCATGCTTAAAGAAAGATGCGGACAGCTTGGAAAGATAACACAGGGAAACAAAAATGAGGCAACACTGGGGGGCAAGACTGGTGAGGAAAGGTTGAAAGAACTAGAGTTATTTAGCCTAGAGAAGAGAAGACTGGGAGGAAATTTGATAACAGTCTTCAACTACCTAAAGGGAATTTATAGAGAGGCTGGAGATGGGTTTTTCTTTGTGGCTGTAGAGGACAGGACTAGGAGCAATTGCCTCAAGCTGCAACAGAGGAAATTTAGGCTAGAGATTAGAAGGCACTTTCTAAGAGAGTGACCAGGCATTGGAATAGGCTACCTAGAAATGTTGTGGACTCTCCATGCTTTGGAACTTTCAAAAGCAGGTTAGACAGACACTTGATTTAGTCCGGGATGATCCTGCCTTCTAGACTAGGTGACTTTGTGAGGTCCCTTCGAGCCCTATGTTCCTATGATCCTAGAGACCAAGAAAAATTCTTCTGCAAGTGGATGCTGAAAGTAACATCACAAAAGTATCCAAGTCAGCATGAAGTCTAAGTCCTATTCAGTGAGATGCAGACTCCTAAAATGCCTACATTATTCTGAAAATGGACCTTGGGTTCCCAAGTTACTTAGTTTATGCTTAGAAGCTTTGCTGGTGCAGTTATATCAAAATACCTAAGCCTGAAAAGCCCTGCTAGTGCAGATGTTGTTTTTAGCAGCAAAAAAGTGCCTGGGCTTGTCAAATTTGTAGCATGTCAATGAGCAAAAAAAGTTGGAACAGGAAAAGTATTTTTATGCTGCTGTAACTGCATCTACCCTAGACTTCTGCTGTTGTAGAAATGTTGCCCTAAATCACTCTGACATAGCCTTACTGAAAAAAATGTCTAGTGTAGATCTGGCCTTAAGCACTTGGAAAATTTTACCCTATAAGATAAGGAGGCCCATTCTATAGTATGTATGTTAAAAGTCATACTGTAGACATGGGTCTGAGTCCCTGTTCTACTAGGAAAAACCCTGCATGATTGTGAACAACTGAGCCATAAAATGACAACAATTGGTAGTGTCCTACTTTGCAGGGTCATTTGGCTATTATGATATAAAGATTTCCCATTTCATGATTTTCTATCTTACTTTTTGTAAGCTGTTTGAAACAGAATCTACACATAGGTACTGTGTCTAATAAAATAGGGTCCCATCTTAACTATAATAGAAATAAATAATTATATCCATTCCTGGCTGACACTAGCCTCCTCTTTGGCTTCTGGGTGACTTGTATAGTCCCTCTTACTAAGTTTCCCCCTCCACAAACAAAACTAGGATATAACTGAAGCCTTAACATTTCAACAGGGTTTTCATGAATGTTAACTTAGTCACAGGTAACATTTTTCACAAGTGCCCAGGTTGAACCCAAGTTCCATTTGTTTCCAGTGAGATGTAGTCTCAAGTCTCAGCTTTGAAAATAGAAAGCAGGCTCCTATATTTTATAGGCACTTTTGAAAATATCACCCCACATCTACAAAACAAATTCACCATGAAAAGCAATCAGTATGATATCAATGACTATAAGTTTATCTAGAATTCAGCCTCCATCTATCTGCCCTTTTAGTTATGTAACAATTCCATGTTCCCTGTTGCTCTTCTGGAAAGATTCTTGATCTCTGGTTGTTATGAGCATCCTGGATAAATATGAAAATATAGTGGAAAATTAGAACTATTCCACTGCAAAAGAGAACAATTTGATGCCTTTTTGCCTGGTGGCCATGTTACAGTCCAGTTCTGTGTTAGCATCATGGAAGAGGGAAAATAAGGATTCCATCAATATGATTAAAAGAAATCCACCCTTGCAGGTGTCCATCATGGTTCTCCTCCCACTCCTTAGCTGATCAAGCCCTACAGCAAGACAAGAAACAGTCCTTCCAGTGGGCACATGTTGATATCAGCAGCAGAAATCAGTCTAATTGATTCCAGGCCTTCACCTTCCCATTTCTGTCTAGTTTCCACACTACATTATTTTCAGTTAAGCAGTGTCAAGGTGTCTTCGCTCCAGATCAAGAATGAATTCTCTGTTCACATCTGGGCACTGGCATGATGAGAAACAAAGCTGAGTTAGACTAGAGAAAGGAAAAAAAAAATATCAATCAATGTGTTAGGGGTCCCTCTTCTGTCACTCCACAGAACTTGCATCAAAGGCCCAAGTAAAAAACTTTAGCTCAAGCTGTACCAACTCACACAGCTAGCTATGGAGGATCTTGCTTATAGGTCAGCCATGAGGATAGCCTTTACACCAGATGCAAAAGAGGAAGCTGGAAGGGATGATTGACAGACGAAGAGAAGGTTAAGGTTACGGAGTTAAAAGTGTCTTGTTTGACAAAGTCACAACTAACAAGAGAGAGACAGGATTACTGCAAAGACCAAGGTTCGTAAGTCAGTTTGCTCATTAAATGTGTTGTCCTGCAATTAGGTGTCCTTTTAAACATAGAGGTGTCAAATTTCATCATCTTGACAGGAGTCTCTGTGTTTGAAGAACAGGCTAAACCAATGGCATTCAACATTTGGCTGGTGCAGGCTGGATGAGTGGCTCAGGGCCGGTCTGCGGGACGAATCAGGCCACATGAGGCAGGATCAGACCCCACGCTGCCTCCTGGGGCTCCATGACATTTCATTTAGCTCCTGCTGCCTTCCTCAGCCCCATGCCACCTCTCTTAGCCCCACATCACCTTCCCCATACCACCTCCAGCCAGACCCCTGTATGCCTGGACTGGGTCCTCAGCATGCCAATCTATCATGCTATCCAGCCTGTGAGGCTTCCAACAGGTCCAGAAATTTGGCAGCAGGGGAGTGACAATTACTGCCACTGCTTTCCTGCCACCAACTTTTTGGACCCTTGGGGGCCCCTGTGGGCTGGGCGGCATGGCTCCGCAGGGCATATCTAGCCCATGGGCCGGGGTTGAGCATTCCTGGGCTAAACAAACATCTGCCAAGTGTAGTGTTGATGTGCTTATTCCTACCTCTATGGGGAGAGGAACCAGATGAGTTCCAGAGATGCCTTCCAGCCAAGTATGTCTAAAATCCTGTGAAAGACCTCTTCCCCAAAGAACATGAGCTTTAACAGCTTGGAACCCAAAAGTCAAACAAAAAGAAGCCCAAATATGTTATCATCTCTAAATCTTATGATCTGAAACAATATCGTGAGTTTTGGGCACCTGAATCTCAATGTTTGATAGTTTGAGGTTGGCAAAGCTATGCACAAAGCTATACGTAAAATGGGCAAAGTTTTAATAATTTAACCCCAAGTGTTGAAAATCATGAGGCCACAGCCCAGGGTGCAGAACTGTCCAGTTACACCTCTTCTCTCCCAGCACAGGGTTCTAGCCCATCACAGCTCAAGCAGTACCTAAATACTTCTCTGGTGCTCCTTTGGAAGTTGCACCCCCTTAGACAGTCAAGAGAGGGAGACGTCTGGGGCAAGGAGGCTATGAGCAAAAGGGTATGTGGTTCAGTGACATGTCTGCTGACTTCAAATGGAGCCTTGTTTCCAAAGGAGCAGAAACTCTGCCATTACACTACCCTCCACACATAATTAATAGTCATTGGGTTAGATAAGGGGCAGTGCATATCTACCATCACGATACCTACTGTGGTCCAAACTGCCACACCAGGACCGCACAGTGGAGACCCTCTGGTGTGAAGAATGGAGGTTGACATCACCACCAAACAAGTTTCTTACCATAGATCCTACAGTCTGCCCACCTGGCTTCAACCTGCCACATTGTCAGTGGGCCTTGTTGAATAGGTTCTGGAGAAGGCAAGGCCTGTGTGCAGCCAACCTCCACCATTGGGGTCTTCATGACAAGCCAGACTGTAACAAAACACACACCCCATGTGGCATACTGTCAATGGCTGCCTGCTGACTAAGTTGTGGTGAACTACAGGAACTACACATGGCCACTGAGGATGCTATCCCATGGCTTGGCAATTATGCACATGCTGACTGACTGACAAGGGGCAGTGGCATACCATTGAGAAGGAATCTGGATAATGTCTTACCTGTGGTGTGGTGGTTAAAGAGTTCTAGGCTGAAGCCAGCTCTGGGTGATAGGGGGCTAGAAATCAGCTCTCTAGCTTCCTGGGGCCCTAACTACTCAGTGACTGGGACTAAAACATGGGAGATCATGCATACTAGGACTTATCAGGTATACAGTTACATATCTGGGTATGTGCACAGACCTATTGTGAATCCTCAGTGCCAACTTATGCAGCCAAAACTGCAGCCAAAGGCTAAAACTGACTAGGTAGACAGTTAAAAAAATTGCCATTTAGACACATAAAGGGCAATACAATTCTGCCCTAACTTTTCAAACAAGGGAAAGCTAATATCCTCAAAAAGTGATGCAACTCCAGAGGCTGGTAAAATAGCAGTAAGTCAGTAAGACAATGAAACAGAGAGAAAAGAGGGGGGGAAAAAGCAAACACTAAACAGTAGAAGAATATTTTAGAATGTCTTCAAAGAGAGTTAGAAATGGCATATTTGGGTGGAGTAATAAGAAAAAAACCACTTATGTAGTAGTGAAATCTATCAGACCCTGGAAGAGTCTCTTAAGAGACACCCTGTCACTTGGGATTCTGAAACCAGCCTGAAGACAGCACTGCTGACTTTGCTCTACCAAAGGCTCCTACCTTCAGCTCTGACAGCTTGATATCTTTTCTGTTCCCTACCATGCTCAGTAAAACCCTCATGGATGATGGATAAATTCTGCCTAAGGGGAAAGCCCTTTCCATCCCTCTCAGCTCTAATGTTTCCATTTTCTTCCACCCCAAGGCCTTTTTGTGGCAGAGACTATCCTTTACACACACTCCATTTCACATTTCCAACAGCTATGCCCCTCTTAGACACCTGTAATTTAACACACTGCTCCCAGCTCTGGTCACTTTGGGGTGATAGGCAACTGCAAGAGGTAAATCAAGGGCCCTCTAGTTCCCTCTATTGGTCTCCATAATACATTAACCACCACAGCTAACACTGCAGTGTTTAGTGTACCAAGCAAAAGCTCCTGTTTCTCTAACAAGTTTCTAAGATACCACCCTGCCCTGCCTTCTGCCTAACTTCAGGCTAACATGGCTAACTGCCTCTCTCTACAATGCCTTGGTGACTACCATGTTGGACCTGGCAGAGATGAGTAAAACTGCTCCCTCTTTCCAAACAGTCTCCAGGGCTTATCAAAATACACTGAACATTTCATATATGAGGGATCACCTTTCCTTTAAGTTGAAGTCTGTTTCTGCTGTCTTCCTCCAAGGAGAAGCAAGCTACTGGGTTTATAAAAGATGATCTGCCTCAGTCTGTTAGACCAGGCAGTGAAGGTTACCCAATTTTGGCATTCATTGCTAACCTGCTTCTGCTGTATTTTTAGCAGTAATGGCAGCACTCAGCTGAAGCTAATTTCTTTTGAAGGGATCAGGAAATCTGCATTAATAAAGCAGAAGAGATCTGTAAATAAAATGCCTGTCTGCATTACACAAGGGAGTTGGACTTTTCACTTTGCAGTAGGCCCTGTAGTACCATTTCCACACATCTTCAGGATTTAGAGATCAATCCAGCACCTATCAATGTTAACAGGGTGGGGGGCAGGGGAACAGGACTCCTGTTGACAGCACTGAATGATAGGTTGAGCCCCTGGTTGCTGCTTTTGATGCTGGACTCTGCTTGTACCCTCAATTTGTTCTGGCAATAGTTGCCTTGGGGCAACTGAAGTACCAGATGAGTTTGTCAGGTGTTGGAGGTTGTTAAGGACAGATCTGAAGTAATGCTTCCCATTCAATGACTGCTGTCAGTCATATTCTCTAGAACAGCTGGCACCCAGCATTATAGGGCCTCCTTTCTTTCCTCCCTTGCAAGGGCATATAGCCTGAACATAGCAACAGCTTTCATTGACCCCAGTTTATTTACTAACATGTTCCTCTCTTAGGGCTTACTCAGCATACAGTAGTTCTGTTACATGTAAATCAAAGGGCAAACGTTACCCCTGCCCTTGTGTCTCTGAAATTGTTCCCAAAAGTCTGATGCCACTTTGTGCCCAAGAACAACACTCTGCAGAGGCTCCCTGTGTTCCAGCATACAAAAGGACAGGTCAGGATGGGTCAGTGGATCTATTATTCCACCTCCACAGGCTGAGGCATAGCAGTCCCAGAGCTCTGAAGCCTGAGGCTGGAGGAGGATGCCATCTGTTCTTCCTAACTCTTGCAGTTCTACACTGGGAAGAGCCTGCTTACTGGGGCTGTATCCTTGGACCAGATTTTGCACACTTATGCAAAATTTACTCTTGATTTGAGAATCAACACAAGCCTGAGAAGGCTTAGGAGGGACTTCAGTACTAGGCTCATACTAGCTGTCTATCCAGGGGTGAATGTTACTCCCCTAGTGAATACTTCGGACCTTGGAAATACTATAAAATTATTAGGCCCCAGACTGAGAGTTAGGGACTGATTTTGGACCCCACACCCATTTATATTCTGGTGGTGCATAACGAAGCTTAAGAAGCTACATAGGGCCATGAGAGAATTCCTGCCTACCCCTACCCCAGTGTACAACAGAATCCCTCACTAGTATAAGTGGGCTCAAAAGGGGATGTGCCAGGGCTGAAATGCAGATCTAAGAGAGATGGCAGCTAGTACTGTGTCCAATAGCCTACAGGCAGCCTGGGGAAGCCAGAGCAGCCCTGTGCCACTGCAACCCTGATTTATTTTTAAGATGGTGGCAGTGGCAACTCTCACCCACATCCAAGACCAAAACCAAGCTTAGAGCTGCTTTTGCCTTCCTCACTTCCCCAGGCTGCATCTTCTGTGATGCTTTGCTTACAAGGTGCAGTATAGAAACTGCCCTTTCATGGAGTTAAAAATGTAAATAGAAACAGTCTCATGGGCAGTAATTTCAATTAAAACAGAAGCTGGGGTAGGGAGTTTCTTTGTCTTTAGTTACACAATTCCCCCCAGTGTTAAAATCCCCACCACAAACTTTGTGCTAGAGTGGAAGAGCCCAACAATGGAAGAAGCCAATAAAGTGCCCCTATCCAAGTAGTGTGGTGAACAGGTGGTCAGAAAAACACTATCTAGTTATTTTCAAGCAGATGCTTTTTAACTGTCCAAGTGATATTAGTAGCACATTTGAGGACATGTACTTTAAAAGACATAGACACTGACAACCTCACTGCATTACATAGTCCAGCATGTATTAAGTATTCATCCACATAAGTGGCATGCACTGCTTCCAGCAGCTAACAAAATATGTAGCTACTCTGAAAGCCCTTGCTTCAGTTCCCACTGCAGTCACGTGGTGTAGTATTATTGTAATGTATGCATCTTGTAAAACTATACACAGCTATGAAAAGTACAGACAAGAGCATGCATCAGAATGGCACCACTTCTCAACCACAGGTGTTCATGCTTACAGCAGGGGGTGGCTAAATTAGACCTAGGAATCTTAACAGCACTCCTTTATTCAAAGCAAAACACCCTTTACTATAAAAATTGAGAAAAACCTTTGAGAGTTATTCAACTCCTGAGGATGTTTTTCTTGTTTTGGGGGTTTTTTTGGGAGAGGGTTGTCTTCTTTTCCTCTCCTCTGCTATCATCCTGGATGCTTGCTGGTAGTATGTAGGCAGGAGAACAAGGGAGGAGAGGAGATTTAATTGGATGGGATTGCTTTTAAAAATAGACCTGCTTTTGCCCTCCTCTTTTTAAGCTGGTGTGAGATGTAGGTGATTGGTTTTTTCCCTGGGACTGGAATGACAGAAGAGGGAGGCAGAGTCACTGGCTGATGGACTACTTTATGTGCGTTTAAACTGAACTCAGTGTTCAACAGCATTCAGAATAGAAATGACTGAAGTAATGTCACATATTTAGCTTGTCCTCCTTCCTGCTTTTCCCTTTGTCTCCTGTTTTTTTTCTCGCTGTTCTTTCTCGGAATATCAGCCACCTATTCCTTCTCTGCAGATCGTCTGTGTGGCTCCATCATTACCACATCCTGCCCCAAATTATTACATCAAAACAAATTCAGCAGCATTTTCAGTGCTCCGTGGGAGAAAAGAACATCAAAGGCCAGATTCCTGGGGCTCTGCAAGCAGAGCAGTGTGTTGGTGGAGACGAAGGAGCTGTGCAAACTGCACCAATCTGCCCCATAATAGTAAAAATTGAAATCTTGCTGTGCAGATATTATATGGGTCTGGAAGGAATTAGCATTTCCAAATGATACAGCAATGGAGAGAGAAAGGAAAAGGAAAAGAATGAGAGAATAAGAAAAGGAAGGAAAAAGAAAGCTATGAAGAGAGTTGTTAAGTATGGTCCAGTCCTGTTGGCTTGCGGTTCACTCCCACATGCCCAGCGTTATGGGTGTCACCTGTAACATCTACTGTGTTTGCTGCTCATACAGACTCTGCTGTTATCCTCTTTCTCCAGTGTAAACAGCCCTGTGGATTTATCATTATGAACAATGTTATTGTTGTAGTGCTTACTGAAAATTCTGAATAGATGTTACAAAGGGAACTGCACATCTCAACCTGTCTACTTGCCCACGTGGAACTGAGCAGCCATCTGGCTCGAAGCATGGTTGTTAGTTATTTTGTCCCTCGCTTCCTGCCATCTGCTTCTCTGGCCTCCTCATTAACCTCCTGCAAGAGTCAAACTCTTTACTTGTTCAGGCCTGCTTCCTGTCTCATGAGCTGGTGAATTTGCATGACAAGACCAAAGCACCAGCTAGCCCACAAGGGTTTGTGACTGCTGCTTCCTGCAGCTCCCCATCTCCTTATTGCCTACCTGATCTGTACACCATTCACGTCAGGGCTAGTATGCATGTTCCCTTATCCTGCAGTGTGAGGAAAGGCCATGTCTGAGACAAAGAAGAAAAGAATCCCTGGCTTGGGAAACGCTGCATGATTGTAAGCAATTCCATCTTAATATAAATTCCAGACAACTTTAATAGACACTTCCTTCACAATTAACTGAAGGAGCTCAGTGGCACTTAACCTGTTGGCCCCAGGGTCTAGATAAAGGGTGTGGGACTGGTCCACAGGCCGAATTGCACTGCACATGTCAGGATTAGGTCTCAGGGCCCTGTGCTGCCCCAGCCTCCCAGGATTGGGCCCTGGGGGTCTCTGGTCCCATGTGTGGGGATCAAGACCCACTCTGCTCTGCATGCCTAACCTAGCATGCAGGGTCATAGCCCATGGGGCTTTCCACAGACCTATGGGGAGCCCCAGAGGCTGAATGACACAGCACCAGGGGCCAGATCTAGCTTGCAGACTGGGATTGAGCACCCCTGAACTGGCCCAATAACCAAATGGTACCGGTCTGTGTACTTAGATTAGCCCTCCTGAGCTGCAGTATTCTATCCAGTCTTAACTGCCCGCTGCCAAAAAAAATATTCTAGATGCAAATAGGGAAAAATTCTAGAACTCCCTCATTATTTTTAATTATTATTTGTACTGTGGTCATGTCTAGGATCTCCAATCATGGCTCATAACTGAACAAAAAAGTGGTCCTTGTCCAAAAATTGCTCGCAGCATAAGCATAAAACAAAAAATGAATGATGCAGGGGGACCCATTAAGGAGCACAAGGTAGCAAGACAAGACCCAGCAGCATGACGCAGAGTGGTTGCAACGCGCTGCCAGCCTAGCCACTGTCAAGTGTTTTGCAGGCATCATGGCAAAGGAGAATATTAGGAAATCATTTCATTTCCTTCATGAATGGCCTCTTTAAAATTTTTCCTTTCTTTTCTGGGAGAGTTCCTTTACTAGGATAACTTTAACTGTTCTTTTCCTAATTTGTGTGTTTAAATGCATGACAGACAGATAATCTGTAAGAATCTGATCCAATGTCTCTGTGAAAATTTCATTAGATTGATCTCTCGGTCTCTCTCTTTCTAAACTAAGTTAATCTTCACAGAGACATCGGGCCAGATTTTTATCTCATAATTTACTGTGGATTTACTCTGGATTTTCACCAGTGATACTGAGTTCAGAGTCTAAAGCAGGGGTGCTCAAACCCCAGCCTGTGTGTCAGATCTGGTCCATGAAACCATGTTAACTGGCCTTCAGGGCTCCCCACAGGTCCAAAAATTTGGTGGTGGGGAAGCAGTGGCAGTCAATTTCTGTTCCTTTGCTGTCAAATTTCTGGACCTGAGGCAAGACCTGTGGGTAGAATAGTATGGCCCTGTGCACTAGGTTGAGTGTGAGGGGTCAACTGGGGTGGTACAGGATGGTGCAAGGATGCACAGGCCCAGTCAGGATGGCACAGGGTGGTGTGCTGAGCAGTGCTATGCAGTATGGTATAGGGCCAAGTAGGGCTGTGTAAGGCTAAACAGAAGTGGTGCAGATCAAATCCTGGTCCACAGAGTCTCATCCCACCTGCAGACTGGACCTGCACCACTTATCTGACCCATGGAGCCAAAAAACTAAGCTGTCACAAAATCAGTTATTTTATCAAAATTCCTGGGAATGGTTACATGCTAACCTCATGATCCTGCAGTCATGACATTTCTTCCCCCTTTTTAAAGTAGGGATGGCTAACCTGAAGCATGCATGCCACAAGTGGCACAGGCAGCCTCTCTATGTGACAGAACAGGGAGGGGATAGGTAGTGCAGTGACAGGTAGGGCTGGGAGCAAAAAGCAGATCTGACGATCAGGGAAAAAATGGGATTGGAATGGCAGTCGGGGGGGGAGGGGTGCAGGGCTAACTTGTGGCGTGTCTGCCAAAAAGGTTGGCCTCCACTGTTCTAAAGGAAACTGAAACTGTAGGAAATGTGAGTTACATGCTGAGCTTTTGAACAGTATCTGGCAGTGCTAATGGAAAGTGGAGCAATCCCCCAGGCATTCAGAGAAGAGACGTAGTTTCTTCCCTGTCCTGTGCAATGCCCAGACTTCCTTATGTTTCCAAAGCCTGAGACCCAAGGTAGGCATCCTCACTATTTCCTCCAAGCACCCATATACTCTTCCAAGCACCCATATGCTCGTTTCATGGGCCCATTGAACTTTGCATTCCCAACCAAGAATGTTTTGCAATTTGCAGTAATAGCAGTAATCATCAGCAGCATCATTTCTTTCTCTAGGCTAGGGACAGACATTCAGAAAGTCCAAGCTTGAATTGATTCACTCTTTGCAGGTTAGTCTAAGCTGCACAGCTTAAACTGATTAATAACTAGACAGACATTCTCGGCTGAATCAGGAAATGCAGCCACATGCCTGCAGTGGCTCCAGCCAGAAGCTGGGGGCACTAGAACATGCCTGCCAGCCAAAGGGGAGGGAAGAGACCCCTCCAAGGCTCTCAACCCTCCAAAGTTCTCACTCCTTCCATCCAGAAAAAGCACAAACCAACTGCAGAAACTTCCTTAGCCTGACCAAGGGTTTTTGAACCTGAAAGCTTGCTTAATAATTGTTTTCCAACTATTTAAGTCGGTCTAATAAAAGATAAAAAACTTTGTCTGCCTATGTCCTTAGACCAACATGGCTACAACCTACACCTCCTTACAGCCAGGCATTCAGAAAGGCTTAGTTTAGATATTCCCACTTTTACACATTCTGCTTTATAATGTAAATGTAGCTCTCTGCATTCTTTGGTGAAGCTGTTGGCAACATCCCTTAACTACTTCTCCAGCATGTGTGATGATTGTCAGGTCTTTGCCAACATTTCCCACCTCTCAGTCTGGTCCTTCAGGTCTTCATTCTCTGCCTGGCTGCAGGCAAGCCACAGAGACTGCAGCCAAATCCCAGGGGGTTCTGGGTGAAAGCAGGGACAGAGGAAGGAATAAATTCCATCCCTGGCTGGCTGCAGGCAAGCTGTGGAGTTGCAGTTGGGGCTGGCAACCCCAGCTGAGGTCCCCAGGGTTTACCAATAGAGGTGGGGGGTGGGAAGGCGACAGAGGGAGGAATTTGTCTTGAGGCCATGGCAGGCCAGCATCTGGCCACACCCTGCCCCTGCTTAGGCTAGAGAGTAGAGGGGGGGCCCAGCCCAGTTCACTGGAGCAGAGCTCTGCCCCGCCCAGAGAGTGTGCTTGGATGCTGGGGGAGTCTGATTTAACTTAAGCCCACAAGGGGTGTGGGACAGACATTGCATAAACCAGTTTGAGCCAAATCAGTTAAGTCTGATATACTACATTCAGCCAGGTTTATCTCAAACTGGTTCAGCCATTTTCACACTGGTTTATGTGCACTGAATGTCTGTTCTGTTACAGGTTTAAACAAGTTTCTGATCACTTAAACCGGTTTATGTGTAATGTCTGTTCCTAGCCCTAAGAGTTTACAGCACAGAACTGGAAATCAGGAGTTCTAATAGCAGCTTCTCTGTTCCTTGGTTATTAAACCTGGGTGACCTCAATTTCTGTGCCTCAGTTTCCCCATCTGTATAATGAAGGTTAATAATATTTTACATATACAGTCATGAAATTTAATTCAGGCTGCTACAGAAATACAAAGAATGTCTATATTGTGTGATAGCTTCATGTGTTCCAATGACCTGGGCAGCGTTCAGCTGCCTTATGTCATGATCCCCAGATCCCAGCAGAAATGACTCAGTGAAGCAACATGCCTCATGTCTTACTGCACAGTCTGCAAGGACGAAGGATAAAGTCAGAGCTAAAATCACAACATCCTATGTAAGGGAACAGTAGGTTGTCTACTCGGCCGCAAGCCCCTGAAGATTTGATAGAACTTGACATGAATAACTAGACTCCAGCTAGCCTGATTATTAACAGAGATTGGATCTCTGAAGCACAAACATTGAAGTAATTATGTGAAGCTGCTCCCTCTGTGATGATGGAGTTAAGGGTCTGTCCTCCTGTCCATTAGAAACTTCCATTTTTCAAGGATTTTAACTGTGAAAACTTGCCCTGGGCAAAAGCACAGCCTGAAAGGTCTCTATCTTGGAGTGGTTTAATTTCCTTTGTTTTTGGATGAGATTCAGAGGGGAAATTAATTCAATTGTGTCCAAGTTCAAAAGGGTAAGATAATAGGCATCTTCAAGTGGAAAACTCTAAAAAATTGTAGGCCTGGTTTTCAGTTATACCAAGACCTCCATAAAAGAGCCTTAAAGTAGATAAAAATAGTTCCCTGAGAATGTTGCCTCTGCAGAGCTAGATTAGAGCTTATGTAAGGTCTCAAGAGCCATTCAGCTCCCAGCACTGGGGACACTGGGTGGCTGGAATACTATGTACTGTGGCTATTTTCCATTTTGCAAGGCCCACAGAAGCATTAGAAAGTAGGGTACATGTCAGAGAAGCCCCATAACTGCTGACATCTACTGGAGTGCTGCATGGCTCCAGAATACAGAGTGCTTAAAGATAGGAAAAAATGGGTTTTAAGCTTTTTCGTCTCCATTGCTGCTCATAACTAATAACACAAATCAATATGCTAATGTATATGAGTTTACTGACTTATATGGATATGCAGAGTTATAATGAACAGAAACCAACATTTTGGACGGATGCTTCAGGTCTTAAACCAGCTCCTGTTACAGATCAGGAAGAGACATATATAGAAAGGAGGGAAATTATCCCACATCTGCTACTGTGGGGATTCTTACTTCTTCTGAAGAAGAATTTGATTCTGGCTACTAGCCAAGACAGGAATATTGACCTGCTTTGTTTTTACTTATCCTTACACAACTCCCAGCTCCACAGAGATCACCATATCAATGCCAAACTTAGCACGGACACCTAATTGACATTAGCACACTGCAGCTCAGAACTCTTGAGCTTAGATAATGTGCTAGCCTTAGCCTCCGAAATCAGGGGGAATTAAAAGGTGCAAGCCACCATGCTAAACAGTAAGAGGGAGCCAAGCAGCCAGTGAAGACATCTTAGGTGAAAACAGGTCTTGACTAAGGAACCTCAACATTGGCAAGTCATGGACATACTCACTGAGCCATCATCAGTCTGTTGGTCCCCATTTGGATACTGCACTGGAAAGAAAGACTTTTGACCTGATCAGTCTGGCGCTTTCTGTTTCTAAGCATGGGAACTGAAAATCAGGACAATAGAGTGAGTAATTCAAGTCCTAGAGGGCTGGTTCAAACTTATCTTACATTAATGGACTGGTGTTGTTGGAAGAGGATAAGAGATAGCAGGTTTTGAATTAAATGAATAAATTGCTTTCTCATCTCTGATTTAAGGGAGACAAGTCCAGGATATGCAATCTAGGCACTAGGAAAATTTCTATGCTGGGAAACAGCATTTGTCCAAATTCTGCCTGATCTGCAGTACCTGTGGCTAGAGGAGGACTTAGGGCTGGAAGAGTTGTGCATATTTCAAAGAAGGGTAAAAGGTGTGTAGGAAGAACTTTGTGAAGCATTTGCCTGTCTCACACCTGTCCATACTCTGTGTATTGCACCCTTGCTTTGTAAAGGACTAAAATGTAAGGTGAGGATGCATGAGCTGACCCAAGTGGACAGCAAGAGGAACAGAAAGAGAAATAGAGAGGGAAGTGAACAACGAGAAACAGTGATGAAAACTACTGGTAAAGTCAGCAAATGGGTAGGGTGACACCAAGGCCTAAGCAAACTTGCAAAAGTCCTAGAGAAGCCCCCTGGGAAAGGAACCTAATACAAACCAACGTGGTTATGTAAGTACATACAATGACCACATCCTTTCCCCGAGAAGTCTCAGAACATATTTTTCATCCATCAACAGCAAGGGAATATGCATGACAATAGGGATTTTGTAACTTTGGCCATGTTGAAAGGAAAATGTCATTTTCAGAAAGTGCATCTCCACATATGAATGGAGAGATATTGACAAGAGGCATAGATAGCATCAGAGGGATAGAAACATTTGGTCTGACATGTGGACCTAAAGAAAAGAGAATGGATTTGAGGTTAAAGCATTAGGATAGAACAATAGGAGACCTGGGATTTTATCTGGTTCTGCTACATGTTTCCTGGATGATCCTGGGTGTTTAAACTGGGACTTTAAAAAGAGCCTGTCTATTGGGAGGTTATGTCTGCCCCTGCTGCTCAGTCCTCACTGGCATTCAGGATCTTGTCTGATTTATATTGCTATCATTTCCACAGTCAGATCTGGCTTTTGGGACATAGGAAGCCTACGCTGTCCCCCACTGTTGAGTCCTGCATGTAATGTGGATCTATGGGATCTGTTGCTGTTTCTAAGAATAAGATTCTTTGATAGAGGACAGGAAGCAGAAAGAACTTGGGGGCAAGCCAAGGAAAGAAGGGATAAGTAAGGTCATTTAAAAAAAAAATAGAATGAGATGGCTGGGATAAGGGGAAAGGTTCAAGCAGAGCTAACAAGGAAGGGCTATTAGCTGGGACCACTGAAATTTCAAGCAGCAAAGAGGTCTATACCAAGGCACCATCAGGCAAAGCGTGTTTGTAGGATTACTCGTGCGTTTAAAATACTTGTTTTGTTGGCTCAGGCTCCTAGTGCAAATGTTTTTAGCACTAGGAAGAAGAATAGAAAGAAGGTAGAAATACATGCATCTAGGGAGCTCTTTCCCTCCTGCCCAACATCACTTGGATTTTGAGACAAGACCTGATTTTAGGTGTGCTTCAGTAACTGCACCTGCAAATAGTTGCAGCTGCATGTTTGTACTTGCTGTGAATGAATTTTGGGTAAAATTAAGAGCAGCTGGATTCTTCACTATCTGGTTACCCACAGATGTCTTCAGGTAGCTGGATGACTCATTATTTAATTACAGGTCTGATCTGAAATTGGGACTCCAGTTTGCAGGGAACTGGACACATACAGTAAGAGACAATCACCACCTCACAGATGTTTAAGGCTCCTCAAAGTAGCCTGTGGTGTAAATAGACAAGACTGAATTATGGCTAGATCCTACTCCCCTTGTTAGGGGCCTAAATGTGATCGTATTCCGCACCATCTGTACACAAAGCGTTCATCTACATGTGCAATTAATATAAAGCAATAAACTCCAAAGCAGTTTGAGCTGGAGTAAATTACTCCTGGATGCAGCATCTACACGTGTGCCTGGGACAGCAGCAATTTGAGCCAGGGTAGAATAGGCCCAGGCTGGCAAGAAGCAGGGTGGGGGGGGTCAGCCCCAGGCTCCAGAGAGGCATCAGACGGCAGAGGCTGGCTGGATCACAAGTGTGCTAAAAGTGCAGCACCATATGGCTCAACAAGCAGAAGTCTAACTGCCAACTGGCTGAGCTGACTAGGCGCAATTTATGCCTGCGGTCGGTGTCTACACATGCGTTTCATTGCAGCTAATTACTCTGTCATAATATAGTACTGTCCTTGGCAGTACTATCCTTACTGCAGCATTAGTTTACTGTGGCCTAATAACATCACATATGTAGATGATGACACTTTATTCTGTAGCTCATTAGTGTACTCTGCAGCAAAGCGTGTGTGTAGACAGAGCTACAGAGACATAACTAGCAGGTTCTCAGCTAGTTCTGTGCCTCTTGGGATAAGAGAGGCAAAAGCCCTGGGTAAACCCCCTGCTGTTGGGAGGGGATGCCAGGTGCCAAAGAGCAGGGAGTGGTTATTCCTGTCTGCTTTGGGGACATCAAAGTCCCTGGCTGCTGGTGAGCACTCTGTCCAGTCCTGGCTGTTGTTACTGATATAGCAGCAGTGTGGAGCCCCTACACCCAGCTGCTACTACCATAGCCATGCTGCAGGACTGCTGCCACTGCAGCACTATGTACTCCCCAGTGAGCCACCTTTGGCACCCCCTCCAAGTCAGCATCTGGTGCTGCTGCCCTGCTCGCAGTTATGCTACTGGGTACACTTGACTAGTGGCTGTCACACATCAGGTAAAAAGGAGGCAAGCACTTCCATGTTTTAGCTCCAATAGTCAACAGGTACTTAACCAGGAAGCAAGAGACTCAAGTTCTAGGCCACCCTCACCCAAAAGGGGCTTTGAACCAATAGTTCTCCACTTTCTTAGCCTACACCGTTAACCACCAAGCCACAGGATAGGCATTATCCAGCTTCTTTTGAAGATGGCCTCCTGGGAAGCCAAGAGGGGGAAAGAGGTACGAGGCCAAGAAGAAGAGAACAAGAGTGTGTGTGGCTCAGTGGCAAGGAAACTGCCTTCTAAAAAGTAGGAGGTCCCAGATTCCAGCCTGGGCCCTTGTTCTCCATGAGGCAGAAACCTTCCTAATGCTCTTCATCCATATTATCCAATGACAATTAAATGCAGGGTACAATGGCTCAGCTTCAGAAGGGCCTGGGCCTAACTTGTGCTCTAGTGCAGTGGTCTCCAAACTTTTTTGATCGCGCACCCCTATCATTAAAAATTTTTGAGCACGCACCCCCAATATATGTATATTTATTTATTTATAAATTATATACATGTACTACTGTACTATTATGTACATTATAAAACATACACAAAAATAGAAATTAAAAAGGATGAGATAAAAATTAATATAAATAGAAGTTCTAATATTTTCTTCCTGCACCCCAATGGATCATCTTACACACACCCCACTTTGGAGACCACTGCTCCAGTGGCTAGAGCACTGTGCTGGGAAGTTGGTGAGATGTAGGCAGAGGTATAACTGGTGGGTAGGAGTCCCTTCATCAGCTTGCTTGGGGGAATGTGTTAGCATGGCCAGCTGCTACAGGGTTAACACAGCAGCCACTACTGATTCCCATGGGGAGCAACAATTTACAATCCTGAATTTGGCTAAACAAAAAAATGCTGGGGTGGGGGGGAAATAAGAAATCTTACACAAGGATTGGGGGGGGAAAATGCAGAGCTGTGAGGGGACTCCTACCCCTGCTCCATGCAGCTGAAGCTTCTAGCCCAACTGCTTCCGTTCTAGCACCCTAAACCTAGGCACCATTCACCAACCCCTCATTACACTACTGGATGTGTGAAGGGGCCTATAAGCAGGATCTCTTGCTGCTTGGGCAGCTGACCTAACTGCACAGCTATTGGGGCTAACAGGCAAGACAGTACTCTGCCTCCTCCTGGCTTCTGTTGAACCAGTTTCAAGATTTATTCTCAGGTACACACAGACAGAGTCATGTACCTGCCCAACCAGAACACAGCCTACTGCATGTGCTCCATAGGTGTGTGGATGCTCACAAATCCACACTGCACACACAGCAGGATCACAAACTGTAGCTGAGTAATTGCCATCTGTGGGTATGTAAAGTTAAATGATGTTTTGCTCTGTCACCATGTGAAAGGTGGCAAGATAGCCTGGCTCTTAGCAGCATCCCATCTTTTTCTCCTCGTTTCAGCATCGGGAGTCAGAAAAGATGCTGGTAACAAGACCCATCTCTATTCTAACAAGCCCTTCTCTCCATTCCTTTTCCTTATAAGAGGGCTGTGAGCTGATACAGCCTTCTGCATACTGGTTGGAATCATACAGGGAAAGGGGAACCACTTTTATCTTTGTCTTTGAAAGGAAAGGGCCCAGTTTCACTGCATACTTTTAACACACGTGCAAAAAACACACCTTAGGGTACTGTGTGAATAATTATCTTTCCCAAGCACTCCAAAATTCAGAATCAAACACCCAAAGGGGAGATCAGGACTACTTATAGCTGATCCAAGAAACCATTACACCCAAGGCATGTCTTGTGCTTAAAGCTGACTATAACCAGAAGAGAGGATATAAAGGAGCATCTTGATTGGTAACAGCTGCTTATTTATGTTTTGCTATTAACCACAGAGTCCTGCTGTGTATTTCTCCTTCCCTGCTGAGAACCATTTAATTTCAAAATATTATTCATCCTGCAGAGCCCACTAATTGAGGTGGAGTTGCTGTGCAGTGGGCAGGTTTGTGACTCCTGTGAAGGAGTGTCCAAGCAAGTGGCTTGAACCTGCTGCTGCTAAATTTCAGGCAACAGGCTAAGAGAAATTCCCAGCAGTGCCTTTTTTTTGCTAGTGCCTGTGAGCTTCTGCAAGGAGCATAACACCAGCCCCTTGATGTAGGTTTGCACCCACCAAGTCCCAGCGATACAGAAAGCAGGCTATGCTCCCCAAGTTCCAGTTGCTACAAAGCAAAGCAATGCAATACTAAGCTCCCAACTTCCAAGAATATCAAAGTTAAGGAGAGCGGGGATAGGATGTACAACACCCTTTCAGCAGAGCCCAGGAGGCAGAAAGAGTTCTGAGAAACACACATGACCTGGCGTATTTCAAAGGCAAAATTTGATCTTCAGAAGTATCATTATGAGCTAGGCATGAATCAGCCCCAGCAAGGATGGCTAATACTGCTTCCTTTACTGAAACCACCAGCCTATAAGTTCTTTTCCCATCTAGTTTTGATCTAGGTGGAAACTTTCCTTTCTTTGGACAGTATGGGAAGTCAGGTTGATCAAAACTTCTTGGATCCACAAGTGAAGAAACCTGGTTTAGCAAAATCCAGAAAGAGGGCTGAAATGAGTACCAGGAGAGTCAGGGAGATTCCCTTCACATCCTTTACCCTAAATCAAAGAAACCTATATCAGAGGACTATATGAATTATCAGACTGCATCACACCACCCAGTCCAGTATCCGGAGTCCAGCAATGGTTAGTAGTACTGTAGATGTTTCTGGAAGGTGTAAAAACCACATAACAGCCAGATGTGGGCTAACCTGTCTCCATAATTAGGTCTCATCCTTATCCCTAATAGCCAGAAATTCTCCTAAGCCCTGAAGCACCAAGTTTTAATAGCCTTTGCCTTTGTGAAAGTAATGCTAGAAATTCTTGTTATCCACATAAATGTCCAATCCTCTTGTGAAAAGCTTGGCCTCACTGCCTTTTTGCAACAGCAAGTTTCGTAGTCTAATAGTAATTATGTATTCTGTGAAAATGTATTTCTTAGTTTTGGATTTCCAAATTTAGTTTCAGCAATGTCATATCATTCTTGTGTTATAAGGCAGGGAGAACAGAAACTCCAGATCTACCCTCTAGAGACTATTCATTATCTCACACATTTTTATCATCTTTTCTTATACATCATCTTTCTAAAGACAGATAACTCTAAACTTTTCCATCTCTCTTTATGCAAGTCTTTCCCCCCATAGGTCGCCTCCTATCAGAAACCTAAATACCTAACACTAAAATATCTAACCATAAATTTGTGTCACCTAAAACAGTTAATACAACCCAAAGCTGCTGTTTCAATATTAATAATATTTTGCATTTCTCAGGGTCTTTCATCTGAGGGCTTATCTATGTGCAAAAAAAACTTAGCAGTTATACCAGCATTATTACTGTGTTTTAGTCAAGCTGATAAATCTGCTTTTCCATGGCAAATAGTGAAACAAGGAAAAATGAGGCTAATTAACTGGTCTAAAGCCATGTGTTTGTTATCTTGCAAATTTCTGCTAGCACTGGTGAGGGATTATATCCAGGAACCTACCAATATTCAGCAATGCTGGTGAAATCGGTGGGAAAAAAACCCTTACTGAAAAGAAAACACTGGCTCCCCAGAGGAAGCCAGCAGTCCTTAGGGCATTGCAGAAGCCCATGGGGAGTGGGGCGGATTTCCCTGCTCGAAGGTCTGCTGGCAAGATGACTGCCACCTCTGCCCCCAGTGCTGATTGGCTGCAAGAGATGCCTGTCATATGGCCGTGCCCCTCTCCACCAATTGGTGGGGGGGGGCTGCATGACAGGCAGCCCTCACAGCTAATCAGTGGTGAGAGGCATGGCCACCAGGGTCCCTTGGCCAATCAGAGGTGTATGGGACCACCGTGCTCTGCCCACAAAACGGCTGCCCGGCCCCGCGTCCTGCCCACAAAATCAGGAGCCAGCTGCCCTGAATTTCGTATGTCCTTGGGGACAGAAGAAGACCCAAGGTTAGCCACAGTTATACAAACAAAATATCACTGTTGCCAATATAGCTTGTCTCACCTATGGGAGTGGTTTCACTTGACTTGTATAAGCACTGTTTGGCTAGCATAGCTATGTTGGCATTGGAAGCTCTGCATTGGTGGAGTCTACTAGGAATTACGAGGACAACGGTTCTTTTGGTAAATGTGATATCTTTTATTAGACCAACTAAATAGTTGGAAAAAATGTTCTAGACCAGGAACGTGCTCCTAACGTAGGCATGGCCTGAGGCTGCACAGCAAATTAACGAGTAGAACCCAGTAGGCCTGATTTCCCAGGTCCTCGACAAGGCAAAATCTTTTCTGTGGTAGAAAAACATTACTGAAGTGCTTTATACCATAGACGATTAAGGAAACTGTGAAGGATTTTTACTGAATATCAACCTAATTCTTCCTAATCTCACTCCATTTCAGAGTGCTGTTATTTTCAATGAAGATTTTTAAAAATTCCTCCTACACAGTGCATGAAGTCAGCCATGGAGAATGGTGGGTCAAGGCCTCGCTTTTCAGTTCGTTCCCTCTCCCTGCTGGCAAGATATTTAGCAGACGTAGCCATGTCAGTCTGAAATTGTGATTGCGGGGGTTTTGCAGAAATCACAAAATCTGCAGAGGAAAAAAAAACTTACTAAAAATAAAATGCTGCCTCCCAGCCACTGAGGCCCGCTCGAGGGAAGAAGGGAGGGGGGTTGCCAGCAGGAAGGGTGGCTAGCAAGACAGCTGCCAACCCTGCCCCTCACCACTGGTTGGCTGGGAGGGCTGCCTGTTGTGCAGCACACTCCTCTCTGCCAAATGAGCAGCGAGGGGTGAGGCCACATGATGGACAGCCCTCTCCATCAATAAGTGACAGGGGCAGCGCCACCAGGGTGCCCTGCCCAACCAGAGGTGTAGGGGGGCCCCACCACAATAAACCTTCAAAAATGGTAGCTGGCTTCATGGTCTGCCCATGAAATCAGACAGCCATCTCCTTAAGTTGTGTAGATCCCTAGCAATGAGAGATTCTTGTAAACTACAGAAGGGGAAGTTTTAGTTAAGTGCTGCACCACTATTAATTCTTTCTCAGGGATTTTGGTTTGGCAAGATGCTATAAAAATTAGTGCCTGGGAGGGTCAGAAGGAAGTCAGACTGCAATTGAAATGCAGAAGCCAGAGCCATAACTATGAGGGTCCATTATCAATTGGCAATCCCTCACAGTTGAGGATGATTGTCTTCCATGATTTGTCATCTTCAGAGCTACATATAAGACAATGAGGTTTATTCAGGATCAAAAGACTCTGTTGCAGCTCAGGTACATGTTTCTGTGTAGGATGAGTGGTTCTGAGTTCTTGATTTGGTCCAGGACCTGCTGTTTCTGCCACTCTCCTTTTTCCAGCTCCTCTTGTCATCGTAAGATTTCAAAGCCATGAGAATTTTGCAGCAGACTCTTCCTCCTTTTGGAGCAGTCCTGGGCAAATCTCCCACTAGCTGATATTGATGTTGCATTTTTTCAAGTGTGCCTTAAGGATGTCCTTGAAGTGTTCTCTCTGCCCTTCTCGAGTGTACGGCTTGACTAAGCTGGAAGAATAAAACTTACTTTGGGAATCTGGATATCCAGATAATGTTGCTGGCTCAGCTAAGTTGATGTTGGATGATCATTGCCTCAACGCTTGTGGCATTTGCTTGCAAGAGAACGCTAATGTTGGTGCATGTTTACACACTGGATTCGAAGGATCTTCCGCAGGCAGCACTGATGGTACTTCTCCAGCTATTTGAGGTATATCCTGTACATTGTCCACATCTCAGCTCCGTACAGTAAGGTGAGGATCATGACTGCTTAATAAACCAGAAGCTTGGCTTCAGATCTCATGTGGTGATCTTCAAATGCCTGTTTCCTCAGACATCTGAAGGTTGCACTTGTATAATTTGAGGTGATGTTGGATTTCTTCATCAATGTGAGCCTTCTGTGAGAGATGGCTTCTGAAGTACAGGAAACACTCAGTGATCTCCAGAGTCTTACCGTGAATCTGAATTACCAGAGCTAAGGACTTCTCATTAAGAGCTTGCTGACTGGGAAATCCAAGAGTTGATTGACCACAAGTGCAAGGCCTTTTGCGCTCGACAGAATGACATCAACTCCAAGCAAAAGAAACTGAATCATCGACAAGCTAAGGCAGAGGTCCAAAGAAGGATCTGCGATATGAAGAACTAATGATGGAAAGACAAGGCAAAGGAAGATTCAGTATCTCACTGACAGCCACAATATGTGCAGTTCTTTCAGTGCCACCAAAGTCAGCTATGGTCCAAGCATTCAGGAACTAATTCCCTTGAGAACTAAAGATGGAGGAGACCTGATCAAGGAAAGGGGAGCCATCAATGCCCATTGGAAGGATCATTTTGAAGACCTTCTCAGTAGAGACTGTTGTTGACAAGAGCTGCTAACTCCATCCCACAACACCCAGTCAGAAACCATCTCAGAATCCCTCCAACCCTTAATGAGGTGAGGAAAGCCATCAAGCAGATGAAGAATGACAAGGAACCTGGAGCTGAGGGAATCACCGCCAAAATCTTTAAGCAGGGGGGAGAGGAGTTCACATCACATCTCCATGCCCTCAGCTTCAGGATCTGGAATGATGAGGAAATCCCAGATGACCTCAGGGATGCCATGATTGCGAAAATCTTCAAGAAAGGAGGCAAGTCCAAAATTGTATATTACAGAGGGCTTGTCTTGCTGTCCACCACAGGAAAGATCATTGCAAGAACCTTCCTGAACAGTCTTGTTCCACTTGCTGAAGAGTTCTTCCTGCAATCTCAGTGTGGGTTTAGGGCAGGGGCAGGCAATTATTTTGGGCAGAGGGTTGCTTACTGAGTTTCGGCAAGCCACCGATGACCGCATGAGAGGCAGGGCTGATCAATATTAATTTTCTAAATTTTTTAAGGGCCCTGAGGGCCGGTTAGAATGGCCTGGCGGGCTGCATCCAGCCCCCCGGCCACATTTTGCCCACCCCTAGTTTAGGGCATCAAGAGGCACAACTGACATGATCTTCACTGCTTGCCAGATGTGGGAAAAATGCCAGGAACAACATAAACATCTCTACATGGCCACCTTTGACCTTACAAAAGCCTTAGACTCTGTCAACCTAGAAGTGCTGTGGAAGATCATTCTGAAGTACAGATATCCACTGAAATTTGTCACCATTCTTTCCCCACTTTGATGGTGTGATGGTGTGAGATGGGTGGTTTTCAATAATGGATCTATCACGATCTCTTTGAGATTAAAATGGGAGTTAAGCAAGGCTGTCTTATTGCTCCAACATTCTTCTCAATATTCCTTACTGCAATGCTACATCTGACCACCAGCAAGCTTCTAGTCAGAGTGAAGCTAAACTACCAAATGGATGGGGAGCCGTTTCATCTCAGCTGACTCTGAGCCAAAACCAAGACCACCCTGACCTCAATCACTGAGCTCCAGTATGCTAATGATGCTGTAGTATGTGTTCACTCGGAAGTAGACCTTTGGATAATCACCGATGTCTTTAACAAGGCATACAAGAAAATGGGACTGACGCTTAATATTCATTGCCAGGGTCTTCGCAGTGGGCAGCACAGGCAGCAGTAGGTGCTGGGCTGACTTTAGTAGCAGCTGCCATTCTTGTGTCCCCTCTAAGTCAATGCCTGGGGAGAATGCCCCAGTCACCCACCCCTGTTACGCTACTGGCAGAAGCCATTCAGGCATGTGAAAATGCACTATTGAGGTCACAGAGGAAATGTAGGACTTCTACACCACAACTGATGTACATGGTTAAGTGAGCTAATAAAAAATATAAAATTTACTAAAGGAGGGCAGTAAAAAGGTCCACATAGACTAGTACCCTTTCTTCAACAATGGCTCGTACCTGAGGAAGCAGCAAATGAACCATTTTCCCCATACTGGCTAATATTACACAATTGGCCAAATGAACATTTTTGTGGGGTGGGTAAGGAGCCCTGAAGCAATCAGGTTGTGCCTGCTTGGTTGTCCCTATATATATCAGCTAGTTTGAAGACACTTGCTTGTTTTATTTTTAAAGGCGGAAGAAAAATATTGTGTTTATGAACAGAGGAGGAAATCAGCAGCTGGAAGAAATGCTTGACAGATTTAATCAGACGTGCCTCTGTGGTTCAGCTGTACAGTCAAATTGACTCACTGTAAAGCCATTGCTGATTGTGCTCAGTGTGATTTCAGAGCAGAGTCCCAACATACCAATTCCTCACTTAAAGGAGGGTGCTATCCCTCATGATGAGAATGAACTGGATGGAAGAAAGAAGGATAAAATAGCAGTTAGCACTGAAGATGAAGTGCTAAATTGTTGAATTCCTGCAAAAGAGAAGACTTGGAACCCCACATGAACAGAGCATCAATTTGAATAAAACCCCAAGCAGATAACGTGGCTTGCATATGTAGATATATATGTATTCTTACATGTATGCACACACTTCCTAAAATGCAGGCACAGCTTTGGCTGTTCATTTTTCATGTGCAGAGGGAATGTGCAAACTTCATCAAAATGAATTAGGAGGCTGGGGAGAAAATTAAGTAATATGCACTTTCTAAATCCAAATCAATTGTTTTCAGAAGTCTTTAAGAAGGAACAATGGAATGGTTTCCCTATGCAGCACAGGTGGTCTGCCTTGAGGTTCACTGATGGAAACTGAGGGAATCAATAACCAGAGGAAAAGGGGAGTAGAAATCATCCCTCCTTCTCCTCTACAAAGCCCTCCTTCTCAGATTTTTACTCTTGAACCATTGGGTACTTTTGTACCTCATAAGAGTAGCTGTTGACTAATTGGATTGGGGGAAGCAAGTCCCTTTGAGAAGGCTGGATAAATAAAGGAGACAGAGCTCAGATTTGGGTACAAGGAAAAAGGATCTAGGACTCTGATACGGCAGAGGAAGAACAGGAAAAAACAGAAGCGGAGTTAGGGAGCTAGTTTCTTGGTGAAATTGATACATACCTGATCTCAATGAATTACAGCATAGCTATTAGACAGAAGTGACAAAGAAAAAATATTCCAATATAAACTGGTCCAGCAGAGGGGGGAAGAATCTTCTCTCACTGAACTCAGATCCATTTAAAAAACAAACTATTAATCAATAAAGAATTAGACAAAGCTCTATGTCAAGAACTATGGAAAACATTAAGGTTCTTTTCCTACTGATTTTTCTGTGTTCACAGATTTTCTGTTTTAAAGAAACAGCACGCAGTTCGGAGGAAGAGCCTTGGACAGCCACATCCATGAAGGTAACTTTGACTTGTTCTTCATCTTACCGATAACTTGGAAGGCTGGGAGGGTGTTTTAATGCAATTTCTGGCTTAGCAAATATGTTATTCCAGTATTTGAACACCACCTGATTTAACTTTTGTAAAGATGGATAATGAAGAACTAGTAACAATGCTTTGAACTTCAAGCACCTGATCCCTTCAAAGTCCATACTCATACCATAATTGGCAAAGGCAGAAGGGAAGGAAGTTAATTATCTGCACAGTATAGATGGGAAAACCAGGACCAGACAGGTAAAGTGAATTCAGTTCAAGTTCGCATTATTAAAACTGTATGTGTAAGGAATTATTTCTGGAAGGGAAAAGACACCTAACAACAACCCTGCTGCTGCCTCTATTTTACAGCAATAGATGCATTAAAATGGGATGCCAGGAGGTTGTTTTAAAAGGATATTTCACATTTCTATACAGCTAATCCATTTTAAAGTGCACTTGCATGCAGAAAAAGGCTGTGTTTTTAAAAAAAAGTTCCATATTTAAGTCTTAGATGCTCAGCTCACTATCACTATTATTAACCAGAGCTGTTAAGGGACAGCAAGTGAGAATCTGTTGTCCTGTGTAGCAGCATCTAACCTCACATGCAGAGCTCCCAATGCATATTTTATTGCTGGTGATAACTATATTTAGCTCTTATAAAGTGCTTTTCATTTTCAGTTCTTGAAGTATTTACATATAGTAATGATATCAATTTTTACTTTACAAATGGTGAACTGGAGGTACAAAGGGGGGAAGGACTTTCTCAGGCCCCACACAAAAGGCAGCAGCAGAGCTGGGAATAAATAGCACCTAAGAGTCCTGATTCCCAGTCTTATGTCCTAATCACCAGTTGCAGCACCACCGGAGCATGGCTTGGTGTCTCAGTTCTCAGGAGTTGACAGCCACAGCAGTTTGAAAACTCACTGTATGATTCGTAAGCTATGACTAGAAAGGTGCTGAAAGAAAAATGTAGAATGGCAGCATATCATTTTTATCATATTTTTTCTGATTTTAACTGCCCTTCAAATAATTCTGTCATTCACTGGGATAAGTACATCTAATAGAGAACCATCCACCCATGGAAAAGCAGAATTGCAAGACTCCTTGGTTTAGGGACAGACTTTTGCTAAAGCAAATCTGAGACTTGGTATAGCAGACAAAGTGGGCAGTGAAGTCCATAGAATTGGATCCATTTATACAACGGCCAGATTAAATCCAAGTTCTTTGGAAGCTGGTCAAAAGCTTGACTCTTTTAGGTGCACCTATACAGTTGGTCAGCAAGGCTGAAAAAGTTCTTCCTCAAAATTAAGACTTCAGAGAATTTGAAGAGAAGGGCTCGTCTGAAATGACCAGCTCATCAGCCATGACAATCAGCTCGTCTATACCCTCATTAGTTAAATACACTAAATTCAATTTTCCTAACATCCTGAGGCAAACCAATGCCTGTTTGCTGAGGGTCCTCTATTGTGTCCTTTCCAAGGGCTACTCACAGGTAACAGCACTTTCACTGAAGCAGGAAGAACACTGTACTGAAAAGGTTTCATATTGCACTCAGAAGCCAGGTGCTGCAGTCAGGAGAGGAAGAATGGAAAGAACTGGTATTCTCATTCTCTCTTGCTCCGTAGATTAATGAGCTATATCCACTCTGTCTTTAGAGTGACTAGACACTCTCCTATAAATGCAATGCATATTAGCAAACTTGCGATGGATAGACAGAATTAGGTATGTAGTCTATTCAGTTTATGACTATGTTGTTGTAATAATTCACAAGAAAAGCCATACTGATCAGCACTGTCTAGGCCCTTACCTCTGAAAGTAATAGAAGTAATCTTGCAACAGCCACTTACAGGATAATTTCTCCCCAGGGAAATTTTCTTCCTAACACCTTCCCCCCTCCATCAGTTAGAGGTTAGTATATACCCCAAATAAGGAAGGCTTATTGATGTTTCAATATTTGGCGATTATTTTCTTAATATATTTTTCTTAACATATCACCCTAACCAAACACTAACCTAACTGTTATAAGAGTCCCAGGGCCTGAAGTTAGCATTAAAACACACATTCCTGATTTCTATGAATCTATTTGAGAATCTGACTCATGACATTTTTTAGTATAGATGCATCTTATCTCTGGCAATGAAGGAGAAGTTGAATTTTGAGGGTATTTAAAACCAAAACTGACACACTTGCTCTGTCCCACACTGTATGACTCTCAGTGCACAGACGGAACCTGGTTCTCTATTGTCCTGAACTCTGTATATTTGCTAACATGTCTCTTCATTGCTTTGTACCTTGGTCTTAGTATGCATTTTTTCATGTGTGCATACCACTCTGCATAATACAGGACAGTGAAAAACTGAATTCACATGCAGTATCTTTTTTATATCTTCTTGCCATAAATATACCAGACAGCTGTTTGTCTCATGAAGACTTAAAAGAGTAGAAATGAAGATCACTCTTTGCCATTATCTGTTGTATTATTATTAACTATCATGGGCTGCTTAACATTATCCAGCTATGCACAGGCATTTCGTAGCCTGGATTATCTAGTTGCAGGAATCAGCATGGAATTATTTTGGCAGAGTGATGGATTGAGACATCAGCAGTCTAAGCACAGCTATGGAAATTAACTGTCAGGGGGCACAAATGTCAAGATGCATCTTTTGATGCCCTATTAAGTTACCATACATATTAGTATCCACATGTGAAAAAAACAACTAGAGTGGCTCAACCAGTTTGGCATCTCTTACCTATTTTACTTTCAGTGCTCTTAGCTCTCTGTCCCTTGCTAACAGTAGGGAGGGGATTTCTGCTTCTACCATAGGATTTTTCTTTTTGTTTTTAGAGTGAGGACCTGCAAAGCAGCCCACTCCAGCGCTTTGCAAAGCTGCTGAAAAGGGGAAAATTCCAGCACTTCTATGGCCTGATGGGAAAACGGGCTAGTGGTAAGTGCAATGCTTACAGGAATCAACCCTTGTGCAGACAACCAGAGCAATGCATGCAAACTCCTACGATAGCAAATACTTAGCATTTGTCCTTCTTCAGGAAGCTGGGTTTTTTGTTTTGTTTTTGGGTGGGGAGGTACTTTTAGAAAAAAGGGACTTCTAGGGCTTCAGCATGAAAACAGCCAACATTCCTGATTTTTTCCCCTCACTTTTGACCTGCTTTGTGACAACCACTTTATGATTCCATAAGAGCATTTCCTGAGCTTTAACTGAGATTCAGTGCCAGTCACCAAAGGATCCATGGTCTCATAATAATTGTACTTATAATCAGAAAGTAATGTATATACTGTTATCCTCATTTTATATATAGAGAAACCAGAGCTCAGAGAAGCAGAATAACTGGTGTTAGCAGCAAGAGCAGAACAGCTTTCCTATCTCCCAGTCCTTTGCTCAGATTACTAGATCAAACAGCCATTCTGAGAAATAACAGATCCTTCCCTGCAAAGTACTGCCTATCCAGCAAGACTAGCTCCTGCTTGTCTCAACACAAAGAGGCTAAAACTAGAGAATACAGGGCTTGTATACATGTGCAATTAATACAAAGCAATGAACTCTGGAGTTTGATGCCATTTGAACATACGCCCAAGAGCGTAGCACATTGAGCCAGGTTGGAGCCGCCTCAGCTGGCAGGAGGCCCAGGCAGGGGTCAGCCTGCCAGCTCAGAGCTGCTCCCCTGGGCTCAACATGCTGTAGAGGGGCTGGCTGGGGCATGAGGGTGCTTCAGTGAAGGGCTAGTCAGCAGGCATCCCCTGCACTGAAGCACATGCCCCAGCCAGCCAGGGCAGTGTTTACACATGCACTGCTTGGGAGTAAATTAATTTACTCCCAACTATTAGAGACACACGTGTAGATGGCAAGATATTTACTGCACAACTGATTAGTCTACAGTGCAGTAAAATTTTCATGTAGCTATCCCCCCCACCACCAATGTAGTTTAAGCTACTGCTTCTTCCCAGGCAATACCAAAGGCCCACCCAAAAGGAAATACCATCGCAGTGATAACATGCAACTTTGTACATTCGTCCTGAATACAGGCAGAAATCTAAGCAAAATACATTAACCATGTCTAACTTTGTATAGCCAAGTACACGGAAAAGAACGAGGCAGCAGAGTCCAACCAATTTCTTTCCTTGTTACAGGGGTGCCAAAGACTGCCAACAGGGCATGAGTGGTTTTGTTTGCTTGTTTGTTTTTGTCTCTGCTTTTAGAGCTCAGTGGTACATGCTGACCAAGCACTCCCACTCACCGTCCCCCCACAACAGAGAGGTGGGTGGGAAGTACAGTTTGCATTGTCACCTGCCACTATTCCCCAAAATGGTAGATCAGCACTCTCACCCCCAAGTTCTACTGGGAGTCTGGGCAGTAAGCTGTTTCCAAGGAGTGGAGAAATGCCACTAGTGAGATTCATTGAAATAGACAAAAACCACAGTGAAATACAATACTCAAGATGTATTTTATAGGCAGGGAAACTAAGGCAGGGAGATGAAATGACTTGCCCACTGCCACCATCACAGGAAAAACTGACATTTGAACTCAAAGTTTCCTAGTTCACAGTCTTATGCTCACATTCTTAAAAAATTTCTCTCTCAGAACAGGAGGAGGATGTGTATAGGTCTTGAATCCTTTATTGGAGCTATCTTGCCCCAAAGAATCTTGGTTTGCGTTGATTACCCTTAGCACCTACCTCTGGGCCCTCAGTCCCAGCTCTGATCAGGAACGCTCAATTCTTTCCAGTCCACATATTTCAGTTTAAGAGACGATCCTTGTTTAGCAGCAGAGTAGCTAGGATTCCACCTCCAGGCTTGTGACTTAAGGCCCAAATTACTGCAGCTCTGTAGACTTCTAAACGTGGGTGTTTGGTCATGGGCTGAGGGTCATAATAGCATAGACATAAAACCACATAGCAGGGGTGTGCCTAAGCAGTTTTCATACCGTTTTAAATATATCTGTTTGAAAGCAAGTCTAGTTATGTTATAGCAGTAACAATCAACTATCACCAGTATGAGTACAGCTATACCAGCATAAGTGGTACACCAGTATAGCTTATTCCTGTAGGAATTCCTAGGAATTTACACTTCCAGGAATAATTTGTGCTAATACAGAAGTGTTTTATGCCAGGATAACTGCAGCCACAATTCTCTAGAGGCTCTATTGCTTTTGCATCTTAGCAGAAGAGTCAGTCCTCTCTCACCAAAATACTGTATTTTTTCTCCCATCCCACATGCCCCTGAATGAGACTTTTGCCTTGTTTTTTGAAAAGGCAGAGTGAAGAAATAAGATTATTCCAGAGTTATGGCTTTATAAAAGTGAGACAGAACCTAATCTCCAGCTCATTCACCCTCCCTTTCCTACTTAGCCAGAAGCTCTAAATCTTTAGTTGCTATTGAAGACTGGTCTTCATGGGTGGATCTAAGAATTTGAAAAGCTAAAAAACAGTCTGTGAATAGGAGGAGAGAGCAGGAGTAGCTAGCAGAGAGCAAAATTGCCACAAGAAAAGTCAGCTTGATTAGTGACCTTGATTTACAGGGGAGAGAGTCATTAACACCTGTAAAGAGTAATGACAATGAGCCATTAATTCAATTGACTCCCACAGCTGATTTTAAATTTTGGCTAGAGAAAGAATCAAAGGTGGGGGGGAGGGTGCTTCCTTCTATTCTGAACAGAAAATGAGTTTCCCCACTTAAGACATTACCCCCCCAACACATGCCTCAATTTGGGGTAATTTGGGGAAAAGTGAGAGAGAGAGAAAATACAGTAGTTACATTAGTACAAAAACTGCATACACCGGATGTGCCAGAGACTGAAGTGACAAACCTCTGTTTCAGTTGCAGGAATGTAGATGTGTCCCATTCTTATCTTCCTAACTACAACAGTTTCCATTTTACTTCTATAAACCTCTGACAACCCAGTAGCATAACTGAGGGGGGCACCTGGGACAACAGCTTTTGGGGGGGAGGGGGTAAAGGACTCCAAATATACTCACCACCGCAGTGGCAGCTGACTGCATTGCCACAATGTGCACCACAGTTGGCACTGACCCATGCGCTGCAGCTGTCCCAGGCATGGAGCCACTCTACTCTGCCTCTGACAACATTTTCCTTTCTTTAATATGCTAGGGCATCAAGGAGAGATGTTCATAGGACTTATGGGCCGAAGATCCTCCAGCAGAGGTGGGTGAACTTGCACTTAATACTTCTCCCACATCTTCCCCCTGCACGTACTATATAATTCAGCAGCTCTAACGGGTACAAGAACCTTGCTTACTGCTAACACACTTACTGATTTTGATGCTGTTTAGATGGCATTTATACCTATATGTTTGTAGCTTAGTCCTCCCCACAGCTGTATCACCATTTCACTGATTCTACTTTTCACCACAGAGTTTTCATTAAACACTCTTGCACATCACCTCCACTCCCTTCACCTGCAAAGCTTTCCTCTTAGCCATTTATCAAAACATACAAATGGCTTTTAACAGTTACATCGGAAGAAGTAATCAGCCACATGAAATGTATTAGTGAACTTGGGAATTCCATCCTATTTTCTTACCCAAAAAAATGTAGCAGTTAAACAAAAGTTATCAATTCCCAAAGATCAGGACATGAGAAAAGGCTATTTCCCACTTTAAGGATATGTGGCTATAACCTAAAAATTAAGCATAACTATTGTACATCATTATTTGAGCCTTCATCCCTTTCCTTCCACGTTCCTCCAATAAAGAGGTTCTTTATTTTCTATAGAGTATTTCAAAGATGTAGCTTGTTATAGTTTTGGGAAGAGATCAATATTTACCTCACTATTTTCTGCCTTTGTACCCTACTTAATTCTGGAGCAGAAAAGAAAGCTATTTGAGGCCCGGAGGCTTAGGAGTCTTTTCCTAACATCCGATGAATTCAGCTGCTGCTTATGAAATTATGAATCTCCAATTTAGTCAGTCTAAAAGGTGTAAATCTATCCTGCCTTCTGCCAGATGCTTAGTACAACATGCCAGACACTATACAACTACATAGAGATTATCCTTGCCACAAGACTTTTTAATTCCAATAGATAAGACCAATAATGGATAGGAAAAAAGGAATGCAGTTTTGCAGATGGGAAACTAAGCCTAGAGAGAAACTGTAACTTGCCCAAGGTGATAAAGGAACTGTGGAGTAAAGCTACAGACTGAGCCCAGGTTTCCCAATGCCTAGTACCTAACTAAAGGCTATTCTTACAGTGGGCAGTCCTTTGGTTCTGATCAGAAGAGAAGATAATGGAATCCAAGTAATACATGCATTACATGAACTACCGCAAAAAGACTTTCTTCACATGGATTTCCCTCCTTCTGTTACAGAGACAACGCAAGACTGGGACAGCAGCCAGCCACATCCTATGTGGGAGCCATAGCATGACACTTACTGTGACCAACACCTGCTCCATTCCTTCACAAGCTCTAGCTTACAGTAATTATGCCTGCTCATTTCTACACACACCCTGAACATGCAACATCAGATGCATTATTAGGAGAGAAATACATTCATGCCACATGCCCCCCTTCTCCTTGCTGCTGTCTCTTTTTCGAACTGCTGCCATGTATAAATGTATGGTTGTTGCTGTGGAGTCAGAGCTTTCTTTTTTTTTTTTTTTTTTGGTGGGGGGGGGCCAAAAATCAGATGAGCAGGTTGAGTTAGCATCTTTCTTCTCCCCGCATCACTATAGACAACACAAGCTACCCCACCCATGTACTCCTAGGGTTTGTTAACCCCAGATATCTTTATTTCCTCACCAAATCATTTTTCAGGATTTCTAGAATTTCTTCATGTAAATCTCAGGCTTTATCATTTATTAAAATTGGAACATAGGAAGGAAAAGCTCACTTTGCAGGCTTCTTAAATAATTCTGGTAATAACCTGATGTAGGGAGCCAGCTGTTACACAACTGCACCATTATTTTAACTCTTTGTAGCTCTTCACCTCCGTTTAGATGCATTATTTGAGAAGTGTCTACTGTGTGACTAGCACTATGCAGGCCACACAGGCAGCGTCCTTACAGCTGTCTGTCTACAAAATTCAGTTAGCCCTTTGGATCAGACAAGAGACTGATCGTGTTCTGTGATGCTTGTTTTCTATGGCAGCAGCATTACACGTCACTGGTGCAGGATGTTTCATTACTCTCTAAGGCTGGAGAAAGCAATGACAGCACAACTATTTGGCAGTGCACTAATCATCAAGGTCTCATATATTCTCCTTGCTGATCAAAGCTTTCCTCCTCAAACTGTTGCTTTCCTCTCCATGGATTAGCTGATGAAAAGCTACTGGCTCCCAATGGCAATACAGACTAAGTGCAGAGATGTTCATCCCAAGCAGAGTTGAAGGAACTCAACTCTACTTGCTCCCCACTGGGACCATCTATAGAGATGCAGCCAGCACACTTTGATTAGGTTCTAGTTTGAGTCAGAAATTGTAGCAAAGGCTCAAAATCTTTGAGGTCTGTATTGAAATCCCCACACTTTTGATCTTCAAAAGACAAAGACTTCACTACCCCAAATTCTCACACAGTGCAGAAAGAAGCAGGCCTGGTCATGCAAGCACAGCAAGATCAAAGGCTAAATTTTAGGATCATCACTTCTTAGAGCAGCTCATTCCTTTTTTCAAGAACTTTGGGAGGGCAGCACCAGTCCTGATTTTATATTAAATATGTGAATTCCAAGTACAGTCTTTAGGCTGCTCCTCTGCCTGCCAGAATTATTTTGTTCTTTACACCAATATCCACTCCAGAATCAATTCTAAATGAAAAATGTCCTGTATCATGTATTATCTATCATAGTTGATCCAAAGTCTGCTTCAGTCCTCACTACACCTGACAACATAAGGGCATCAAAATTAGTTTCTCTCTCTCTAGGATGGTAAAGACAACTGTGCTCAACTGCAAAAGCCAACATAACCCTCCCCCCTACAGAACAACAAAAAGGAAGGCATAAACTGAGCAGAGAACATGCTTTATTGAGAAGTAGATATACAGGAGTAGCACATTCTACCACATCAGGGAAACTGGGTTCAGCTTCTTTTCAAGAACAGCCTTCTTCCCTACCCCCACAAAAAAAAATCCACCCAGCCAGATAGTTTCAAGAGCATTTGTCTTCAGCTACAATACAGGAGCCAATGACATGTGACAACAATCCTCAGTAATGCCCAAACAGACAAATACATTGTACTGAGATAACATTTTTAAGGGGACAAAAAGAGGCACAGCCAACCAGGAGAGGGACCAGAGAACTTCTCCACACTGGGAAGGATCAGTGGTTAATAAGAAATAGCCCCTACCTACCAGTACACTGTAAATGCTTTAGTTCAGACACTACTCAATGAAAAAAAAAAAAAAAAAAAACACTGAAAGGATCTAACTGAAATGGGCACCATATTATGCTGCCATCACTCACCCCATGCCTGTCCCCTCCCTATTAATCATATTGGAGAGACAGAAGACTTGTGGCTAGAGGACAGTGGTTATACTTGAAAGCCAGTTTGCAGAGGGTATTTTTTTTTGGTGATGATGGTTAGGGAACAGGGGGGTAAAAAAGCATTTTTGTTTTACAAAGACAAACAGGGTGCACTTCAGAGAAGCAAACCATCCACACAGCTAGCTGGAGCTGCCATTAATGCACAAAATGTATGCCATAGGCAATCCAAAGACTGATGATACTGCATTGTACTTTCTGTGGCAGTTTGGACAAGGTTAACAAAAATCCTTTCAAAATTAACATTTTATTATCTTAGTATATGGAAAGAAAAGATTTCCAAAAGAAAAGCTACCATTCAAGGAAAAACTCTTTTGGGGAGAATGTCTACACGCGCGTGCGTGTGTAAAGGAAGCCATCAACTCCACAAGAGGCTAAACAGACACCTGACTTAGGAAGACTGGGCAATTGACATGGTACTGTGCTAACCTGAATGGAGCTCACTGAGGGCTATTTTGTGAAAGCATATCAAATCCTGGTGCCTTACACTATGAATCTTGACTCCTGAATAATAACATTAATGGTAACAGATGGAAATTGTGAAAGCTTCAGAATGTACAGCACCATTTACAATTTGTTATTTTAAGTAAGACTGCTACATTAAGTGGGAAGCACTGCTTAAATAAGTGGCTTACTATCTCCTTGAAAATAATTGATACCTGGGACCAGGCAGTCTATCAGTCAGGTCTAGTTTAAAATGCTAACATGAGTGCAATGGCAATGTGTTGGTAAACCTGTTTGGATGCACTTACACATTTTTCCCAATCAAGCATTAGACCTTGTTCAAAGGCCACAGAAGTGGTCACGTTCATTACTCAGAGGGCAAGGAGCCTTCAGGAAGGAAGAGACAGATTATAGGACACAACACAACCTCATTGGAATAAGAACGTGAGGGTAGAACCAGTGACTGGACAGGTACAGTACCAGATATCAGAACTCCTTGGGCCAGTTTTGCTAGTAGCTTCATTTGGGTCCTATACAGATCCAATCCTTGCAACCTCATTGAGGCCGAAACATAAGTTCCTCAGAACCAGCGTCTGCGGTGTGCACAAAAGGTCTGGGCCAGAACAGTACCAAGGGGAACTGATCTTCCTGGAGGGTACTGTACCAGCCAATCACAACAGCAACAGATACAACAGAGATCCCTAGGGTATTTCCTACTGCTGGGGTTCATTGACTTCGGGAGTAGCAGGTAGTTAAGTTCCCTTAGGAGGGGTCCATTTCAAACAGCTGGGATCCATTATCTTATTGCTGTTCGATCTTTTTGCCTCTTTGGCTATCCATTCATCAATCAGATCCTGAGGAAGAGAGCATGAAAGGGCAGGTTAAACCAAAGTCTTCAATAAAAGAAAACAAGCCATGGGATGACAAACATGCAAGTCCAGCACTGAACATAAACTGCCCACTGTCTGCTTAGCACCACCAGATGATGTCACCTCACTACATAAATAGAACAGTCCACATGGCTGTCTAGGAATCTCTGATAAACACAGATCAGGCTATCTTCAGCAGTAGGACAAGCCCTAGGAAGAAGGATATAAATAACAGCAGAGAAGGGAAATGACTAGTGTTTGGGGATTTACAATCTACTTAAGATGATCAATGTGATTCTATGTTAGAAATAGCAGAGAAGAGTAAAAAACACAGCAGGTTTCTATGCTACTCAAGAACCAGCCTGGAAACAGACCTCAGACTTCATCAGGTACTGTGTTATCCTTCAGAATTAGAATATTCCCTTCTATAATCAACACGCAAGAAAAGCCTACATGGAGGTCTATGGGATATTATAATATCAGAGAGAGCTAAGCTGTAAGAAAGCTAAAGGGCATGTCTGATCATCAGGAAAACAAAACAAAAACACACAGCAACCTTACCTGTCTCTTTAAGACCAGGTGTTTTCCCTTCCAGTACTTGAGCATCTGGAGTGCCTGCAGAGTGCTAACAATGTCAACAGGGTTCACTGCTGTCTCCTGGCTGATTTCTGCAAGACAGTAACACAATCTATTTGAAAGAGAAGCAAAAAAATCATCTTGGTATTCCTTTAAGACTGAAGCAGCCTACCACTGCTCAGTTAAGTGACAAGTTTTATACATAATCCCTCAATTATACTCAGAAAATACTTCATGTACACCAATTTTTTAAGTTTGATACTAAAACTTATCTAGCAGGTTCAACATGGCCAACAATGATTATAGAGGCAGAATATGTAGTAGTAAGGGCAGCTACTAGCCACCAGGAGTCCTTTTGTATCTGCTGTTGGCATACTTAAAGTCATATCACTTCCATACCTGTTTCCTCATCTGTGAAACAGGAATCTCTCTTACAGAGAAGCAGAGATACTTAATTGGGGGGAAACTGCTGAAAGAACCTCAGATGCCAAAGGACTGGCAAGAACTCCAACAGACATCTACATATTCTGAATATTTTAAGCGTGGAAACCTCTCTGCAATGAAACAGCTGTTGCATGCCACCTTCTGAACTGAGAAAATACCGATCACTTATGCTGGATAATGGAGCAATAAAAAGGCTGCATTCTGAATACGTGGACATGAGTTACGCAGCAGTCCATGTGTCTGCTGTATGCATATCTAGATGTGCATAGGTCCGTAAGTGTAACACTTTGAATGTGGGACTCACTGGCCAGTCTCAATCTTGCTCTTTATGGAGACATGTGCAGGACCTATTTAGAATGGCATTAACTTGAAACTGGAGCTTCAATCTAATTGCTCATTCTTTTTTTTTTTTTATTATAAATAAAAATGCATTTATTTAAGGATGCTTTATAAGTCTTCAAAACCAAGCCTGGGCTTAAAGATGGTTGTGGGCTCAGACAGCAGAGTAAAGCCCAACCAGTTGCATTCTAGATGTTACCATTTCCACTTCTAGCAACTTGCTTCTGAAGGAGAAAATTGACCAAACATCAGTTGCCACAGATTTGGGAAAGAGGATTGAGAAGAGGCACCAAAACTTTTTGAACAAATTTACTGCAAACTCATTTAGAACCAGACCTCACCTTTAATTGAGATCTCTTTGCCTTGGAAGTTATGCAAGTAACGAAGAAGAACTTCCTTCCAGTAACTACGGTAGCTGATAAGGCCCAAGTCAGACAGAGGGCGCTCTGGGGAGCCAACTTTCTCTTCCACTTTGGACAGCAAATAGCCTGTGAGGAAAACAACATAATTGCTCAAATACAATGAGATTTCCTTACATCTATCACTACTATACACTATTATAACAATAATGATGCCCCAAAAGCAACACAATAAGCATTATACCAGTTCACTAAGAATTAGACTCTTGGGGATAACAAAAGTCTCCTGAACAATGCTCTTCCATGCACCACTGGAAAAAAGCAGGTCCAAAATCCATTCTCACTGAAACAAATTAACTGCAGCCAGTTTGCTGATGTACAGCTATTATGACATCCAGTGAATTCTGCTGACTTAACATCAGTCCCATCTGAGATATACTTGGAAAGAGCTACAAGAGGCAAACATGGAGATTTTGTTGGCCCAAATTCTCTTCTAGGGGAGTGACACCACCTGCATCTGAACTATGCTATAGTGGTGCTAAGCCTTCCAGCCCTGCAACAAGCTGGATGAGGAACACAGGGCTGGTTCACAAGTGGGGTCAGTCTATGGGTGAGATCCAGCATGCGGACCCAGTCAGATCCGGCTGCAGGCCAGCCTTGGCCTATCTCCAGACACTGGAACCAGCCATAGACCAACCCTGCACAAACGGGCACAAAGGGCTCTGTCATTTGGCCTGTGGTGCTCTCCACAGGCTGAGAAACTTGCCAGCGGGGAGTTACTGCAATTAATGCTGCCACCACTTCTCTGTCACCAGATTTCTAGACCTGTGGGTCAGATGATACAGCCCTGGGGGTTGAGTACTACTGCTATAGACCCCTCCTCCCTTGATCAGCTGTTTTTAATGTGTTTGTTCAACAAACCTACCGGCAAATGTACGTGCAAAAGCTTGTGACAAAGAACTATCCTGGAAGCTTGGGGGACTGATGCAGTATGTGCAAGCTTTCCTTTAACTGATCATATCCTAAAGATTTGTGCATCTCTGCTCCTGAAGGTCGGACAGAACATCTGACCTCCTGAAGACAGTATGCCTCAGTGCAGATGCTTTTGAAGGATTCTTCCATAATTTTCCCCCTATACTTACTAAAGTCAATGAGCATTTTGCCATAACCCTGCCTCATGTACTGAGGCATCGTCAGGATGCAAGATACATTGTAGTTGAGGAAAGAATTCTTCTCCTGGAAGCAAGAACATAGAGAAAGTCTATCAGATCCATACAAAAGATCCATGCAAGCAACAAGTATACCATGATCAGGGTACATTGACAACATGCAGTGAACATCTTCCTGACATCAAAGTGGCTTCAAGTTTGTTTTTTTTTATTAGCCATTAAACAACAACATGGCCATGAAGGTATCCTAACAAAATATCTTACAGCTTTTTGTAATTTAGCTTTGCTTCCAGGAAGAGCTCATATTTTATGCCTGCCCTTTGAAGGCTGGGACTTGCACGTAGACACGAGAGTTCATGCTGATGACCTTAGTCTTAAAATCTATTCCAATGAAATATTAGTATTGTATTTCAACTAACCTTGGAGAAATATCCTATCAGGTGACAGCCAGTGTTGTCAGCTTCTGTCATGACATAGAAGAGAAAGGGTTCAACGTCATAGTAGAGAGTTTTGTGGTCCAAGAAAAGCTTCGCCAGCAGACACAGGTTTTGGCAGTAGATCTAGAAGCAAGGGGACAGTTACATGTTTGGGCTGTCAGGATGCAGCATCAATGAGAATCCCACTTTTGAAAGTATGGGAATTGCAATAAAATGAAGCACATCTGTTGTTAACACACATTCTCAAAACTACATCACTGAGGCATAACAACAAATACCCAAATTCCCAGTTTATACGTAAATTAGGCAGGTCCTCTGGGACAAATCATGGGTAGCCATTTCAGAGAAACCCTGCCACTAATCAAGTCACAGCTGTATCTGCTAATGCTAGTGCCCTACTCCTCCCATTCAACAGTAGAGGCTCTAACCAGCAAGAAGCTAGCATACTCTATACTCCTGTAATACTATAATGATGTTTAGGGTATTAGCGCTCAATCTCTGGCCCATGGGGTCACATTATCCAGCCCATGAGCCATCCCCATGCCCTCATCCAATCTATGGGGCCAGAAGGTTGAACATCACTGGTTTAGAGCATTCCCAGCAAATAAAACCTGGACAGTGCTGATCCACAGAGACCAAGCATGGAGGCTTCTTATTCATCTTCAGAAAGGGAGCCTGATCTACAACTCAAAGGCTACTCTGCCAATAATGGTACATAAACCAGAGGACGGGGAGAAAACTGAACCGACACCACAAGGCAGGCGCAGACAGACAATCGTCATACGCACAATAATAAAATTGCCAGCACTGCAAGAAAGGACAGGACAAATTCTGACACCCCTCTGGGTATCAAAGAGTACCATATCTCCTGCTTCCCTTCAGTACAAGGCACTGACATGCACAGTGCATATGAGTGGTGATCTTCAGAATCGAGACTGATCTATCATCACAATTAGTTACCTTGTTCTTTTTCCCATCTACTTCAAAAACTGATATGGAGCCTTTGCGGTAAATTTCATCACCTGGCGGATGTTTCCACACACATTTTGCCTGCAGGAGAATGATATTAAAGTTACGGTAATATTACATCTCCATCAGATGTTCTAAGGACAGGTAGTGTAACAATAGCTACATGCAGAATAAATGCTCTTAGCAGGAACATTCAATCCTGCTCAACTACAATAAATTAGACTGCAAGCCTCGGCTTCTATTCCACAAGGGTCATCCAGCTAGCCCAGAGATCAAGACAATGTCATAAAAATGGTCTTCCTTTCAAAACTGCAAAGTCTTCTCAACTTAGGAGGGCAGGCTAACAGATGGACTACTGAAGCACACAGGCACTTTGTCTTTTGAAATGACACCAACATGAGTTCAACATCTGTCTCAGTAATTAGATAACTACCAACCAGGCCTTACCATATGCCTACGTAGTATTGTCTGGCTCTTCATGTACTTGAGACAGAACTCACACATGTAGAGACGCCCCAGTCGAGCATACTCCTCTGGATAGGGAGAATGGTACCAGGTATCCAACTCATAGCGGCCAAAGGCGATTGTTTTAATCATATTACTGCCTTCTGTGATCTGCCCCTGAAGCCGCAACTTTTCCTAAATAGGGGAAGAAGTAGGAGATTAATTAAACAGAAAAAACACACACATGCATACACCCCACTTATTTTCCTGCTTCAGAATTTCTTTCAGAGACTCTACACAGAAGGAAGATCCCCAAGAAGTTTTTGTCAAGCTAGGCTAGGGGATGGAAAATATCTAAACATGCTTCTCATAGTTGGACACTAGAAGGTTCTTCAGACTTTTACACTAGATGAGCTTACACCAATTACATTCCATCCCTCAATAAGCATCCACTTTCTTCACCTTCTTTCAAACTCCAGTTTGCAAATCAGTTTAATCGGGACACTACGCAGTAATCAAACTTTCCTTTCATCCAATAAGGTCTTCAGAATTGACCCAAGCAGGTGCAACTTGAATAGGGGCTGCAAAAGCAGCGTTCCAACAGTGGGGTCCTCCACTTTACATCGTCTATTTCAAAGCAATATTTCTTCCTTGCCTACATGGAAAGGGGCATTTTTCGTTGTGGTTGTTCATGTGCAGTTAGCTCCAAACCATCAGAATTGCTTCTGAGGTCAACTTTTGGGATGAGAGGTACAAGCCCTTAGCAATATACTACTATACTGACACTCTCCTCAGGCCTGAAAAAAATATCTTGTATTTGAAGTAGGGGCGCACCAATGAAGATTCTTTTGGCTGATACTGATGGTTGATTATTAACCAGGCATACTGGCCAATACCAACCCAGTAGCTGATATGCAGTCTAGCCAGTAAGTTGGGGGGGGGGGCAGCACATCAAGGCCCCCCATGATGAGGGAAGGCATGGGGCTGGGTCTCTGTCCAGCTAGGGCAAGGTGGCATGCAGGATAGAGCTGCAGGCAGCATGTTTGTGGGGTGGGCAGGTAGCAGCTCCCATCACTGTGTGAGCACCCCAGGGGGGGCACAGGGGGCACATGCCTCCCAGATTTCTGCATGGGGCAAGGGCAGGCTGCCCACTGTGGGCTGGGGCCAGGAGCTGTGCCAGCCTCTTCCTGGCAGTGGAGCTGGGCCAGGGTTGCAATTGGGGTGGGTGCAGGCAGG